>NC_043703.1:87303207-87312316 GCF_006229205.1 Suricata suricatta | reverse complement strand
AGAAATAGATTAAAATCAAAGGACAATAATCCACCATGATATCTCACTTAAATTTATCTCCACAGCTTGTCAAATAGGAAAATTAACTTATGTATGTGCATGGGATATGGCAGGAGGGAGATAGGAGAACACAGAAGTGAGCCGATGTATTTCTTTACAGAGAGAAAAAGATATAGCATAGAGTCACAAAACAGCAGTTTTCTGGTTGCCAGCTTCAGCAGGGTATGTAAAAGGCAGCACAGTCTCCAAAGATGGTATGAAGTGTTAACAGGACCAACCAGATCATCCAGGTTAGAGAGATCTTTCAGATAAAGCAGTATGTAGTGGGCAAAGAAGCAGACTCTCAAGATTGGTGGAAGATTAAGTCTGCACATTACATCTTTTTCAGGGGAAAAATCCACTCAGCATGTGGAAACTAAGGGTTGTACCCACTCTGTCTGATGTTCTTTCAATGTCTATAGAGGGGGAACCAGGGGAGTCTTTGGAGGGTAGAAAAGCAGTAGCTTGTAGAAGCAGGTACAGGGGCTGGCTTGGCCACAAGGCCTGGCACTGTGACTCACACTCATTATGTGAGCCAAAGAATTTTTGGTCCACTTTACTTTCCCATGATAACTAAAATAAGATGACTCTCAGAATGGTGGGTAGCTCCCCACTCAGGTCCCTGCCCCCGCCAACTGAGAAAATAGGTGATTAGGCTTTACTCGGTCCCAGTAAGAATACTGTTTTCTGTTCCAGACACAGAGGGACAATGTCCAAACAAGAGCAAACAGAAAGACAAAGGCTTTGGAAACATTGTATCTCAAGAACTGTATATGTACACAGCTTGGAAAAACTGGTGGAACAGAATAGTTATATTCAAAAACTAGGAGGGCTTGCTGTACAACACAGTTCAATAAATATTTACAGAGCAACCTCCACACGGACAGTCCCTGGAGGGATATGCAGAGACTGGTAAGAAACAGCCGCTGTCCTTGGGGAGTGTACACTCTAACCCGGGCAGAGGAAAACTGTAAATAAACAGGTAACCTGAGGAAGCATAAAATGCTATGTGAACCTTATGGGAGGAAAAGATCATTTTTTACTAGAGGACATTTTTGAGGGATGGATAAAGTTTTGATTGCCAGAGACTTTTTGAGGAGCAGGAAAGGAATAAGGACATTATTAGGAAGAGGATGAACAGAAAGTAGTAGAACAGTAAAATGTATGAGGTTAGAGGGAAAACTCTAGTTTTGCCTGGAAAAGATGCCTTGATAAGGAAAGTAATATAAGGCTGGTATGTGAGATACATATTTGCAAGGCATATTTGTATTTAAAGAAAATTTTTATCATAATACTACAATATTCTTATTTATAGTTAGGGAAATAAAGCAAAGACTCTTCCTCATGACCCCTTGGTTCTAAATAATACTTTTGAGTCCAGCACCTTTTTAAATGCTCAATAATGGACCACTGAACCGAACAAAAAACATTTATATTTTTAAAGATAATTTATAGTATTAATACATATGAGATTATTAGCATTTTTCCTCCTAAAATCTGTCATATATTTCTCCCCTTTCTTTTTGCTTGTAAACATAGTCCACTCTTGTTAAATGCATGCTTCCAGCTCCCAGGCATGGTTTAAGCCCTATTTTAAACTGCATATTCACTCTCTCTTGTCACGTAACACAGTTTATGGCTTCTTCCTACCACACCCAATCACGTCCATGCCTAAGAAAGACCATGGATATTTGAGTAATATCCTAGACAGAGTAAACAAGGTCAGGGATTTTTGTGTGTTTTATTCACTGTTGCATTCCCAGTGCCTAGAACAGGATATGGAACACAGTCTGTGATCAGTAAATATTTTGTTGTTGGATAAAGCAAACAGATTTTTAAATTACACAGAATAAGCCAAAATAAAATTATGTGTTTTGTTGTTTGTTGGTTACTTACTTCTTAAGATTATCCATTATAATAATAGAGTGGCACAATCAAGAATTTATACTAAGTGAAATGTGGAAGCTTATGCTTAAAAAAGGTAAGCCCCTCCTTCTCTGACGGGCACGAGAGTTGCTAACATCTGAGCCACTGCTCCACCAGCACTCATCTTTATATTTTTAACTGTATTTAAATAACAACAGTAATACAGGTTTCTCTACTGTGATTTTTAGGCTCAACTAGAAATTGCTGGTCATATACCATTTCACACTTTCTTAGCTATTACAAGGAAAGTAGTCATTCTGATGTTTCATTTAATATCACTATTTACAATTAGTTTTTATGTTTACTGAAAAAAAACACTAGCACCATATGGACGAACTCGGAGATATCCTGCTGAGAAGTTGCATTTTATAAACAGTACGCTAACTGCTATTATCCTTATAATAACCCCCAAACATTTTCCCTTCTCTCAAGTGCTATGTTTCATACCACAGACCTCTTATTAAAAAATCAAGCTTGCCATCTATGTCGTATTATTTTTTTTTTATTCTCTGCCTTCCCTCTCTCTCCCTGCCTTTATTCCTGTACACTACCTAGTACAGGGACCCTCCAAATAGGACCACGTGCTTGGAACAGCTGGGGAAGGGCATTTGCAGGTTCCAAAATCAACTGCACCACACAATCAAAGAGGTCGGCCTTCCAAGTCCCCTTCTGAGCACTCTGATATGCTACTTAAGGATCTGGCCTCCACCTTTTGCCAGTCACCAGAATGCTGTGCTATTTCCTTCGGAGCTGTCTTGATAAAGCTGCCAAACCTGTGACCTACTTTCACACAGCCCTGTGCTTCTGGCTTCCCCACAGTCACATGCCCTTCCACATGGTGGGCTTGCTACCTGTTTTCTTAAAACTGGAGATGACACTGAGCCAGCCTCGTATCTTTTTAGCATTTTAGTCACTGCCTTCAGAGTCTTAGTCACCTTGTGTAGGCATTTTGAGAGCCACTCTCCCAAAGTCTTCCTCATTGCCTGTCTCCCACTAATAGCTCGCCACCCTGTTTCCCACTCCCCCCGTACATGGTAAAGCACAGACTAAATGACTTGGGGGAAGGTGACTTGTTTTGAGGTGTTGCCGTCTAGCTGGCGGTTCTATATTACCAGCTAGAGAACCTCACTAATCTGACAGTCATATGCTATGGACGCCACAGCCACTGAAAAACTGAGGTTATTAATTGCTCAGGTCAGGCTATGAGGAGATATATTGATTTCTCCCTCCTCTGAGCCCTCAGCGTTTCTTGCACATATCACTCACTTGGCCAATCAATCACACTTTGCTTTGAAACACCTGTGGTTTCACTTTTGCTATTTTCTTTAGGCTCTTTGTTCCCAACTGGCCAATCCACTGGTGCACAAAGATTATGTAGATTATGTATTTCTGTATTTTCCACAGACCGTACAAACTGGGTCTCAGAAATACCAGTGGACTGACCTGTGGGCATCAGGTATGGACAGGATGATATAGACTTATTTCTTCTATCTCTGCTAAGCAAAACAATGAACCCTGGAAATAACACAAAAGACAGCCAAAGGAAAAATCTAAAAGGTATCAAGAGTAAGGAGAATTGGCTAAAGAACTTAGGTCCAGAGGTCCATTGAGTTACAGGGCAACTTAGGACCACCCCACCCAATAGAAGAAGGTGTCTGAGACTTGGGTTTCCTAACCCACAACCTGTAGGAACAGAAGGCAGCTCAGATAGGCTCATTCCTTCTGTGATTTCAATAAGACTCTTACCAACGATGCTAGGTGAGGTAGAACTTGTCAGGGGGACAGATCAGGTACCCCACTGACAAAAATCAGTCAGAAGAAGTGTTCTCCTACCCTTCCAGGCCTAAGA
The DNA here is from genome assembly GCF_006229205.1 of Suricata suricatta. NCBI lineage: Eukaryota > Metazoa > Chordata > Mammalia > Carnivora > Herpestidae > Suricata > Suricata suricatta. The sequence goes on along the minus strand of NC_043703.1, from coordinate 87,308,502 downwards.
TTGTTCTCCTTCACCCAGACACACCCTGAAAAGGAGATCCACCACAAGAGACACCTGACAGGGAAACATTCATCCCTCACGGGCCAAATACTCCCTTTTCTGGCCCAAAGGCAACAGGGAACCCAGTCTGCAAAAACTCCTTCCTTTTCCTCAAGCAGCATCAGGCACACAGGATAATCTCAAAAGACCAAAATGGCACTGCAAAAGCTCTGAACATTAAATGTCATTGTAACCACAATCCACAAAAGTAGCCTGGGTGCTAAACCCAAAAAGAGATACTCTTATAGTCACAGTGTCCGTCATACCAAGAGCCAGGAAAATCAAACACTGAAGGAGAGAGGACCCTTCACTAATATTAACACTAGGATGATCAGATATTAGCATTATCTGACAAGGACTTTAAAGCAGTTATTATGAAAATGCTTCAACAATCTAATAAATAATAAAATATCTTGAAACAAATGAAAAACAGAAAATCTCAGTAAAGAAATGAGACATTATAAAAATAAAGTTGAAATTGTATAATAAAAATACTATAATAAACATAAATTCACTAAATAGGCTCAGTAGTAGTAAAGTGGGATGACAAAGAATAGAATCAATAAAACTTGGAAGATGTATCAATAGAATTTACTCAATCTGAGTAATAGCGAGAAAATAGGCTGAAAAAAAATAAAGCCTTAGTGACTCGTGGGGCAGTAACAAAAGATCTAACATTTTTTATCATCAGAGTACCAGAAGGGGAAAGACAGCACAGATAAAAAAAAATATTAACAAAATAAGGGCTGAAAACTTCTTAAATTTGGTGAAAGACATGTAACTTACAGATTCAAAAAACGGAGTGAATTCTAAATAAGAGAAATATCAAAGAAATTCATACCAAGACACATGATGATTCTGAAAACGGAAGACAAAGAAAAAAAATCTCAGAAGTGGCTATAAGGAAAAGTTGCATTATTTATAAGGAAATAGCAATTCATATTAAAAAAAAGATTTCTCATCTGAAACCATGATGGCCAGGTGGAAATGGCACAAGTCTTCAAATATTTTTCAAAGAAAAGACGTGTCAACTTTGAATTCTATATCTGGCAACAATATCCTTCAGAAATGAAAGAGGAAACAAAAACATTCTCAGATAAAGAAAAACTAAGAGAATTTTTGCTAGCTAATCTACCCTTAAAGAATGGCTAGCAAAGGAAATAACAGAAGAAAGTCTGGAACTTCAGGAAAAGGGCATCAGAATGAGAAAACTGATGATTAAGGCAATAATTATTCCAACATCTGATGTGGTGTACAATATATAAAAAAGAAATACTTCAAACAATTATATTTAAAGAAAAGGAGGGGTAAAGATTCCCAGATGATGATTTTTTTCTACATTTCTATCAAAATGGTACAACATTGATATCAGTAGACTATGTTTCATAAATGCATGTCAATAGCTACAGCTACAATGAGGAAACTATACAAAGTGATATACTTTAAAAAACTATAAATAGGGGCACCTGGGTGGCTCAGTTGGTTAGGCATTCGACTCTTGAAATCGGCCCAAGCCATGATCTCACGGTTGTGAGATTAAGCCCCACATCAGGCTCTATGCTGGGTGTGGAATCTGCTTAAGATTCTCTCTCTCTCTCCCTCTCTCTCTCTCTCTCTCTCTCTCTCTCTCTCTCTCTCTCTCTCCCCCCCCGCCCCCGTCTCCCTCTGTCCCCCTGCCTGCTCTCTCTTGAATACACACTCTCTCAAAAGAAAAAACTATAAATAAATCAACATAGAATAATTTAAAAAATTCTTCATGTAACCTACAGAAAACTAAAAGAAACAGAAAAATGAGACACAGTGAAAAGAAATCAGAAAACAAGTAATAAAATGGAAGACCTAAGCCAAAACATGCAAAAAAAATTACTATAAATGTAAATGGTCCCAGTAAACCAATTAAAACAAACTGTCAGAGTTTATAGAATAACATGAGCCAACAATATACTGTCTACATGATACTTACTTCGTGCACAACACTACAGGGAGGTCAAAATAAGAGGAAAAAGAATATGTCATGCAAATATCAATCAAAGAAAGGAAGGGCAGAAGTAGCTATATTAATATCAGTAGACAAAATAAGAGTTAAAGGAGAACACCAAAGATGAAAAGGAGTATTATATGATTTCAAAACAATCAATCCATAGAGAAGGCATACCAATCCTAAAAGTATATGCATGCACCAAACAACCTCAAAATGCATGATAGAGCTGAAAGGCAAAACAAATGAATACACAATAATAGCAGGGAACTTAAACACCCCATTTTTGGCCATAATTATAACTACTACACAGAAAATCAAAAAGCATATAGAATAATTCCACAACACACTCAACCAACAAGATCTACTTGACATATACAGAAAATTATACTCAACAACAGAATAAACATTTTTTTCAAGTGCTCATGGATCATTCATCAAGCAGAGAATTTCTTATGCCACAAAAGTTCAACAAATGAAAAAAATTAAAATCATATGTAGACCATCATGGAATCATACTAGAAAGACAGTAAGACAATCTCCAAGCCCTTGGAAATTATACAAGACACTTCTAAACACTCCATGCACCACAAACAAAATCTCAAAGGAAATAAAAAATGAATAGAACTGAATGAATATGAAAATATCAAATACGTGGCACCCAGCTAAAGTAGTGCTGGGAGGAAAATGTATAGTAGTACTGAATGCCTACATTAGAAAAGAAGGAAGATCTCAAGTAATAGATGCAAAAATCCTCAGTAAAATATTAGTAACCAAATCTAGCAATGTATAAAAAGTATTATGTACCACAATCAAGTAGAATTTATGTTGGGGAGGGTGCCTGGATGGCTCAATCAGCGGAGCACCTGACTCTTGATTTCAGATCAGGTCATGATCCCAGGGTTATGGGATTGAGCCACTCATCAGGCTCTATACTGAGCGTGGATCCTGCTTGGGATTGACTGATTGATTCTCATTCTCTCTCTCTCTCTCTCTCTCTCTCTCTCTCTCTCTCTCTCTCTCTCTCTCTCTCTCCCTTCCTCCTTCCCTCCCCCCTCCCTCTCCCACCCCTCTTTCCCACTTGCTCTTTCTCTAAAAATTAATCAATAAGGAAAGCTTAAGAATAAAGAGGATAGTATTTAAAAATTTTTGTTTTGGGTATGCAAGGGCAACACGAAGGATCTTTGTAATGATAGAATTCTTCTGTATCCTGACCGTGCCAATGTCAATATCCTGATGGTGATATTATACCATAGTATTGCAAGATGTTACCATGGGGGAGGAATGGGTAACAGATGAGTACATGGGATCTTTCTGTATTATTTCTTTCAATTCCATGTGAACCTACAATCATCTAAAAATAAAAAGTATAATTACAACATGAATGCTGAATGCAATTCAACTTAATCATTAATCTTTAAGTGATGTTATCTTATGGAAGACCGAAAGTGTTATGGTTATTGGTTTTCAGGGATTGGACTCCCCCGAAACTAGGATTTGAGATTGTTCTCTGAGGTTTCAACTTTATGAATGACACAAAATGAATGAAATATAAAAATAAAATTTCAAAATATTGCTATGAATATTGGACCTATAAAACTATATTGTAATCTGACTGAAGCTATGTATCTTATGTATGACCATGTGGTTCAGAAGGGTGGTTAAAGCATCCATGCCAAGTATAGAAGAAAAAAGCAGAGAGTGTAGCATTCATCCCAACCCTTTCCAAGAAGAAGCAGTCATAACCAAATCTATTACTAATACCCTCTTAGTAGGCATTGAGATGGAAGCACAGAATTATACTTACTGGACTTGAAATATTCCAGTCCTCTCTCTCTCCTGGGGTACATGGTAAATAAATCAAAATACTCAGAAATCTATAGTAAACCTGTATCTGATGAAAACTAGCTGAAAGCTATTGTTGCAATACACATCTACTTTTCCCCATTTCCCCCACCCCTAAACCAGCCAGATTTCAATCCTATATTCTTTCCTAATTTTTAGTCCTTTTCCTACTTGAACGAATAAATCAACATTCTAGTTTTATATATCAGTCTTGTTAGGTTAATATAGATGAGTCCAGTTGTAAGAGTTTGGAGGCAAAATCAGCATTCTGAGCCCAAAACCTAGCCTACGGGCTGTGGAAAATTTATAACTGAAATGGCACCAACCACAAGGGGCCTTTTAGGAACTGGACAAACTATCGTGGTGATGATCATTCCCTCTATTTGTCTCAGGGTCCAGTGTGAACTTCTTGAACCCATTAGTCATTCTTCTACCAGCAATCTCAAATTAGAGATGGTGCTCTGTTCTTTGACTGTACTAACACAACTGCCACATAGTAAATGGAAATAAATGTGAGATTTTTATTACATTTTGACTAGCAAATGAAATGATTTTACATTTTTATTTTAAAACAGTATGAAAACTCAAGATTTTAAACTTATTCTAACAGAGGCAATGAAGTTACTTTCTCCCAAAACCAGATTTCAAGATGTCTATTAAGTCCATTGAATGTATGATATGGAAGACTAGAGAAAGAGCTTTCCAAACCACTCCATGATTCTCTGTTAGGGCTCCTACCTAGATTTTTAATTGCACTGTGCTTAAGTGAGCTGTCAGGAAAGAGCAACTAACTAAAACTTAATGGGTTTATATTTAAAGACAAAGTAAAACTTACATGGCTAGAATGACCACAACCTAAAATTTATATAGATGAAATATTACCTAAAGGATCATCTGTTTGTTGTTAATGATTACAAAACAAAAAGGACCCAGGGAAATTGGATCCACAAATGATGACCTCAAAAAAAAATGAACACCAAAGGATATAATCAGTAAAATGCAACTGATATTTTTAAAAGTTATTGATATGCCACATCTTCTTGATCCACTCATCAGGTGATGGACATTTAGGCTCTTTCCATGTTTTAGCTTTGTTGACATTGCTGCTATGAACATTGGGGTACATGTGCTCCTATGCATCAGCATTTCTGTATCTCTTGGGTAAATCCCCAGCAATGCTATTGCTGGGTCATACACAATGGAGTACTACATGGCAATGAGAAAAATGACATATGGCCATTTGTAGGAAAGTGGATGGACCTTGAGGGTGTCATGCTAAGCGAAGTAAGCCAGGCAGAGAAGGACAGAAACCATATGTTTGCACTCATAGGTCTAACAGGAAAATAGGAGAAACCTAATGGAGGACCAGGGGGAGGGGAAGAGGGAAAGAGAGTTGGGGAGAGAGAGGGACGCAAAACTTGAGAGACTATTGA
>NC_043703.1:87201983-87303107 GCF_006229205.1 Suricata suricatta | reverse complement strand
TAGCCTGGTACATTCAATTCTGCCTCAATATCTCATAACTACCTAGGGAATGAAGTGCAAAACACAGCAGATCATTCTGTGTTCACTGAACACAATATATGCCTACACATTCCCATCTGTGGTTTGCCCTTATATTCCCTTAACCTTAAATGTCCTTACCCTCACCCTCCTCTCAAAGCCCACTCAGCTGAGAAGTCCCTTTCCTGATCCCCTGGTAAGAACGAACTCTTCCTTCCTTTATGACTACACTACCTTTGTTTGTGTCACTACTCATTCTTTTAGCTGTATGTTTCAGGGTCTCATGTGTACCAAACTTGGCAAGTAATCAACTTCATTTCCATCAGTTTTTAAAACCTCCTTTTGCCTTTAACTGAAGGAGATTCTATTTTCCTTTCAACCATATATTTCCTTCATTTTGCTTCCCTAACCCAATTTAATTATTCCCAAACCATAAGCATTTACAGAGTTAAGAATGCCTACTCTGTCTGTCACAATCATGCAAGATGAAAGGACATTTAACCTCAGGCTGGGTGTTCCAAGTGCCTGCAATTAAAGCAAATCCTTTTTTTCCCTTTGGTTGACTCTATGATTAAAAGAGAAAATGATTTCATTAAAGATAATTTGGTTGACATTTCTGCTTTGGAACAACTTGGATTTGAGACTGCCCCAGAATAGTTCAGCATGCAGTAACATCAATAAACAAGAAGCAGGAATGTCCCCAACATACATGAGTAACAGTAAACCATGAAGTGAGCAGTAAGCAGGTAAATGGCCTAGAAGAGGTTTGGTTTGTCATAAAATACCTATGCGAAGTCCTGAAAGCTCTGACCAGTGAAGGGTTTGTACAATTTTCCCGTCACCCTTCTTTTCAGCCTTTACATCCCTCTACCTCTTTGTTCCCCACTTCTAAGGCACCTAAAGAAATATCCTCTTAACTATGAATCAAAATTCAGCAATGTGCCATTGCAAAAGTAGAATTTAGACTCTTCAGGGTCATAAGTGAGATGAGATGAAAATGAAGCAAAGGGAGAGGGGCAGGAGAAAGAACACAGGCACTGGAGTTAAATAGAGCCAACTGCTCCCCACCCTATAGCCTCACTGTCTTCCTAAGATCCAGAGCCAAGAGCACGGGAGTACAGGAGCAGCTTTCTGACTTAGGTTCTCCCACACAAGAGGATACAAAGGTGAGGGGATGGCTACCAGACACTCTTCAGGTATGCATGCCACATCTCTTATTCAAGACCCCATGGATGTCACAATACAAGGTCACTCTACTCCCTTTACCACCTTCAGAGATAATGCAGACATGAATTTTCTCTTTTGGTGAATGGTGACCTCAATCTACCTTGAACCAATGCACTAACTGATGGAAAGACCCATGTTTAGACAACTCCATCTGTATATGGAAGGTGGGGAGGGGAAGCTTAAACTCCCTTCTCTATGAAGATGGATTATGTTTTATAACAGAGTTATAACATGATTCTTGCCCATCATCCTGACTCTTGCCTGCCAGCATTTCCTTCCCTTTCCCTTTTAAACAACCACAGCTTGAAAAATCCACTGATTGGTCCTGTTGCTTTTCTAGAAACCATCTCCCTCCTTCTATCCTTATTCATGACTAAAATGGTTTAAAGGCAAAATCTCTATTTCCTCATCACCCACCCACTCACTTTGAAATCTTTCACCACCAGGTTCAGGTTCTTACCAAACCAATTTCACTACTCTCAGGAATGTGAACAATGACCTTCTTTTGCCAAGGAAATGAACTTTCTGGATAACCCCTCAAGCACTGTAGCACTGCCCCTCTCCTTCTCAACTTGCTCCCCTTTCTTCACTCCCAAGACATTGCACATCCTTTTTCTTTCTCCTGTAGCCAATCCCTACTGGGGTCTTCTGCTACCTTCTAATGATGCAGGCTCTTCATGGTAGAGTTCTTGGTCTCTATTCTTTCTCTAAATCTCCTTCCCAAAGAGATTGTTATTGTTTCATTGATCTAATTACCATATTGAGGACTTTGGTCTCAAGCACCTACATTGTATCTCCAAATGTTTCCTCAGCATTCCACTTGGATTTTTCCACCATCACCTCAACTTCCACATTTTCAAATAAGAATTTATCACATTCTTGACCAGGTCCCTGAAAACTCAGACTCCATGCCAGCTTCTTCACTTTATTAGACATGTGCCTTATATTTTCTGAGCTCTCTGAGCATCTACATCTATACTATAAGAGTCAAAAGATCTTTCCTGCCTGGTCCAGGGGGTTGTCACAACACTCAAATGGTACTTAATACGCTGTCATTTCAACTCTACCACACCCATTTGTCTGAACAGACTTTCCTTTACTAAGTCACAGGATCAACGTCTTCTCTAATTTGTTGTCCCTTCCCCTCAGCTGGCAGAGCATATCCAGGGCCTATCACTTCCTTCGAGGTGTGTCATCATTCCTTCATTTTGTTCTCACTCATTCTTCTCCCCTCTTTTATCCCAGTCCTTCACACACCCATGCTAGTTCCCTCAGACATTTCCTGCCTTCCCCCTTCACTCCACTATGCTGCCCCCAAGGATGTTCCACAGATTTAACTTCTACAGCATCTTTTCCCATTTCCTAAACTGATTACAGTTCCCACTCTGTCCAGGAAAATATCCAGACTCTAATTTCTGGCTGACTTTCAATCTCTCCACAATCTAACTTTTTCTATCCAATCAAAATTATCTCCAGCTAATTCAAAACCACAACCCACTACTAAATGTAAATGTCATGTCTCCTCTTGAGGCTGAAAGCCCCATGAAATATATATATTAAAAAAACATGACTTAAATTTATTTTCTGTAATCCACACTGTGGAGTCCACTGTTGACTGAACATGTAGTGTTTGATCCATATTATACTGAAAACTTTAAGCAGGGTAATATGATCATAAAATATAATTTGAAGGCCATTTTGGTTTAAATAATAACTCATCATCTAGCCCTACACTGGAGAGTCAGGCCCAGGGCCAAACCAAAAAATGAACAACAAAAATATATTAGTTGGAGGTTTCAGCTCAGTATGATTGATCTGGAAACATATCTTGAGGCTCTGTTAACAAAACTTTACAGTGGAAAAAAAAAATTTGGATTGATTCCCACTGTCTAAATCATGAGCAGGAAACCAAAAGAATTTGACATGTCTGTGCACTGTAAAGACAAAAGAAGCCTAAATCCATTAACAGGTGAAAAAGTTCAAATTAGATCCACATCAAACTAGTGTCCCTTCCAGTGACACAGAAAAGTCTCACCCTAAAGGCAGATGACCATTTGCAATAGGTTAATGGCATGAATAAGCCCACTGGGCACAAAGAATGCAAGGCTACAATACTGGTGTAACCCAGAATATATCCCAAACCCTCGAGTTGGAGTCGATGAGGGTTTAGTGCAGGGGCCACAAAAAGTGTGCCAGGCTCAGAAGACATGGGCTCGCTCCTGGGTCATCCACATCTTTATCCTATTTAGCAAGAAGATCTTGAACAGGAATAAGTCCAAAATGGCTACTTATACCCAGAGATGCTACAGGTGGTTAACTCTTGATTCAGGTAAGCTTCAAGCAATGTCTTCTCTTATAATTTTATAGAAATCATAGTGGGTGGTGGGGAGGAGGTGTCAGATAAAAGCAAACAATGACACCATGCGCAGAGTTTCATGGAGTATCTGTATTTGTTTTTCATTATGGATAGTATTTTCATTCTCTCAACAAATAACTATTGGTCCTTTATTATATGCCTGGCACTGCTCTAGGGCCTAGGATCTAGCAGTAAATAAGACAGATACAATCCTTAATATATTGAATAGGGTAATAAACCAGGAAATGAGTAAGAAAATCACAGACAGTGATAAGTGATATAAAGAATTTATAACAGGTTAAAAAAAATTGTGAGTAACCATAGAGTAGTAAGGACTTTAGGCACAGTCAATAAAAACAACAGAAGGAGGCAAAGCTATGTTCCAAACTCCTTCTCACCACTCCTCACCCAGCATCTAGAGGTGGATGCTACTCTTCTAGCTATAGCTCTGCTGCAGTTATGCTCAAAAGAAATACTGCACTGCCCTTTTATTCCTTTGTTAAGCCAGGCACCATCATTACAAAGCTATGCCTCAACACCCACAAATGGTTAAGTATAAATGGACATGCAAGCTTTTTTCCTCTGGTGATCTTATTTAGAATGCTTCTTGACATACTTAATCTGATCAGAAAAGGACCCTAAAACAACACATGATACCTTCAATTTATTTCCTGATATGCCCTGTAGAACTTCCAGACACTTAAATTCCCAGGACCCTGAGCTCTGTATTGAGTGTTCACTGGAGATAAAGTTGTTCATCTTAACACTCACTAGTAGCACTTACCACTCATGCACTTGGGCCCTGTGGTTTGTTATCAAGGCACAGATGCAACTGAAAAGCAGTCCACCTGCTCACTAGAAAAACCCTTCTTTGTTAGGATGTGATATGAGGAGGAGGGAAAGCATAGATCCTCAGGACTTCTAGTCTGCTGAAATTCTGTTAAGTAAAAGGTAGACAATAGAAGCAGAGAAGCACATTGTTCTATGGGTTCCACTTTCCCAGCACCAATATCAATGCAGAATACTTCCTATTTTTTACCCATAGATTCAGACTGACACCTTAAACAGATGGCTACACTTTACTCTATGAAAACCAGAGGTGTGGGGAGGAATTATTTAAAATGGATCCAAATTTCTCCTAAGTTTGATACCCCCAAATCTGTGCTGCATAGAATTGTAATCATAAATTCAGATCCACTAAAATAATTCTATTGAGACTTGGGTATTCAAAATTGTACTGTATAAGCCCTAATTGTCTAATTCTAATTCTCAGTGTTTTCCCCTTTCTAGGTAGACTTCATTTAAAAAAAAATGAGACCTTTAATGGAAAATTATTGCTACAGGTACAGGTCTCCAATTTCTATTCTGTCTCTGTAGCTATTGTTTTAATTAGTTTGCCTGCTTATATGTTGGCCCTTTGTTGTGGCCTGCTCTGGGGCAGGGGTGTTAGCAGAGGGCTCTTCTTCTGGAATGCAAGCATTAATGAGCCATTTCAATAATAAGAGCCCTGTATTGAGCTAGGAGCCAGAGTGCCAGAGATGCCCCAAGGAGCAGAAAGGCTCATGAATTTCTGAAGCTGCCTTTCTAATTTGCATTTAAACATAACTCCTGAAGAACAATTTCACCTGTGATTTTCTGAGCTGGGGAGTAAGGGAGTTTAGATGTTGAATATGTACAAATTATGTTAATACAAGGGAGGTAAATGAAAGTCAAATGCATTGTCATGTAAAATGTATCCTTTCTATCTAAATGTCTATTTTCTACCACAGATTGTTTTTATTTTTTTCTCCCTTAGGTGAAATGTGATGGGACTTTTTTAAATTAAGTGAATCTTTATAATTCCTATTTGATTAAAAACTATCTGATTATTCTTCATTTTCCTGTAACCTGGACTTCAGAAACCTTAGCAAGAGGAGGATTAGTTGGTATCTGGCCACTTCATACGATGGATAGAAACCAATCTAATTTAACACCTGTATGCTCATCAATAAGTGTACTCAAGCACAAAAGTGAGCACAGTGTTGAGTGATTTTGACACTGACTGCATGACAACCACAGATTCTGTATCCAAACACTGGCAGACAAGAAGCTAATTGCAGGGATGAAAGGCACACCGCTAGAAGCATGAGTAATCGCTGCCACGATCCGAAGATAACCTGCTCTCCTTTACTAGCAGGGCACTTCAGCATTTATCTGAAACCTGTCTCTACCCTGTCTGACCACCTTTTGTCTCTCTGACCAGTGAAAAATGGAAATGATTTTTCACTGCTGCTCCTGCAACTGTGAAGGATCGCTTCCAAGTGTGGAGATTTCGTTTAGCAATGGAGTATAAAATAAATGCAAAAGCTGACATTTGTCATTGCACTGCAGAAATGAAAGACTAATTAATGAGATCTGTTTGAACACCTTCTCCCCAGTCCACTCTTTGGTACCAACAGAGGCCACAGACACATTGCCTTTTATGACACACGTAACAAACTCTACCAGAGCCAATGATGGCGGGTATCATGATGCAGCCCTTCCGTGGCATGGTGACACTAAGAGATCATATCATCAGGTTGCAGTTCAAGGTAATGATAACTATAATGTACTCCCTGAAATACACAACTTCAACCACTAAGGGAATATTAAAATTTTCCACTTGATTTCACCAAGAATATGTAAGCCCAAACAGGAACTCTCTGAACTGGAAGGCATCCTTAACCTGGGAATCAGATTTGCCTACTCTTATTCTGAGGCTAACTTGGTTATGTTTCACCAAGCACTTTGGGTTTTTCTCTTGATAGCCATTTAGGCTAGTCTGACTCGAAGCTGAAACCACCCAGGCCAAACAAATCAGTGATCCCTCATTTTAACATGAAGGAATTGGGGCAGAACTGGATATTCTTAAGCATCACACAAAGCAGAAAACATTAAACAGCCTATGTAAATTGACCAGTTATCTGGACTAAACAATTTTACCTGTACAAGATATACCTACCTATGAAATACAATGACAGCAGGAGAATCTTCCAATTTCAAATCTATAGTGCCAATATTAGCAATGGAAATATATGTATAAAGTAATTATCTATAAATCAAGTCACATACTATGACATGCTGCTAATTTAGTAGGACTGAAATTGAGATAAGGAAAATGAAGTGCTTCCATTTTTAGAAAGGCTCCATCTTTTCTGTTTTTCTGTTAGGCCACATTTACTCTTGTTCTATATTTTGCATCTGAATAAAATAGAGAAGCTATGTTCCCACTCCAAAGGGAAAACAATAAAGTTGATCATTCTCTGAGTTTCACCCTAAACTGACAACATTTAAGAAGAGCCAGATCCCCAACATGTTCTAAGACATTAGCTTCGAACAAAAGCATGGCAGAAGCTGGCTGGCATCAATATTCCCTACCTTCGATGACTTATGAAATAACACCTATTGTTCACCCGTCAGTCGCCTTTGATCAGACCCTACCCTGAATTCCTGAAGGAACACATACCCTGATCCCCTTAAATATAAACCCCTAATCCCAAGTAACAGAGAGATGCACTCTCCTTTCCTAAGTCTCCCAGACACTCTGTTTTTTATGCTCTATCCCTAATGCTATTCAATAATCTCTGCTCTTACTTCTTCCTGGCTCGGGTTTGATTCTCACCCTGTGCGAAGCCAAACATCCTCTTGGCTGGTCCTGCAGGACTCCCTCTAAGTCCTTGGAGTAGGCCTGCATACATCAAAAGTAAGAAAATTGTTTAGGAAATCTGAATTCCCATACATCCTGTATTCTTAAAGTGCGTATGTGGGTTAGGAGTGAGGAGACATTGGAGTTTCCGTTTTATTGCACAATGTTCAGAATGGTTCAGAATGCAGTGACTGAGATATGTAAGTGACACATGAGCTCTGATGAGCAATTATGGTGGCAGCCATTTGTGACAAGACCTCATCACACCCTTTCCTCCCCTAATTTTTGCCAACCCGTCCTACTAAATTATAAAAGTGCTACATCAAGGGACATCCCACTGAAGTCTGAAAAAGCACAGCCATGGAGATGGAAAACTAAAAAACATACAAACAAAGCTAAGGAAGAGATTCTGAAAATGACATTTTACTGATAAGAAACCCTAGGATGGTGACAGAGGTCCCCAGGTCCATACAACCAGCCAGTGGCAGAAGCAAGAGAAGAATCCATTATCCCGGTGCCTGTCCAGGGTTTCTTTACAGAGTTCACTGCATTGTAAGGAAGAGGTTAACACCAACTCTTATTCAAAATTAAATTCTCTTAGATATTACGAATTTCTGGTGGGAATACTTCAGAAATGAAAAAGCATTTTCAATTTAAGTTAAATTGAATATCCAATTATGTCACAGCGAATGATACTTCAACAGGAATCTGTTTTACTTTACCCTTTTATAAAGAGAAAAATCACTTTTTCTTTCTAGTTGTAAATTAAGAGTTTTATACAAAATGATCCATTTTCACCTCTGACTAAAATGCAGCCTGTTTTCAGTTTAGGGATTAGAATATGAGGTGCAGGGACTCAATGAAATTATATGGCATAGTTTCTGTATATACATGTTGTTTTTTCTAGGAAAGGATTTTTAACTTTTACCAGAGTTTCAAATGGGTCTGTGATTCTCCCCAAAGATTAATAACTCCTGTTCCAAGGAGAGCTGAGGTTTGGCAGAAGCAAGGAATCCTTCCTCCACAAACTTGTTTCTCTCAACAGCTCCTCAATTTCTTCAATTCACACAACTGCTTTTAAATTCACAAAGGAAATCCATAAGACTTAAAAAGAACAGTAAACTCCAGTTCCCATCAAGAGGGGAATGGACAGCAATTGAGTAATTCTTGTGGTGATACAAGCTTAATATAAAACTTCTTACTTCATTTCAGGAGCCTGAACTTCAGGTGGGACATTAGCAGCATAAAAACGATTTCTTTTTCTTCTTTCCCTCTATTTCTTTCTCTCTCTCTCTCTCCTATCCCCCTCTCCCATGCCACCTTAAAAAAAGACTTATATTTACTTGATTTAAATTTTCCTAGCAAGCTTTTTCTTCTGAATTCAAATGACTGGAACTGAAGTTATTTCACCTGGGAAGAAGAGAAAGCTGAAAGCCAATTTCATATTGGTTTTCAAATACATGTCAGGTACTCAGAGAGAGGATGATAGCCAAAGGAAATGGTCTTTGAACTGAAGTACGAAGAATCTGAGTTTGTTCTAAAGCTAAATTTCCTAACACAAAGAGTTCCTAAGATTAAACCGAGAGACTGAGGGATCATTTTTGGACAGTTTAAGAGCTGGATAGATTCTTAAACGTCTGAGATGGTTTCAGTGTGGCCCTGCCTATAGTCTGGAAGATGAAATTTACCACCAGTGGTCCCTTCTTGGCCTATGAATGAATCTAAGGGCATGACTGGCCTATTAGAACTTTGCACTAGCCTAGGACGTCCACAGCCATCCCTCTAACTGGGGACAGGGGCAGCAGCCAGCCAGTAAATCTCACAGACTCACCGTCTCTCTGCTAGCCACCACTGCCAAAGTGTCACTGGAGGCCTGTTCTTCTCTGAGGCTGAAAAGGGGTTTTTAACAGTGAGGAGAGCACTGCTCACTAATTTTAGCCCCAGATCCCATTAATCCCATGGAAATCCTAAGTTTTTGAGGAAAAATTGTAGGAAAAAAGAGGAGATATCAGGTGCTGTAGCAGAAATTACATGAATGCCAGATTTTTAGGATAATCCCTATTAGCTTTGCAGCACACTTTTTTCTTCTCTTGATGAAAAGGTAATAAATAGCTCAGTTCTTCTTCCAAAACAACCATCATCAAGATTGGGCTGGTCTGTGCCTTCCTTTATGCTAGACAATCCTGCCCCAATTTAGACTGGCCACACACTTTCAGATTGGCCTCAAACGTTTTTGTGTGGGTCTTCAAGAGGAACTCCAGAGGACACCTAAGGAGCTGGAACATTCAGCTTTTCCCACCACCCACTGGTCCTGTCCTCAGACTCCAAGATGCTAAGTTGTTCAGGGGATCCTGGAAAACATCTGGTCGACCCTTATCTGCAGTGCATGCTCCTCAGGCATAGCTCCCAACTGATCACCCTATTCCCGTCAGTGCTCCTCCAGGGGCAGGAGCTCATGATCTCCAATCAGCCCACCCCAAAGCTGTCCTGCTCTAAAAGAGAGAAAGAGCTCAGCTGGAACCTGCCTTCCCTCTTATCTATACATAAGATAAGTAGTTGGGGAAACTTCATCCAAACATCCAAATGCAGGACATTCACCTGGGCGGTAGAAGTTCAAAGACAGCTGCACTGTGCACATTCTTTCTGAGGTTCAGGAACAGAATTCCTGGAAGCAAAATAATCTAAAAAGTATATCTGAATATACTTTGTAAGTGAAGACTGCTCAAAGAACTGTGATCCACAGGAAAATCTAAAAAGGGTAAGCATGTGTGTTGTTTTGGGGGTGCCTACTGTAAAACTAAAAACCCAGCAGAAAGCAGAAGAGGCCAATAAAGTCAATCTGGAGAAAAATATGCAGAAAACACTTGCATTGTAGTTTTATTACTATTGCCTAGGTCAAAATTACTTATTGGTAAATAAAAACCCCTCAAAGCATCAATGCGAATAACATGAAAGGGGAAGTCATTATTGACTTCTCTCTGAGAACACAAGGCCCAATGGCCAACATGACAAATAGAAGTGCTGGACATTATCAGAGAATGAGAGCACTCTCCTCTTCCTGGATGAAGCCACAGTGCCCTGTATATGCATGACAGGGGGAGGAAAGGAAAGGGTTCAAATGATCAAGGCGGTAAGAGAACTAACTAAAGAGGGCTCTTCAACTGGAAGAGACGAATGTAGGGAGGGAAGGAACATGATTTAAATCTGTTCAAAAATCTGGAAGGGCATAAAAAAAAGAGGAATATTTCATTAATAAATACATCTTTCTTCCCTACCAGTATCTTCAAAGACAAGGACTAGGACTAAGTTATTCCCCAACACATCCAGAGACCTGAAGGGCCTTGTACACACTAGGTGTTCAACACACATTTAAACTGAATTAGTCTGCATTTTCTCAAGGGAAAAGTCAGAGCCTGAGAACTAGCTCATTTTAGTAAGAGGCATTCTGTTAAAGGAGTCTTTGCAGAAAAAGAAAGAGTGAGATGGCTGATAAGCTCAGAATAGCCATGCATCTAAGGCTGAGTCAGAATATGTAGATTCAGGGAGAAGCCCTGAAAAAGGACCAGAGTCCACAGATAGAGAAAAAAATCTCAATTTTCTTAGGTTTGGTTTTGTTCTTTATTATATACTTTACTTTAAAAAAAAATCGCTCCCTAGTTCTACTATCTCAGTATTAAACATTTTTTCCCTGCTGCAAATTCACTTTTTGAATTCTGAGTAGCAACAAGAACTTAAATTCCAAAAAGTACAAGCAATGTAGATAAGCAAACGCTACTTTGAATATCTTACTGTCTACATTGCTCACTATCTGTGGTTTTCAACTACACTTCTTGCCATAATCATGTGTCCTTAATTAAATATGTTTCTGGCCAATTTTTTTATAATGTAAAAACTCACGACAACGTCCTTGGGTTTATAGCCCATTACTGTTATAGCATGCAATTCAACCTCAGCTATTGCTTGTCTTGAATTAATAGAGGATTTGGGGTTTCATAGTCAATGCTGTAATGTCACTTATGGAAATAAATATTGTGCTGTTTGCCTTTCCCTGCTGTTCCACAGTCTCACGTCAGCCTCGAGGGCTGTCTCGCACACTTGGCCCCCGTGCCGGCATAGAAGACACCAGAGGAGCTCCGACAGACACAATGTCAATGTTTTCTTTCCTCTAACTGCAGCTGTGATGACACTCAGGCGTGAATGTGCATGGGGTGGCAATTAGAGACAGGGCGCACCTCAGAACAACTGTACCAGAAGGACATGAAGAAAAGCAATGATTTCTCTTTCCCAATATGTGACAACTTTTAGGTTTTAAAGGAAAAACAGACAGACATACTCTTTGAAAGGATTGATTTATGGCCATTGCTTTTCTTTTCCTGATTCCATTAATGCCAGGTTTGTTGACCTTAAGCACAGGGCCAGGTATTTTCTTCTTACTTAGTACCCCCTGGGCAGCTATTACATGTATCCATTTTCTTTTATCCAGATCAATACTGTTTAAAAAATGTGTCTTTCCGTCACTGTATTTTATTTAAACAAAATATTTGTTGGCATAACACATTTTTGTAATCAATCTAAGGGAACTTTAAGTCACAGAGTTATTTTTTAATTACATGAGTTGTTTCTAACAATAAAAGTAATTCATGTTCATTGTAAGAAGAAACTGAAGAATAAAAACATTTTAATCATCTGTAGTGCCACGAATAAGAATAATCTGTATGTGTATTCATAAAATTGGAATCATCCTCTATATACTGTTTTATATATTTGTTTTTCTGTTAACAGATCATAAAAAGTTTCTTATGACATTGAGTTCTTTTTAAAATCATATTTTAATGTCACATAAGGCATAGAGATTTTTTTCCAATTCCTAGATATGTTAAATGAAACTGTGATACACATTCCTATAGATAGTATTTGAAATTTCTTCATGCATACTCCTAAATTGTTCTTCAGAAAGTGAACAATTTAAACTTCCATCAGGATCCTACAAGAATGACTACTCGCAAGCCTTCACAGTTTTCAACTTTTTGCCAATTAGATGGGCAACAAGTTAAGACACTGATATTTTCATTTGACTGTATTTATGTTTATTTTTCTTATGTTATTTTTTTTGACAGCTGGATATCTTCTTTTCATGAATAGCCTGCTCAGGACCTTTGCCCATTTTTCTTTGAGAGCAAAGGTTTTTATTGTTTGTTTGGTTTTTTAAAAATAATATTTAAGAGTCCTTTATGTTTTCAGGAGACTAACAGATTGTAAATATTCCTTAGTTTGTCATTTGCCTTTAAATCTGAGATCATGTTTTAAAAACTCAAATGACAGGAACTTAGATCTGTCATTTTTCATGTGAACTTCAACGTGTCACTGAAAGTTACAACATTTATAATAATCAGATGCATTTTATGTTCTGAACTTGTCCACTGATTGCTAACCACCTAAAACGTAAAACAACTAAAATCTTTTGAAAAAGAGAACCTTTGACTGAAAACTACCAGAAGACAAAAAATGCCAGTAATTTCCTTTGCTGTTTTACTGTTTAATATCAGGACCCAGCAAGACCTCAAAGATACCATCCAGTTCCTCCGCAAGCCACAAGAGCCACACACAAGCAAGAAAAGGCAGTCTAGGACAAACCACCATCCTTTGGGATTCAATTCGGAGTTCTGAGGTGACTTAATCAGAGGAACATAAACAGAGAAATGCAGTCCGGCCTGGGCAACTACACTCACTGAGTTTCTTGAATTTCTGAGTCTCATTTTGGCAAATTAACTACTGGCAGTATTCATTGTGACTCTCCAGGTCTGGTGTTTCAACTTCCCTCACACTGAGGGCCCAGAATATTTAATTTACAAGAAATATGAAGAAAACATTAAACATGGACCATTTGGGGGCCCTGGGTGGCTCGGTCAGTTAAGCGTCTGACTTCAGCTCAGGGCATTAGCCTGCAGTTCATGGGTTCAAGTCCCACATCAGACTTTATGCTGAAACTCAGAGCCTGGAGCCTGCTTTGGATTCTCTCTCTCTCTCTCTCTCTCTCTCTCTGTGTCTCCCCCACTCGTGCTCACTCACTTGCTCTCTCTCTCAAAAATAAATAAATAAACATTAGGAAAAAAAATTTTTAAATGGAACATTTAACTCAAAATGAAACTGAAAACCAAGCAATCAATTAGAAAGCTAAGATCAAAAACAATATAGAAAATCAAGAAGGACAGAAAAAATATTTCCTAATGAAAGAGAAGGGGAGGGATTAACAATGGAGAAAACAGAGAACATTCTGGGCTTTTATGAGTTATGTTCATTCACATACAATTACTCAGTTTATTGCCACATTTAGGTAATCACCCTGAGGGATAGGACACAAACCTTGTCCACAAGGCATAATTCATACAAGGACATAACCAGGCATACAGGGGACAATCCACAAACTGTTAATAAAGACAAGAATCTTAGGCCCTTAAAGAATTTCTCATGTGTCTGTAGCTGATTAAAACCCAACAGAGGAGATTTGAAATACATTAGATAAAATCAAAGTTCTTCTTAATCAGAAAGCCTCATACAAGAGTGAGAGTAATCCAGTTTTCCATGAACAGAGCAGTCTCGTCAAGCCAACAGTCACCTTGTATCCCAATGGCAGCAGAAGCAGAGCGGAACGGGCCTACTCTTCATCTGACCCATTTCCTCCACTTGACTTCGAACCATTTACAGATTTTCAATAATTCACATAATATCTTGATTATCTTTGTCTTTTCCTTAATCCAAAATGATACAATTCATTTTTAGGTGAATCACTTGTGCATTTTTTATTTTTTTAATGTTTATTTATTTTGAGAGACAGAGAGAGATAGAGTATGAGTGCAGAGGGGCAGAGAGAGAGGGAGACACAGAATCTGAATCAGGCTCCAGGCTCTGAGCTGTCAGCACAGAGCCCAACGTGGGGCTCGAACCACGGACTGTGAGATCATGCCCTGAGCCAAAGTCAGGCACTTAACCGACTGAGCCACTCAGGTGCCCCACTTGTGAATTATTTTTAAACGTCTTTGTTATTACTATTACTGTTCCTGTTAATATATCCCAAAACCACATCAAATACTTACCAAAAGGCAGAGACTTGGCCTCCTGTTGCCTGCCATCTGAGGGGAGAGAGGCTGAAAGAGCAATAGGGCCTGTGACTTTTTATCTATTGACTTCAGAAGTTCCAGAAAGCAAAACCAAAATTATCCAGACAGTGCAGGTGAGGAAAAACTCACCTTTCCCTGAATTCTTTGTGTAAAAGAAGTTCTAATGGACTGAATTACCCAGATAATTATTCAAGTGTTAAGGTCTGTGTTTAATTAAAATAAGAAAGGAAATAACACTGCCAGGCAAGCAATTTCTTTAGAAGGGTCAGAATACTGAGTGCTCCAAAGGTTTTGCAATAGGACTACATGGCTCCAGAAAGTGCCAGCAGAGCAGAAAAATTCATCTAAACAACATTAGTTTTAATTTCACTAATTTCAGAAGAAATCCACTTCACAAAGCTTATGAAACACCGGTTTTCAAGCATGAGAAAGAAATGGCTCATTCCTCTTTCACATAAAATAAAATACAAAAGTGTTTGTTAACAGTAAGCTTTGTTTTTGCAGTTTTGCTTTTGTCTTTTATTTTTAAATTGTACAATGCAGTATAAGTTGCCTCTAAGATTTCAAATGTCAGGCTTTAAGTGTGAAGGTGATTGTGACAAGAGTTGAAATAGGAAGGAGAGTGAACAAATGTTTGGTGCATCCAAGATTGGTATGTAGGTATCAATCACTTCCAACTAAACAACTCCTCACTCTCTGTATACGAAAGGAATCTATGACGCTTTTAAATTCAGGCCTGCGTAGAAAATTTTAATAATGGAAGATCCTCTTCACTCAGCTTCCATATTCGGTTTCATGCAAAGTCCTTATTTTAGGATGCTATGACTATCTAGAGAAATTAAATAGGCCCCTTCTGTGAAGGCCTGGGCTTTGTATGAAGATTGCTCATGAAATAATCTGAAAGAGTATCTGAATGTGTTTCTGCTTTGTTTTGGTAACCTCAATGGTCATAAATAGGCTGCAGCCCTAGGAATGTAAAAATAACTGAAAAGAACTGGAAAGAGGCAGGTTAATAAATCTACAAAACTAAAAACAAAATAGTATGTTAATACCATCTGTTCCAGTCTGTATCGTCCAACTCGGCCACCCCCCACCCCATCAGAAGGACCTAGTTAATTCACATGAACTGCTTGCTGCCTGAGATTCTTGCCAGAACACTTAGCAGCCCCCTCATTTGTTGGGTGGTTTTATAGGTCTCCGGCGCCGAGCAGAGGTAAGACAGCTTGCAGTGCGCGAGGAGGACAGATAAAACCACCCTGCTGTGCAGATTTAGTCCATTTGCACTGGCTCTCATACAGAAAACAAATTGCAACCTCTCACAAAGGGGCCCTTTTCTGCACTAGCAACCCTGAAAAATGCAGGCAAAAATGAGTAAATCAGGCAACTTCATTCACATCAGGAGGAAAAAAAAATGGCTACCACTCCAACAGCTGCTCTCATAATTAAGAACAGATTTCATCACTAAACTCTTGCTGGTTATGTCTGCAGCAAAACAAATACACAGATGTAAGGCATTTACATATTGGATATTCTGTACTGGGTAACCAAACCAAATTTACCTTTTCTGCTTTAAGATATTCTCTTAAAAATATCATCTAGTCAATGATAAAGGATAAGGCAATGTCCAAATCTTAAGTACAACTATATTTCTATCATCATCTTGCCACTAAATTTATTTTGGCATTCTACCAGGTTCACTTTCTTCTTACATATTCAAAATTGCAATGCTCTGCCATGGACATGACCTCTTTCAGATAATGAAAATGTGCTACCAGTTTCTTTTACTCATAAAATTGGCTAAATTTATTGCTGCCTCATTTATCCATGTTTTAAAAGATTGCATGGCACATGCAGTAAAAGGAACAGCATTTGACCTTTTTAAAGGTAAATTGGTGTGCCATTAAATCAGAGAAATAAAATTAATGAAATGATAAAATTATAATAAAAACAGATAGGTAAGGACAAATTAATGGAATGCCACTCCACTGCAATGAGAAAGCACAGTTTACAGTTCATACAACACTGATGAACCTTACAAACAAAATGCCGAACAAAAGAAGCCAATAATATAAAGTACAAAAACAGGCAAAAATAATTTTGCTGTTAGAAGTCAGGATTGTGGTGCCCCATGGGTAGGTAGGGTATTACTGGGAAGGGGCACAGGAGGGCTCTGCGGTCTGGTAATGCTTCATTTCTTAATGTGGGTGCCAGTTACACAGATGTGTTCAATTTGCAAAAATTCCTCAAGCTGTATTTTAAGATCATTTGCCCTACATATAAATCATAATTCCATAAGAAATAAAGTAAAATAAAATAAAATAAAATAAAATAAAACAAAACAAAATAAAATAAAACAAAATAAAATAAATATAGGTAAGGAATGTTAAATGTCACGATTTTCAATGTCAACAATAAGCACCTGCTCGCCAACTTTAGTCACAACCTCTTCACGTGACCCAATCCATGCAGCATTCACAAACTTCCTGACACTGTTAATGGTAGTGTCTTTGTTAATATTTATCAAGTCATAGTTTTACTTTATAAATGACTAAATTGGCCAAATGTTTAAGCTTAAATTAATGCACTACATTCTAGGATAGTGTCTTGTCTAATATGTTAAACTGATTATCCTCGAAAAAGGTATGAACGTTAAACAAATTTTTGTGTATTTCACTACCGTGCTACAATTTAAAGCAAAGAAGCAGTTCTAAACATGTGATTTTCAGTAAAAAGTGGTTCTAAGAGCATCTTTTAAATGACGCGTTCTTATAGTTTTACCTAAGGAACAATAATCCTAATAGAAATCTGCAGCTGTCAATAATCTAACTCAAAGGTAGAATATGCAAGATAATGCCTACTTAAGTTTACCTCGTATTTTCTAAGATCCTGAATATTTAAAATTGGGCTTTAAAATACCCCCACCAAAGTAATCTGCATAGTTCAAGAATGTGTAACTTGTAGATTAAATGGAGTTTTCATTCAGAATTGCAAATTTCAGAATTTACAGATGCAAGTTAATCTGTAAACAAGCCTCTGGACAAATAAACTTACTAAACCAGTTGTGGTGGCTGATGAGGAGAGGGGTGTTTTCTGCACTTTCATCCCAGCCAGGCCTTTGTGAACAAAACAGCTGATCATTACAAACGAAATCACATACCCTTTACTTAAACTGGCTTCACAGCTGCACTTCTCAGTGACCATCAATGCATGAACCAGAGGTCAATGGCAGAAAGACACTTTCGTAGCCTAAGAGGAGGATCTCTCTGACCTCTTTCTGCACGTGTGTTCATCTAGTTCAACACTGTTGCAAAGGCTGAATTCTTTTCTGATAGCTTGATCCTATGCCAACAATTAATGCTAAACCATATCTAAAATTTTGAAAGGGATATGGGAAACATTATCCACAGTCTTGGCATTAAACTATTTGGGGTCCATGTTTATAAGTGAAAGCCCTAGAAAACTTGTATTTAACACAACAAAACTTTTCATAAATTGGTGTTACGTTGAATAGCTGAAATAAAATTAGGTTTCGCTTTCCCATGCAATGTTTCCACAAATAGCATATTTGGAGCTGGTGTGTTCATCTAATGTTAGTTTAGAACCATCCACAGACACTCTCAGAGTGTCATTCTGAGATCCAGCTTATGACCCAAGACCACACAAGGCTCATTAAATTTTGATTTATTCTCATCTTTGGCTGGGATACTCAATGTTACCTGAACGTTTGCTTATGCCAAACTATGAGCATTTACTTGTTGTAAAGAACTCCTGTGTAATCATAATTTAAGGAAACTAGATCTGTGTCCCTAATAAAACTGTAATCTCAAATTCTATTTACTCTCAAATTGTGGACACTTGTCTGCTCGTCATTGGCTACCCCAAATGAAGCTTTTATCCATAAGCTTACTCCTGCACTACCCATACCCTTAAATATTCTGTTATTTAAGAATTTAATGTCCAGCCAGAATTCTGACAAGATATAAGATGTAAAGTATATTATTTTCTCAATCTCTAGGCTGGAATAATGCTTGCTTATAAAACACTATGAATCCTGTTATAAGAACTGCTATGTGATTTTTAAAATCTTTTTTTTAATTTAATTTGACATTAATGTATGAAGCACCTGCACGTTAAGCACTGTACTGGATGCCAAAGATGTAAAGATGAGTAAGACAGGGCACTAGCTTCACTAGGAGCTCACAGACTCGTGAGAGAGAGCTATTTGAGTCTAATGAAAACACAGTTGGATGGATGGACAGATGGACGGATGGGTTTCTTCACAAGTTCTGTGAAGAAACACAGAAACCAAGCCATCCCATGAGGAGCACTGGTTTCACAGAAGAAATTTTAATAGTGCTTTAGTGCCAGTTGCCTTAATGGGGTGGGGGTGACAGGATGCAGAAAAATGTTGGGTATGGGAAGACCTACAGTAAAAGCATGAAGGCATGAAAGCCATGATATATTGGGGGTGGGGGCAGGCGGGAATACAGCCATCAAGTTCAGAGTGGCTGCAGTGTAGTGTAGTGGATCAGTGTTGTGAGGTTAAAGCTAAGAGGGGTGAGTTGATGCCAGACTGTGAAGGCTGTATGCTAGGTCCAGGTATTGGATTCTTTATCTCTAGGTTAGTATTTGTTCCTCAGAATACTAATTCCCTGAGCTGTTTTGTGCAAAAAAACAAAGAAAAAACAAAAACAAAAAAACTCCAAAACTTTCTTTTAAGTTCATTTCTTTTGAGAGAGAGGGAGCATGCAGGCTGCAGACAGGCAGAGAGAGGGAGAAAAAGAATCCCAAGCAGGCTCTATGCTGTCAGCATTGAGCCCAAAGCAGTACTCAATCCCACAAACCACAAAATCATGACCTGAGACAAAATCAAGCCAGACATTTAACCCACCGAGCCACCCAGGTGTCCCCAAAAGTGCTTTTTGATAAAGGAAGTTTAGAAAATGCTGCAACCTAGAGTCTCCTTTCAGAGACTCATAATATACATTTGGTATAACAGGGCTGAGAAATAACCTTAGTAAAAACCATCTTAACTTAAATGCCATTTTCACAGAACTAATGATATCCCTCAAAATTCATGCTCTATAGATCACCCATGGAGATACTAAATGCTGTTCTAGGAGAGCAGGGGAACAAAGGAACTGTTAGAACAAGAATGGAACACGATCAGATTTGTTTGTCTTTCATTTTCTCCTCATCAGAAAAATATTTTTTTAGCAATTCAGGTCTGGTAAGATGTGGATGTTGCACTAAATTTGGAAGAGATGAATGGCAAAATGCCAAGAGGTGACAAAATATACGGAGGAGGGACCCCACTCAAGAGACTGTCTCAGATTAAATTGAAAAGTAATCCAAGATGGAGTACAGGTGGAATGATGGAAACACAGCAAATCAGAATGACTTCAAAGGTTAGCCTACAGACCCAGTGGAAGGCGCATCTTTAGCCAAGACAGAGAATTTCAAAGAAGTCTGCTCTGCAGAAAGGCAGTATGATGGGTGCCGGTCATTTTAAGTATAGAGTGCCTACAAAAAATTCACAGGGGCACATCACAGTGAGCACAGAAAAATGTACAGAGAAGTTAAACCACTATTATGTTGTACACCTGAAACTAAGGTAGTGTTGTATATCAACTATACTCAAATTAAAAAAAAAATTCTTTTAAGGAAAAAAACAGAAGGAAAGCAGTTAGAAATATGGCTTTTCAGCCTAGAAGGAAGGTCAGAACTAGATATATATACTGTAATCATACAGATGGTATATGAAGTCATTGGAATGGATAAAGCCCCTCCCCCAACTCTGGGAAATATGCATAGGACAAAATGTATAGAATCCTGGATACCATCATTTCAATGTATAAAATACAAAATTAATTAATATCTGATGTGACATTTTTTATACTGTCATCTGAAGGTTTTTTATTGTAATTTATTGTAATCTTAAGGTTTATTATAACGTAGAAGGTTCTGTTTTATATTATCCAGAAACAGAATATAGTGCTGAGCCTGACAATGTTTTATATTGTTGCTTTGGTCACTGCTACATCATGTAAAGAAATCAAAATATGGTTGGAACAGAACAGGGTCTAATTAAATACACCTGAAGTCCAGAGTGATTCAGAGAATTGACCAAAGTCTTGCAGCTAGTTAGTCCTGTTTGCAACTAGCCCACTATTGATTTTTTACTTTGCTTTTCTGTTTTGAGTGTCATTGCAACTACCGTATTGTAAAGGATGGAAAATAATTGCATATGTTAAAAAAATATGAAAAAAATAAATATAATTTATTATGAAAAAAAATAAATAAAAATAAAAATAAAAATTAGTTCAAATATGACATTCCCCTTCATTTTACTTGTTTCTAAGGCATGTGAGAATGCAAATGAAAGCAAATAATTCACTCACATAGGATCATTAACAGATAGTAGTAAAGCATTTTGCAGGGCACCTGGGTGGCTCAGTCAGTTAAATGTCTGGCTTCGGCTCAGGTCATGATCTCACAGTTCATGGGTTCGAGCCCCACGTCAGACTCTGTGCTAACAGCTAGCTCATGAGCCTAGACCCTGTCTTCAGATTCTGTGTCTCCTTCTTTCTGACCCTCCCCTGCCTCATACACACTCTCTCTCTCTCTCAAAAATAAGTTAAAAGGTTTAAAAAAAGAAATGCATTTTGCAACTTCCACATGTTCTCTTTTTAATTTTAATTGCTATGATATGAGTGTTAACAATAGAAGCTATTTTTTCTTGATGTAGCTGAATTGTGTTTCATTGGAACATAATGGGATTAGCCTGTATTCCTGGAAGAATGGTCAGGAAAAGCACTATCCTATATTAACAATGGCCCTATCATCCCACAAAGCCAATCAACAAGGAGTTACTAAGTGCCTAACATTAGTGAAGCACATCCTAACTCAGTTAAGAGACACACCAGAGAAAGGAAGAGTAGCAAAATCACAACTGAAGTCATGGAAGATTCCAGCAGCCACCACTTAATTGCACATAATGATTTCAACTGACTGGCATAAAGTTCCTAAACACTTAAATATAGAATCTTTTAAAAATCCATGTTAGATTTAGCGCAATTTACAATTCTCTTCAGTGAGAGGGGAATAAAACCTTCAAAAATTATGAAATATTGCTGCAGAACATGAATATACTTAATACTACTAAACTGTATACTTAAAAATTGGTTAAGAGGCATCTGGGTGACTCAGTTGGTTAAGCGTCCAACTCTTGATTTTGCCTCAGGTCATGATCTCATGGTTCATGAGTTCGAGCCCCACATGAGGGTCTGTACCAGGTAGTGCAAAGCCTGCTTACAATTCTCTGTCTCCCTCTCTCTGCCCCTCCCCTGCCAATGTGTGCATATGTTCTCTCTCTCTCAAAAATGAATAAATAAACATGTTTTTAATTTAAAAATGATTAGGATGGTAAATTTTATGCTATGTGTTTTTATCACAGTGAAAACTTTGTAAAGGAATTATGAAGTTAACTTCACATACGTTTGTCCACAAAATGTTCTATATCTTATAAGGAACAGAGAGCTGGCCAGTATTTACAGCTGGTGAGAAAGAGGTGGAACCTAAAGATTAATTAATCAGACAATGTTGCTCATGGCTTATTAAAGAGATGTTGACAAGATGAACATTGAAAAGCTAGAAAAGCTAGTATCAAAGTCAAATAGTTAAAGAGGAAAGTAGCACTAAGATCTGGAAGAATATGAGAGACTTATGAAAAGAGTAATCGATAAGATCTGATATGGATAAAGAAGGAGAATCCAAGATCATTCCAGGCTCATCATACCCAGAAAGCATTTGTTACCCAAAAAAGACCTCGGCCTGGATGTCGTTTAATCACCACGGTCCCAAAGATACCAATCTGTCATCCACGCCAGAGATCTGAACCAGGAATTCAGATGAAGCCCAAGTGACTCCAGCCTACGCATAAGCAGCTCAGCCCCCGGTCTTTCACAGAGAGGCTGCACTACTCACTCCTCCCTGTGCCTTCTTCACTTGAAGTTTACTTGGGAAGGTGAAGGGACTAACAGAGAAAAGTAAAACTCATTTCACTTCCAATTTGACGGAACTAAAGAAACTTCCGGAGAGTGACTCTCTTCTAAAAATTTGCTGTGCTCCAGGAAACGGAGCAGAACTAAGAAAAATTAAACCCTTTATAGACTTTATGCCTTTAGGCAATCGGACAACTGCTGATCTTCCTTTTCCTTTGCATCTCAGTACTGCAGGCAACTCAGAAACTCTCCTGCTCTGATCTGTACAAAAGGTCATCTGGTGTTTCCAGAACAGTCTCTGTGGTTTTCCAGTTGCTAAAACAGATTAAATTAGCATCCACAAGTACTGCAAGTCTCTCCTGTCCGCATCAACACTTGAGAGTAAGAAAGCAGGTGAATCAGAATGCCATGGGTATACCAGAGTTGGAGAATCTTACTGTAATTTATAGCATTAAAAAAAAGAAAATTCAAGTTTTTAATTAAAATCTTCAGAACCTTACCACAAAATGTTTCCGCCTTTGCAGATTAAATGGAATTTTTTCCACTTAAAAAAGGCATAGCCAATTTCTACGGGTAAAATATAAAATAGCACTTAGAAAAACAAAATGAATTTATTTTCATTGGAATGTATATGTTTAGACTGTCTTACCAACTCTGTTCTTTAAATCTGAGCCTGAATATTTATTTTTTCATCTAAAACATTGGCATGTTTTAATTTCTAATCTAAGGATATTATGGTTACCAAAACAATTTATTTTATTTTATTTTTACTACTGCTAGCTGCTTAATCTGTGAAGTACAGCTCAGGGGGAAAAATGCTGTCATAAAACCTGTTGGTATAAAGATAAGCAGTTTATTTAATATCTAATTAAATGTGGTCACCAGAGAAATCACAGCTTATGAAACTTTATCAGAAAAAGATTAATCCATTTCAGGCTTAACCCAAATGTCATAAGAGAACTCATGAATTTAGATAGGAATCCACTTATTATCCAAAGACATTTTCATATTGAGTAACAGCCTCTATTACTGGCTATATTTATACTTACTTCAGTCAAATTCACATATTTGTAGCTGTCACTGATTTCAGGGACAATTATCAAATAAGAATAATATAATAGGGAGCCCTTTCCTCTTTGTCAAAAATTTTTATAATGTTCTAAAACACTTTATGAGTTTATAGAACCCATTAATTCAGAAATTCAAAAATATTATATGGCTTGGGTCATTTTAATTCAAAAACAACTATCTATCAAAAAACTACTGAACGCCTATCATATGCTGGACTCAGGCACTGGGGAAATGAGAATGGAGAGAAGGATTCCTTCTTGTAAAGGGCTCGCAAAAATCACGAGACAAACCAACCCTTCAATGACCACTGATATAAAGTAACTACTACAGGGCTGAGGTTGTTTGTTTCCCCCCAATATCTATACATGCCTTTGTCCATAGCAAAAAAAAAAAAAAAAAGAAAATTATCTAGACATGTGGTGACCCAGCATAAAGGATGGATGCATTTCTCATCCTTCTTTGAAGCTAAGAAACCCAGGTGACTAATTGGGGCCAAATGTATAGTTGTCTATGCTCTGTGCTCCTTCCAGGTGAAAGCTTTGAATGACCAGATATGCCCTCCCCATTCCCCTTCTTCTTCCAGAGGGCTCAGAAGGAACCCGGGCCACCTTGGATCAGACAGACAAGTGTAGCACTCTTCTAGGTTTAAAGCTACAGAATGGAGCATGCGTCCATAAAAGGATGTCACAGTACAGAACCAGTGTTCCACCTCAGATTTATAATGAAAGAAAAATAAGCTTTTATTTTGTATTTAAGCTGCGGTTTTTGGAATCGATCACATGATGCGGCACCGTATTCTAATTAAGATCTAATATATGTGCTTCTTTTTCTGAGAATTTGGTACTACAGAATGTCCATTAAAAGAAAGAACCAAAATTGGTATTAAAGGCAAAGACAGCTTGGTTTCTCACTTTTTCATGAAAAATAAAACCCTGAGTTATAATAAACAAATTGTACAATAAAATATAAGTAAGAATTAAATTTGTGTTAATTCTTAGAAGAGAATGACTTAAGAAATTAGAAGTCATAATTTTTTGTTAACAAAACTGTATAGTCACATGATGAAGCTAATGATAAAAAAATCTACAGAGTAAGGAAACAGAATAGGTACCAAAAACTGATCACTGACATGTAGGTAAGTCTTGGGAAATAGTAGTGAATACAGGTGAGAAAATACAGATCAAAGCAGTTAGAAAGGAACTAACAGATAAGAAAGAAAAAGATGCTTCAACACAAGGCTACTTCCCTTAAGAGGCAAATCAAAAACAGTGTATGCAAACAATGTTTGTAAACAATGCAGAAAAATTCCCTGAACTGGAAGAATGAACTAATCTGTAATCTGGCAAGACTAGAAGAGCAATCCATGTTTCAGGAAATGCTGAGACATATTTTGATTAAGCCGCGGAAGTTTAAAATTTTTTCTTTTATGCTTTTTTATTTATTTTTGAGAGACAGAGAGAGACAGCGTGAGCAGGGTAGGGTCAGAGAGAGAGGGAGGCACAGAATCCGAAGCAGACTCCAGGCTCTGAGCTAGCTGTCAGCACAGAGCCTGACGTGGGGCTCAAACCCATGAACCGTGAGATCATGACCTGAGCTGAAGCCGGACAGTGAACCGACTGAGCCACGCGTCCCAGCTGCAGAAGTTTAAAGAAATAATTCTTTAGGTATTCAAGCAGCAAGAACCCACCATTTTCAAGAAGTAACTGAATAGGCATATTTGAAGAACATATATATACACACACACATACCAAAGCTCAAGAGAGTCTTCAAATTAGTGAAACCAAAGAAATATAAAGAGAGAAAGTGGTGAAGAAAGAGAATGTTATCTGGAACAAAATTCATCTTATGTTTGTGGGAATTTTTTTACGGTTGTGGGATTTTAGTTGATTTTTAAGTTTCATTTTCTTCTTTATTTAGATAATTTAAATGAGCATGTAACGTGTTAACAAAAACAATGAATAAGTAAGCAAAAAAATATTAAGAATAAGAATATATATGAGCAAATATACCAATATATTAATAGCAATCAACTCTGTGGTGGGTTTCTAATTTCCAAATATTATCATTTTTTGCAAGATGAACTGGATTTGGAGGAGGAATTTGGCAGGCAAACCAGGGAAGAATAATACTCCAAGCATAAAGCAAAGCCAGAGTATTATGAAAGAAAATGGCACGCTTAGGAAACAGCAAGAAGTCTGGTAAGTAGATAGGACTGAATCGTGGGTAAGATTATATGCTATGCTTAAACTTCATTCCAGCCTTTATTTTTGTCATTGATCTACCTAACATCATTCAAACCAGTTATAGTATGTTTGTCTCTATTTTTCAGGTGCAAAACCTCAAAATCCAGAAAACAGCAACAAAATAATTAAGTACAAGCTCTAACAACCCTATTCTAGGTGATGGCACGAAGACAGATGAAAAGCAGAGCCTGTCCTCAAGGTGCTTACAATATATCTGTGAGACAAGACAGACAAACAATAGTAAATAATAACAAATGGTAATATAATAACACACATTGACCTTGCAAGAATTTCGAAGAAAGGAAGCTCTTTGATGATTGGAACAGACTATGGAAGTGCACGACTTAAGCCAGGGTCTGGAAGAAAGGATCGAACATTTTGATTTAAGATTTCCAGTCTCCCAAGAAATTACATTATAGGATCCCTACCTAGAGCTACATCACAATTGCATAAAGATGGAGTGTTTATCATTTGTTTCATACTGAATTATAAAGAAAAGCTGGACTGCACAATCACTTATGCTGGAATATGGCTGTGGGGAAAAATAAACAAGCAAGTAAAGTCTTACCTTGTATCAAAATAAATTCCAGATGCATAAATTTTCATCTAGTTCCTTTATGGTTTTACATGTTAGACTTAAGTCTTTAATAGATCTATGGAAATAGCCTTTTTAACATAATTACAAAGGAAAAGATCAAAAAGAAAAAAGATACAAAATTTAATTTCTACATTATAAACAAAGGTTAATCAAGAAACTGGGAGAACTGCTTCCAATATATTTAGAAAAGATGCATCTTCTTAATTTTTAAAAAAAACTCCTAAATCATTATGAAAAAATACAAATACCTCAATGAAAAACTGAGTAAAGAATGTGAAAAGAAAATTAACAAAGATTACATACGATAACCTTTCTTCATTTTAGAATCAGAAATTAGATATCTAAAGATTTTTCCTTGAAAATATGATATATATACAAATATATAAGGCTACACATTGCAGAATAATTTACCATAGTGAAAAAACCCTAAAAAACAGCTTAACTGTCCAACAAAAGGATTGTGTAAATAAATTATGTTATCTCCATAGGATAAAACCGCTGAAGTTCCCAACTAAATGAGATGCAAAGACCATACACTGAATGTTGCCAAAGACTATTCAATGACATGGCAAAGTGGTTATGGTATGTAAGGAAAATAATTGGGAAAATAACCATATATGTTTGCTTCATCCCAATTCAATAAAGAAGGTCTAAGTATAGAAAAAAGACCAGAAGGATCTATACCAAAATGTTAACTATTAACTGTGACTATTTCCAGATTTCAGGATTACATGTGATTTTTTTCTCCTTCGTATTCTTAATGTTATCCAAATTTTTATAATGAAGACATATTACTCTCAAAATCTTTGCTGCCCTTTGCAGCAAAACTTCTGGAAAGAGCTGTCTGTATGTAATACCTCAAATTCCTTTTGATTTTCTCTTAAACTCAGACTTTGGCCCTCAAAATGCTCATTGAGGTAACTGGTGACTTCCATGTTACTAAATCCAACATCAGCAGAATTGAAACTGATGAATTTCCTTCCCTGTTTATACCCTCTTTCCTCATGTCTTCTAGATACTGCACTGTTTTCTTCCTGCCTACTGATCCCTTCCTTCCGGTCTCCTTTGCTGGCACCTTCTCTTCTTACTAAACCCTTGACGTAGGAGTACATGAGGGCTCAGCCTTCTCTTTCGTCACACTCACCTGAGTGACCTCATCCAGCCTCATGCATTATCACATGTACGCCAATGACTTCCAAATCTGTAGCTTCCGTCCAGATACATATTTCTTTCTCTACCAAATTCCACACCTGTGGCTCCAATGTATGTGCCTACTCATTTCTAGCTGGATGTCTAATAGATACCTCAAACTCCAATAAGCTCATAGGAATTCCTGCTCTTCTACTCAAAAACTTGCTTCATATATAGCTTTCCCCGTCTCCGTTGAAAGTAACTTCTTTCTTTCAGTTGCCCAAGTCAAAAATCTGTCCTCAATTCTTCTCCCATCTGTCATCCAGTCAATTCTATATCCAGAATCCAACTTTTTCATCATCTTTGTTACAACCTAGGTCCTATAACTATTATCATCTCTGCACCCACCCACTCCCTCAGCCTCAGATTAGGGAGGTGATCTGCTGCCAAGTGATCTCCTGCTTCCACCTCTACCCATTATAGTTTATTCTCAACACGACAGCCACACTGATCCTTGTAATACTTAAGTCAGATCATGACACTTTGCGCTCAGAACCCCTGAAGGGCTCCCAATTCTCACTTACAGTAACACCATGGTCCTTGCTGTGGCCGAAAGCCCTTATATGATGTGGGTTCCTCTCCCATTTCCTTCCTTCTTGTACTATACACTCCAACACACTGTCCTCTTGGTATTATAGGACAAGGAGATGTGTTCCCACTTGCGCCTTTGCCCTAGCTACCCACTCTACTCTAGCTAACTTCTTCTTTCTCCACATACCTCCTGCTAACCTTGCCTCACCCTCTTCTGGTTCATATTTCACTTTCTTATGTGGATTACTTTATCTGCCCTTTTTAATATTGCAACCTGCTCCCTATCCTCCAAACCTATTTGCACCCCTCCACAGGTGTAAACCAGCTCCTTTTACTCTGCTGTGCTTGTTCCCTTTTCTGAAATACTAAACACAAATTATAAAAGGGCAAAAAAGGGTAATAAAAAAAAGTAATCAAGATAGGCTATGCTGAAGCAAGGAAGGTTCCTCTGAAAATTCATGTTTAAATTACTTTGATGCCATCTGGTAAAGGGTGGCATAAGCCTGAGGGAGGGACTGTCCAGAAGACCTAACCTACAGGAATTAATAATAAAACACAAACACCGGGGAAACAGCCAGCAATTGGAAGTCCCAGTGGGCACCCCTAAAGCTAAGAAGTGCAAGTTATTGGAAGGTTGATTTATACATCAACATAAGGAAGGGTGAGAGCCGTCCAAAGATGGGAAGCCTATCCCAGGAGGTAGTAATTTCCCTCTTAGCTGTGGGGTTTGAGCACAAACAGGATGAGCCTCAATAGGGACATCAGAGAGAGGAGTCAAACATCCCACAGGAGGTTTGGAGTAGACCTTCCATCACCCAGGCGCTCTCTGTGAGATTTTCAAGATAACCAAGAATGAGGGGGGAGGGAGTGGCAGATCTATATTTGTTTCCAGGGCTTATGTAGATCAGTAACTGAATGCACACATTTTTCTATTTTCTACTGTTTAGCCTTCTGTCACACAGATAAAGAGTCAACCATTTACTGTGTACTATAGGCATGTCACTGGCTGTGTCGACCCAATGCTATGTAACCAGCATATTTCTGAGGGATATGTCTCCAAGACAACAAATAAACAGAACTCTGGACAAATGTGTGGATTATGTTTACATAAATTATGAAATAATGCATTACCATGAATAAGTCAAACAGGAATCATGATAGAAACAAGATCCATGAAGCACAAAATGACATACAGAGAAAAAGGGCCAAAGGGACATTCTGGGAATCAGTGCCCATTGGAATCAATCAGTGTGTCTAAGAACTCCATGTATTCCTAGCTATTTCAAATCCATTAAAACTTAATTCACATGGCAGAAAGTTTGAAAATGTGGTCTCTCCCGCACTGTCCCCTGGCCCCCTCATCACCCTCCTCATTACCAAGTCCTCATGCTACAGCTCCCATCCTGTGGCCAGAGAAAGAAGCATCTGCCTGCAGCACAGACACAGAATGCTGCGCACACTGCCCCCAGGCCAAAGCTTCTGCTCATGAAAACCAAACAAAGGAGAACAAGGAAAAAGAGGCAGAGCACATAACATCACTGGCAGAGCCACTCCCTGCTTTGGCTTTTGTTTCTGAGGCCGCAATATAGCTCTATGGTTTATTTTACATGGGCTGTGTTTATATACATCAGTAAATATGGTTCCCATTTCTCTTTGTAACAGCAGCTATAAATTATATGTTGGAAGTGTTTGGCTTTTCTCTTCCCATAAAAGGTTTGGCAGGAATTACTGAGGCCCCGAGGAGAGGAGGTCAGTGGTTGGAGGGGAGTGACTTCCTTCACCCATATCCTTAAATTAATTAACTAATTCAATAAATACCTATTGAGCACAAACTATGTGCCAGGCACAGTTAGGGAAACTTCAGTAAACAAAGCAGTAAAAACAAAACAAAATCCTTGCTTTTTTTGCATGGATAGTCTAGTGAAATTCACCACCTCACCTCAATTTCCCGATTCTGAGCTCTCAAACTATCTAGGGCTGAGCATATTAGAAGGTAAATGTGAAGTAAACATAGCTACTATAAATAATAATAATAATTGTTATTATTATGAGTTATTTTTATTGTGGATTTTTAAGTGCTTACTATATGCCACACTATCATAAGCACTGTACAAGTATTAACTTATTAAATAGTCATAAAAACACTATCAAATGCTATCAGGTACCATTTATCGAATTGTCTCCCTCGCAATTTTAAACTTTAGATAGAAATAGGGTCTGTACCGAGGTAATCAAGTTAACAATGAGGTCATTAGGGTGGGCCCTAATCCAGAATGACTGATGTCCTTACAGAAAGGGGAAATTTAGACAGACACACACATAGAGGGAAAACAACATAAAGACATGGGGAGAAGACAGCCATCTTCAAGCCAGCAAAGCTGGGCTACAACAGATTCTCCCTCGCAGCCCACAAAAGAAACCCAACTCTTCCAACACCTTGATTTCAGGGTTCTGGCGTCCAGAACTGTGAGACGATTAATTTGTGTTGTTCTAAACCAACCAATTTGTGGTACTCTGTTACAGCATCCCTAGTTTACTAGTCTAATTCCATGTCACAGATGAAGCCACGGAGACACAAGGTCATCTGGCCAACAGACTAAGAGTCAAAGTCAGACAATGTAGCTCCAGAAAACACACTTCTCATTCTGTTCTAAAATCAGGACAATTACTACAGAGATCAGTCCCAGTCAGTATCACTCCTCAACACGTCTGTTGATCCTAAAGCCCAACCTTCGACCAAAATAGAAAACTGCAATGTCCAGGGGTGGCCGGCACGCTGCTTGTCACACCTGCAGCTACAGGACGAAGTGTGTGACTGGCAGTAGAGAAACTGCGCTCCTGTCTACCATAAAGGCATGCTAATGCTGGTTAATCATGTGGGTAAGTGATTCTTCTGCTTGGTCCAATTAAACATGCTATTTAATACAGTGTGGCTTCAAAGAGATCTATTTCAATGAGTCATTCAAAATACTACCTGGAAATTTTAACACTTTTCCTCAGCCCATATCTTGTTGATTTTATATTTCATTTAACTGGAAATAAAGCTCAAGTGTGATATGTTCCACTACAGGTAATAATAGCTCGGGAAAGCCAAATACACAGAACGAGAGAAAATTCGATCCCAGGCTTGGCAATAAAATCTCAGGAGGGGGCTAAGCATTAAATAAGGGAGAATCATGTCACTCAGGCTTTGTGACATTAATCCAGGATAATCCCAGTCTTCAAGATTGCCATTATTTCCAACAAACAAACACCAAATAAACTTTCAGAATTTCATTTTTCTTTTTCTTCTCCCCTCATCTCTCTGTCTCTCTCACTCTAGCTCACACAGATGCACACACATGACCACTTCCAATACTATCATTTCTGTCTCTTGTTTGTTTTTTGTCATTTCAGAGGCATTTCTAGTAAGAGTCATGTAGCCAATACTTACTGAATGCTTACTATATTGTCACTGTGCTAAGTACGTGACATTCTTCAACTCATCAACTGACTCGTCTTTTCAGCAACTCTCCACATAGATATAATCATTTTTTCCACACATAAGAAAACTGAGGCCCAGAGAAGTTAAACTGCTTGCCCTGGGCCACATGGCAGAGCCAGAATTCAAACCTACACCGTGCAGAGCCATCAGGATTCCACTGTGCAGCCTGTGTATCTAAAAGTTTCCCCAGGATTTCCAAACAAGGACAGATGAAATACAAAAGAAGAGGCTTTTATCATTGGACTGTATAGTGATACTTTTTCCGGGGTGGGAGAGGTTCTTGGATTATATGCCATCTTTTCATGTGGCTCCAAACACAGAGGACTCAGGCTCTTGATTGGCCTCAGGTTTGGAGTCAACACACATAAGGTTGCAGTTTAAGGGAAAACAGCTCTGTAATCTGTCCAGATGCTTTCCGGGAGAGGAAACTTTATGAGAATTGAGAAAATATACAGGGAAAGTAGAGTGGACTCGCTAATAGCCTCCTTCTGGGTCTCGCCCTCAATGCCTCCATCATTGGAAGTAGTTTCCTACCTTATGGCTAGAAAACGTGGTTTTATAATAGGAACCCAGAGAGGAAAGGGGATGGAAAAGGACACCAGCAGCACCCTTACAAGACACATTTTAATATGCTTTCTTCAAAGTTTTCAATAAAGGGTTATAGAAACTGAAGTTATTTTTAAGTGACTAAGTGCTTTACCTTTCAGAGCTTTGCTGGCTGAACATAAAAGTACCAAAAAATATGGAAACATTTCCACTTGCCAGCCTTCATTTTGACCTTCAGAATGACCCATCTATAAGATGCAAAACAAGTCCTTTCATCCCACATCTGAGATCAAAGTTGTGGGTCTTCACTGTTTTAAGTCTACAGGGTACAAGTTGGTACGCCCTCACTGCAGGAATGGACAGCATGCATTACATTGAAGTGCAGAGCGCGACCATCTGTGCCAGTACTAAGCCCCCCACTTCTGCTGTCCCACAAGATGCAGCCTCTGTCTGCAGTGGTTCAAGGAGGATGGAGGTGATGACGATGGGGAGGATGAAACCACGACAGACAGGGAAACCGAGTCCCAGTCTGGCCCTACACCCTCATTTCATCAATGAGCCATCAAATAGCATGCTTCCATTTGAAAACATTATACATCTCAAATGTAATTAAGAAATTTAGACTGGCATGAATATATAATGTACACATTGCTCTGCAGATGCCTTTCCCATCCGACAGGCTGGTGCCAACTTTAATTTGGAAGAAATCCATTTTCATACAAAGGTAACCAAGAGTGACAGGAAATAGGAAGCCTACATCATTTATCTTCTGTGAACTTAGAGGAAAAAAATCAGTTAATTGCTTTTCTAGGAAGCTATTTTGTGGAATCATGGTGCTTTATCTTTCTGTTCTTATTCATGGTATAAATGGTGCTTTTAAAATGCCCATTGTGAAAATGCTGATTAATCAATACATCTTCAAGTATTTACTTATTTTAATAAACAAAATTCTGACCAACCAAAAATGGTGTGTCTGTTTTTGGGGATGAATTCTCAATCACTGGGAAAACTCCTAATATACACACAGTCTATTAACTGATACTCAAATTTAGGCATCTCTTTCCTCATCACAGACTAACCTAAGAGCAACAGCTCCTGCATTCTCTCCTTGCTTCCCTGGCTTTTCAGATGTGTTCTATTCTCTGCCATCAGAGCCCTTTGCGAGAGCGGGCTTAAATCACTGCTACTTCCTAAATTAATAACAAGCAGAAACTAAAATGTGTATGTTTTGGAATACCACTGAAGTCGTAACTTGCCGAACAAACTGATTTCATAGCCCATGAGGCCGATATTCCCATATTTTATAGGATTGCCTCATTTCTGTCTTCCTGTATCACTTAGCATTATACATATGTATTTTTAAATTCTACCAAGTTTTAGGCCAATATAAATCACTCGTTTCAAATCTAAAATTATCATTTTAAAGGGTGCCAGAGTGGCTCAGTGGGTTAAGCATCCGACTTCAGTGCAGGTCATGATCTCACAGCTCACGGCTTTAAGCCCCATGTCAGGCTCTGTGCTAACAGCCAGAGCCTGGAGCCTGCTTCATATTCTGTGTCTCCCTCCTCTCTGCCCCTCCCCTGCTTACCCTATGTCTGTCTGTCTGTCTGTCTGTCTCTCTCTCTCTCAAAAATAAACAAACATTTAAAAATAAAATAAAATAAAATAATCATTTTAATAATAATGTCATATGATTCCATGAGTGAAGGATAGATATAGCATGAAGCTAATGACACACAAGCTTCAGGGCCTCTTAAGTGAACACTCCTCCAAGGACCCAGGAGGGGCTCTAGCAAGGAGTTAAAGCATGTTTTGGGTAAAATTTCAAGCATCAGATAATTTTTCTACTCCTTCTTTTCTAACGAAAACTCCCAAGACAGTATTTACTTTAGGTCCCACAAAACCTGTATCCACTTCTCTAGGTTAACAGTCACTAGTATCTAGATCTTGAACTACATGTTAAGAGTAAAACATTTATTTTGCATGTGTATGTGAAACAAAAAATAATTTGCTTCAACTGCAAATAAGATTTAGTGTGCCCTACCCAAGAATGTTCTAGAACACATGCTGCAGTCATTTCTTATGTCCCTCACCTAATGCTAGTCCCCCTTCCGAGTAACCCTCCAGGGAGGCTTACTTAATGAGAGATGGCATCAAAAATATGTTTTTCATTAAACACAAAACTGTGCTGGGAAAAACTAGCCAAGAGATAGGTGTATCAGTTAAGGAACTCCCTTGAGGTCTTTAACTTCCACATCAAATTGCACTGAATTTTTCCACACTAATTACCTATTATTGAAGACTAAAGAATTATAACAAATAATTCACCATGGCAGCAGATAGAGTGCAGATGTTGTAAGAAAAAGAATCAAAATTTTATGAAGTGTAAAATCAGGTAAAAGAGATTCACAAATTCTCAATTCATAAAAATAACATTGAATAGTTTTCTACCGCAAGGATTATGGAGGTGAGGAAATTTTCTAGGACTAGAAGGCCAGTTTTAAATTTAGTTTGGACTATACGTGACAGAAATTGCAAATTAAAAGCTAAGTGCTGGAGTCTAATTTATTCAATTCATGTAAATTTCCTGCACGCAGAGATCACATCTTACATTTTTTTTTTCAATTTCTCACATCACATCACACCTACTCATTGATTTGATTTCTTGTGAGGGCTGCACCTATACAATGCCATACAGCTATATTTGGATCTCCCTTGCCCTTACG
Source organism: Suricata suricatta (assembly GCF_006229205.1). NCBI lineage: Eukaryota > Metazoa > Chordata > Mammalia > Carnivora > Herpestidae > Suricata > Suricata suricatta. The sequence goes on along the minus strand of NC_043703.1, from coordinate 87,268,331 downwards.
TCATTTTTACCTAACACTTCCTTTCAGCCCCCAACTCCTTCACACTAGCCTAAGTCTTACTCTACAGCTAATGCCCTGGGAAAGTATAGGCAAGTCATGTAAGTGCCCTCCAGCTCACTGCCTCTGTAAACTTCCCTAAAACAATGCATTCCTTACTTCATTGGAAATTAATGTCAGTACTATCAAGAGAACATTTTTATATAGGTACTATCTGTGTAAAAAAATAGGCATTAATATTTCTTGTTTGCCACATTTGTTTTATTCTCTCCAGAAAATAAACGCAAATATTCCCATAAGCAAATTCTGGTTAGCTGAAAAAATTCTTCAGTTTCTATGCTATGATTGTGGATTTTACATAGATGTCCTATAAATACTGAATAATATACCTGCAAAAGGATATATATAAAAGGGACTCTTCAAGTACTGTAAAAAAACAAACAAGGAAACAAAAAACTCTTTGAGTCTGAAAGATGGAAAATGTACCGTATAGCTACTATCCTGCTGCTAATTGGGAAAAAGTCATTTGCTTATTATGATAGACTTGTTAAACACACAAGTGTTACAAAATTCAAATTACCATATTTTTCATAATATGCAAAGATATTTTTGCTAAAATAAGGGCTGTACATCTCTCATACCAAAAACAAAACAAAACAAAACAAAAAAAACAGATCCACCAATTAAAACTCTGTTCTACGAACAACACTTCTTACCCTTTTCTATCCACCCATGATTGGCCTCTCTATGAGTATTCAGTATAGAATGTTATGAGGGGAGCAAGCTGACTGGCTCGATGTCATTACAGGGGGAAATGAAACACTTCCTGTATAAAAGCTCTAATTTCTCTTGGTATGACTTTCTCTCTCAAGCATTTCCCTCTTTCTGTAATTACCGAACCGTAGTACAATGTGTCATTTCCAATCTGGGGTCTTGGAAGGGCGTCCTGAAAGTGTCCATGTTATTAATGGCATACCCAAAAGCCTAATGAAAACTGTATAGTTATCTGCACAGGGCTGCCCTGGCTATCAAATACTGGCTTCTACCCAGGGCTTTATCAACTCATTGGGTTACAAAGTAAATAAATAAATTACTACCTCATAAATTTGAAGTTTCTTTGCCACATAAAAATCATTGTAACAGAGAATCAATTGGAAGTACAATTATAAAGGATTCCTGGTGGTTGCAGCCACCTCTGTTCAAGGATAAGCCAGTTTTATTTGCCAGGTCATCTGACAATAACAAAAATCAAAGGGCTTGATAAGTTCATTTTGTAAGATGATATTAATGTGTGTTTCCTACAAATTTTTAAAAACAAAAATGCTTGCAGAAATTATATGTTGCTTCTAATAATTCCTAAGAACACTTTATGGGATCCATCATAAATGAATAATTAAAAGGAGTTACTGGTAAACATGTCACTTAATATCCTCATTAGAACCTGTATAAACATCTCAGAGTAAAAAATATATCTTCTCCTTCAAGGGTAATATGTTGATCTCCCAACTGGTACATGGTGCTTTCTAAGGTGACAGCCCAGCTCAGAAATGATTAACTTCAGCCTTGTCAGACTCCCAACAAGAAACGTAAAATCATTTGTGTTTCATTTGGTTATTAAATCAAATTAAGACATAAAGAATATCTTGCAGCATTACTCCAACTTTAAAAATGACTATATCTAAAAGATAAAAACTGGACAGTTCTTAAACCCAACACTCTAGAATTCACATTTTATGTTTGTATACCACATCACAGCAAAACAAGAAAAATGTACAGGCATACTTTTTCATGTGCTCTTGACAACTATCGTCTATTTGGAATATAGTATGAAATGTGCTTCTTTAAGACAAAACTTCATTTTCAATCCAGATTTACTGTTCAAGTGAGTAGTCATGACTTCTTTACTGCCTCTGTGATTATGTGATTTGCCTTTTTGAATTCTAATATTCTATACATCCAATATACACATTTAATAATGCAATAAATAAATACTTTAGATTAAATTCAAGATGCAAACCAGAAGAATCTGAACTACAAGATTTCCCTCTCTTTGAATAACCTAAGATCATTTTTATAGGACAAGGAGAGTTTTTACTTGAATAAAATCAATTAACCTAGATTTTAAATATTAGGATATGGATGAGATATCAATACATTTGAATATTCATCTTATTCAATATTGAATCTTTTTCTTAAGGCAGGCTCCATGCCCAACACAAGGCTCAAACTCACAACCATGAAATGAAGATCTTGTATCAAGAGTCAGATACTCCACCAACCAAGCCACCCAGGTGCCCCTCAATATTGAGTCATTACATAGTTACTTTAAAAATCACTATGAAGCTTACTTTGTGAAGTTTGTCCTTGACAAAGCGACAAAAAATGTTGAACTTCTGACCGCTTTTACATAAAAATTAACCTCTTTATATATAGCCTTTATAATACTTTTATTTCTAATATATAATATCTGTGTCAACACTGACTCAATAACAAAAAATATCCCTCAAACTATACTGAAGGAGACATTCCTTTCTGAACGAATGCAGACACATAACTGCATATGTTGGAACTTAAAATAATTTGGTGATAATAATTTGAGAAAATTGGTAAGAAACCATTATTTATGTGCACATTCTCCTTTACGGATTGCTACAAATCCTGCCACATGGAGTCATTCACACACTGAAATAAAGACACATGGGAGTTTGATTTGTAAGTGTCCGGTGGTCACTTAGAACTGCTCAGGTGTGTATGGATGGTATTGAGAAGACTTACCTCTCCTTGCTTGGGGATGCTGAACTTGGACAGTTTGGCCTTGGCTCTGGTGGACTCTGGCTTGGTGGCCGGGACTCCCCTGTATGATGGACAGTGCACACCGGTTTCTGTGGATGACTTAAGCTTTGGAGACTCATCAGGAGCCTGATCTTGGCCATCCATTGGCCGCACATATGCAGTTGGTTTCTGCTGGACCAGGCTGGGCTTTGAAGCCAGGGATGGAGGAAAGTTCTGAACACAGTGTCCGCTGCTGCTGTGCTTGGCTGCCATAGCAGGTGGCCTTTCCTGGGTCTGAAGACCCACCTCTACATTGCACACTTGCTTGGCTCGTGGCTGCTGTCTGCCAACACCATCTCCAAGCAAGGTCCTGAGAGAGCCTTGTTGTGCTGAGTTGGAAGAAGAAGAAGAAGAGGAAGATGAGGATGAGAGGCTCGACACAGAGTGGTTAGGTTTTTTATTATGGTTCTTTGGGTTAGTAGATCTGCTCAAATCAAGCAACCTGTGTCCGTGCTTACTTGCTCTCTGTTGGCCATCTGACGGTGGGTGCCCAGCCTTCTGCCAGCCCATGGTGCCCCTCTTACTCTGCTGCACGGGGACAGCTGCTGGTGTGGAAGACGCAGTACTACAGACAGATGAGGGCTGGGTCTGGGCTCTTGAATCTGCAACAAAATGTTCATCGATCTTGTTCACAGGAGCCTGAGGAACCCCAGGTTTGGGAACGCCAACGAGATGGCTCTGATTAGATCTATCAGTTAAAAAGTCTTTCATTTCATCGTAATTGCCTAAAGTATTCTGGATCCGGTTGGAGAGCTCATCCCCCTTGTTAGTCTGGAGAAAGAGAAACACATGTACCCTGCTGTTAGAGACCACAGAAACACAGAAAACAATGAAGAGGTGTCATTATTGATCAGAGTCAAGCTTGCCACATTCAGAATGAGAGCTGGCGAAGGACACTGAAACTGTCCTTTGCTGAAGAAGTCCGTCCACACTCTGCATCATGCCAGGACCAAGAAGCTGTTGACTTTAGACTACACAAAAAGGTATCTGTCCTTGGGGGTGCACTGCAGCTAAGTAAATCAGAAAATTTACCACTGTGGCTGCACAAAACAGTCTTGATTAAGGATTTCCAGGATTGGGTTTTCTTTTTTTTTTTTTATAGTCCCTTTGGAAGCTTTTCTTGAAAATTCAAATTTGGCTCAAATTGTTTTGCTGCCAATTTCTAAATCTGTATTATTCTTGTGAGAAACCCAGAGGGACAGGCAAAAGAAGTCAGCATAATGCTTAAAATAAACATGGGGCTAAACATGCATGAAGTCACCCCCTAAACTATCCATAGTTCTGTGCCTCCTCAGATGAGAGTGAAATCTTGGAAGACCTTTCATTTTGGAGGAGAGGCTGTATCTCTGGCCTTTGGTATAAATGAGAAACAATCCAGCAGCTTTTTTTCTCATTACTCTATCAGGTACCCCAACTGTGGTGTGACCCATGTGTGGCAAATGTTACCCAACCTCTTTATATTTCCTAATAGCTTAGAAAAAAGCATAACAAGTGGCATTGCCTTTGAAAATCAATGCAGAAATGGTCTACACTACTGATAAAAATTACAGCAAGCAGCTCTCAGTATTAAGCAAAAGATACATTTTACTAAGGGAACAGGCAGTCAAGTCGTTCGACCTAGACACCAAGATCTGTAATCTGAGAAGACCTCATTTTGAGTGGCTGAGCTGTCTTCCTGGGATGAACAGGCAGAAAGCCCGCTGAAGTTTGGTTGGTTGACTCTTCCAATACAGACTGGAAGCAGAGGTACAAGTGACAGTGAAGATGAACAACAGAAAACCATCTACCTTGTAGGGTTCACTGAAGAGGGAATAACTCGAATTAAATGCACCATCATCCTGCTGAGTTTCCTGATTTCTTCTTTCTCGTTCTTTCCTCCGTAACACATTTCTATCTGGCTCATAGACGCTGCATCAGCAGAAAGAAAAAAGAACAACCACATAGGAAGAGGTTAAAGGCTAGAGCACTGTGAAACTTTCACCTAAGTGCAGAAGTCTGGCTCATGGACAAATGGTGATGATAAGAACATGCATCAGATTAAAGCCAGTCTAATCAAGCAGTCTGAGCTTGAGTGTCTGATAATTACATTCTTCAGGAGCAAAAGAAAACCCTTAGGACAAGTTCCAACCAGTACTAGACCTTTCTGCCTGATATGTAAAACAGGAAATATCTAAGCAATTTCGACAGAAGACTGAAAGTAATCTTAAAGCAGACAGTAATTATAGCGATGTGTAAATAGAAATTATGAGCATATTATCTCTTAAAACATACCCTGAGTGTTATATGGGAATACTCCTGTTCTTGCCTTTCTTTTTCTTTTTTTCTTTTCCTTCCTTCCTCCCTTCCTCCCTTCCTCCCTTCCTTCCCTTCTTATGGCTGTGTTTCTGTAGTGATTCTTTCATTAACTAGCTCCCTAAAGAGCTGTTAAAACTCCATGCTGCAGTGGTTTTCATAGTTATGAGCTTTCTTCTGATCTCTGCTAATCAGTCAAGTCGTCAAACTACTACTGAATCAATTCTTCCTTCTGATATATTTGACACTATCACTCCTCCTAACTATGAAAAATGTGTCAGGAGGAAGGGGTGCAGGCAACAAAGGGAGAGAACGGAAATTGAATTATGGTGTGTCATCAAGGATCTCAGCCTTTTTGTTAAAGAAAATTAATATCTATTCTCCCAAAATACAATTATGAAGTGACCAGACACCAGATAACTGGGAGGACTAAGGGAGTGCTCCTTCCCCCTCATGAGGGGGAAATTAAGGGGCTAATTCAACTAATAATACGGAAGTGGCCCATTTACTGAAGGAAGGAAATACACGTGTTTTTTTCAGCTTGGTACATAAAGTAAATCTGGCCTCAGTGGAGACAAGGGAACTGACATGTCCCTCAGAATGAGCACTGTCTTCATTCCTAGCAGAAGCATTTTAAGGCACCCTATTTTGCTTAGAGTGCCCACTTGATCTACAGCCTGGACAACCCCCTACTGACTGTGATTCTCCCATAACCAGTGACATGATGATGGCAAAGCCACACCATCTCTCCGCACCCCAGTGTCATTATAAAACAGAGATGTTTCATGACACTGTAAGGTTTAAACGGGAAGGTAATCTACAAAATGGCTTTGGAATAGCTTTAAGTGCCCAAACTCCAATGTACTGCTTTTAAATGTTGTTAACAATGAAAGGATCTATGGGTTCACAGAAACATATGAAAAGAGTGAGATTCTGTTTTGTCTAGTTTTGTTTTAGCTAAATTGTTATCATGAGTATAAGAGAATATTTGTGTCAAGTAGCTGTAGAGGACACAAATAAAATGATCATAAAATAAATATTGCTTATCCTTCTAGCTCTGCCCAGATGGACAAAATATACTTCAAATTCACTAAGGGGCAATGTTAAATATGCTCACAGCAAGGCTGTGAGAATACCAAAGGCACTTCATTTAAATTTAAGATTAGGAAAGGTTAAAATACCCAGAACATGTCACCTATTAGCATTTTAATTCATCTTTAGTACGTTACCCAAAGTTATTAGACTGGGGAGTCCAAACAGTGACCTTCAGTAAACAGAGGCTGCAGGCACAGCCTTACCAACTGAGAGGCTCAGAGCTCCAACATTGCAATCACTAAGAACTCTCTGGATAGCTATAGGGATAGTGGCTGGCATAAGGGAGGCATAAGATGAAAATGACACTCTTATTCACAGAACCAAGCTTCAAGTTCAAAGAAGAGACTATGATTGCCCTGTCCTGCTAGTAGACATTTGCAATATGAGACTGCAGCTTTCAAGAACATTCCATGGATTTCAAATGGAGACTGCTCTGATGACACATGACTCATGCTGTGGATGGGAAAGAAGTGAGCTTTAATCAAGAGGAAAATTCTAGTTTTACTATCAACTTGCTAACTTTAGGACCCAAACCAGCATTTGCAATCAGAAAGCTTGCATTTGCATGCTTGTGTAGCATGAGCTGAACTTCTTCCCCTCCCCACCACACACAGGTATCTGTGAAGCACCTACTATGCAGGACTCCATGCACAGAGACTTCCACAAACATGCTTGCTGCCCTCAGGTAGCCAACCAAACACACAAGACTGATGTGATGCACGAAGTGGCCTTATGTAACATGGAGCAGGCAGGTGGTCATTTAGGATGATTTCAGGACTTCTGAGAGGCCCCCATGACCAAAATAATACCTCCTACATCTGCTGGCTGACGACTGAAACTCCACAACTAGAGAGTCATTCCTCTGGCTTAAGATGTCTTCGCCCCTGTAAGAAATGTAGACACCACAAGAAGGGGAAACACTTTAACCTGATCGGCCCTTGGCATCTGACTGTGTATGAGTTTGTCAGCATTTTTGCTAAAGACCGAAGGGATAGGGCACAGGACATCAGGGTCTAAATGGGGTCCAAATATGAGGCATGACAAAAAAAAGAGGGACAATATAGAGTATAGCAATGAAAACAAATTTATAAACTCCACCTGCTTTGCAACATGGCTTAGATATTTAGCATTCATCCAAAAGCCAAAATCAGTTAGGCAGGTATCAGACTTGCTGTATGTCCAGGGTCAGGAAGTAAGAATCACTCCAAAATATGGAGAAGTTGGGAGGTGAGAGGCAAGCTGATCCTCTTTAACTAAACTTGCTTCATTCCCCAATCCATTTAAAGATAACCAAAAGCACTCCAAGATGCACGCCAGTGCTGGCTAAAGTTCTCTAATGAGGTTCTATGTGCATACCCAGCTTACAGCTTCTAATACTAAGAAGGACTGAACACCCTCAAGACCACCTACACATAGCCTACTAATAAAAATGCACTGGCCATTGGGGTGTGTGGGTGGCTTAGTTGGTTGAGTGTCTGACTCTTGATTTTTGGCTCAGAGCATGTTCTCGTGGTTTATGAGATTGAGCCCCAAATCAAGCTCTGTGCTGACAGCGTGGAGCCTGCTTGGGATTCTCTCGCCCTCCCTCTCTCTGCCCTCCCCTCACTCTCGAAATAAACAAAGAAACAGTTTTTTAAAAATGCACTGGCCATCTTTCATGACACAGCCATGATGCTTGTGCCATGCAATACCCTCCACACCACCAGATGAAACCAGAATGACCAAAAATGACAAGCATCCCCACCTTCTCCAGAAGAGAGCAAAAGAAACTCAAAATGAGAGCTAATACATCTTCAATGCTTCCCGTTTGGTTTCTCTTTCCCAACCTCCACTGAACATTTAACCCTCCCTAATAGTGATGCTCCTGACTCCTCATCCTTAACTAGAAACGCAACCCCCACCTGTCATGTCAAGCCTAAGAAAATGTCACCTGTTTAAAGCAAATGTCATTGTAGAGAAAGTCTGGACTTTCCATGCCCCATCTTTCTCCAAGCATTTGAAATGTTATCTCTTCTATCAATACTAAATGCTTTGACTCATAAAGACAGTATCTTTTCGACAGTGAGTCCACCATTCCACTAGTTACTAGTGAAATCTGTGTAGGTACTTACAATTCTGGAGTGTGCCTTTCTCTTAATCTCTCACCATTAAAACTTAGTCCTCTTCCCTCCTCTGCCATTCTGATAATGTAAAGACCATGTCACTTGCTTTAGAAGCAAAGGAACCTTTCCCCTGACATGCTGAAAGTCAAGTCAGCTTCCCTGGGGATGGCTCACTAAAGTTGTAGAAAATTCTTTTTCCTGGCATGCCAATATATACATTGGACTCGGTAAGAGCCTCGTGTTATGAGCTACGTTGTTTGGTTTTTTTTTGCTACTAGCAGATGGTAAAATCTCTATCATTTATAAAGTTATTCCTTATTTCCATGAAAATTATAAGAATCACACTCCTCAAATGTATGTCACCAAATGTATTTATTTATTTTGTATGAAAGTGGAGGCAGCCAACTGCTACAATATTATTTATTATTTATTGCAGATGCATAACATTCCCAGAAAATGAAGCTTTTTAATCAACTACCTTTAAAAGACTAACTTATTTTTAGAATAAAAAAAATAGCCAATGAAAAACAAAGCAAAAACATTCTAATCATTGACCCTTAGTTTTTAATCTATAAAATGAGATAAGTATAGGGTTCAGGGCAAAGTCAATTATGCTGATTAGGAGGAATAGAAGCCCAAACATAAAACTATCACCATTTCCAAAAGTAATGTATCCTTGATCATATAGTAACAATATGAAACTAAATAACAGCAATATCTTTGCATCTGATGGCTTCTCCCTTCCACTGAGCTCAAAACATTTCACACATTAATTATCCTTACAATGTCCCTTGGAGAAAGACAAGAATGGTGGATATTATTGCTAGGCTACCTTTTTTAAAGATCAAGGGTCATGGCAAGAGTTCGATCACCAAAACAATGTCATAAAAAAGACATCATGTAGAAGGGACAGCAATGTCAATCCACGGACGAGGGTCTACCCGGGAGCCAAGAGGCGAACACACTATTTAAATCCTAATGTTGACAAGCCACATATTAGAAAACAGAGAACATTTGCCTCACAAAAGCAAAACAGGACAAATGAAACATAGGGAAGCTACTTTCCAATCAGAAAGAACTAAAAGGAGAATTCTGGAATAAAGCTGTGTTGTTACGATTTTTATAGCCACCAAAAAACAAAGATAAAATCAGTTCTTTCCACAGTACACATGCCGAAGGGATATCCATGTAATACAGAAGAGTGGAATAGAGAACAGGTGAGTGAATTTAAAAATTATAGACTCCAAAGTAAGCCAGGTAGGGCTGCTGGTGTCACCATTTTCCTCAGATCCTACCCATTCTTCATCCTGCTCTGGTCTCTGCCCAAGCAGCTCTACTGGAGGGAAAGGTGCCGGAATTGGGGGAGCTGCCCCCTCTGCCAAGCCCAGGTTTGACCTAGAAGGCCCAGCTGGCCAGGAGGGACTGCTCTCTTCCCTCTAGCACTGACCGTATGCACCCTGTTCACGTCCCAACATTTGCTGCAATGTTCCCATGGATGAGGCTTTCAGCCAAGGGTATATGTAGCTAATTCCACCGCTTGATTGGAATCATCATAGTGTTTTCTTCTTTAAAAAAAATAAACAAAACAAACAAACAAAAAACATTATTGTACCTACTGGTATGTCTCCAGAGTTGCAGTCTGAGAAACAAGTACATTCAAGGGGAAGAGAGAGAACAATCTCTCACCAATCTTCTGAAGAAAGTTATCATGCTCTCCATGGCTAAAAAATATTCTCCTCTTCATACAGCAGAAATACAGTTCAGTTCAGTCCAAATGCATTTCCTGAATGCCATGGTGTTAGATGTAGGGGAGATAGGGCTGTGACTAGCCTGCTGCTGAGAAGTGAATGGTTCAAAAGACAAGGGGGAGAAGAGGGAAGGGGCCCATTCTATAAGTTTTTTTTTAATTTTTATTTTAGAGAGAGAGAAAGGGAACACGGATGAATGGGGGAGAGGGACAGAGGGAGAGAGAGAGAACCTTACGCTCAGTGCTGGGAAGGGGTCCATTCAAAGCAGAGAATGTTGACATCGTGTATGTCTGGGGCACTGCAAAAGGGAGCACAGGGAATCTGGAGTGCTTCCTGCAAGAGACTGGGCCTTGAGAAAGAGGCAGGTGGAGGAAAGTGAAGGAAAGAAGGGCCTAAAAGTACAAGGTACAGAAATTACTCTTAAGCGGCCTTTGACAGAGTTTGAAGGCGGCGACCCTTGCCCTCCCCAAACCATCCTACTTTTTAACCAGCTGGAATTCCACATTTAAAGTTCCATTGGTTTGGTTTGTTCCACTGCTACCCTGTCATTTCTATCCCACCCTAAAAAAGTTTATCTGATCCCTTCCTGATGCAGGTTTGGTTTGGAGTGAATAAATGGTGGATGAAGGGAAGAATACAGTTTGTGTAAGGGCTGGCCTTGAATACCCTGACCACAAAGAAGACAATCTTCTCAGTCGTGCTACACTTACAGTCCTTGGAAAACATGCTAACCTGCTCCCTGGGGTGTGCACTGGCAGCCACAGGGGCAAACAGGAAGAAGAAAAGGCACTAAGTGGAGAAAAGAATGTTTCACAGAAACTCTCCTGCTCTTTGGACCAGTAGCATCTACAACTGTGGATAATTAAAGAAACTTATTCAAATACTGCAAAATAGTAACAATTGTTTTACACTTAATGAGTTAAACTAATTATCATCTCTTGTTATTTATAAAGCAAATGATAAAAGGTCAGTAATCCCTAAATCATAGAAAAGCAAGACTATAGAAGTATACTTGCAAATTCCTTCCTTAATCTATAGACAGAGATGGGAGACTGAAAGACAAGAAGGTAGTCAGAGAGTGAGCAGGTGAGAGAAGCAAGTCAGGCAGAGAGAAGGTAGGTTAGAATCAGAGCTTGGTAAGGAGGCAAGGGCCCTCTGAGTTCAAGTCCCTGAATTGCTATAGCCATGGTGCTGGTGCCAGGGGGTGGCAGGTGGGGAGGGTAATGGTGGTAGTGGTGGTGGTGATGGGTGTGGGGTGGTGATGAGGAGGTGGCAGGGGGTGACAGGGTGATGGTGGTATTGGCGGTGATGGGGGTGGGTGGTGATGAGGAGGTGGGGCTGGAGGAATGGTGGTGATGGTGGTGATAATGGGGCTGGTGGTGGTTAGAAGGGCTGGTGGGGGGAGTGGGAAGGGGTGGGGTGTTGAGGGAGTAATGATGGTGGTGGTAAGAGTGATAGAGCCGGGAAGAGGGACTGAGGGTGGTAGGAAGGGGAGGGGTGGTGGTCGTGGTGAGAACAGTGGTGAGGCTGGCAGTTAAAGATCCGCAGAGGAGTGAGGACTGGCCAACGGTGCATATAACAAACGCTTAAATCCTGAAGAATATCACTCTGCCCTGCTTACTTTTCTTTTTGAGTTACATAATTCCAATTCTCACACCTGTTTCCTCCATGTTCCCCAACAGCATTACACTGCTGGCTTGCCATCAGCTTTGTAAGTATGACCTGCAATATTATTTCTACCATAGGTACCTTGAGAAGGTCAGTCCAACCTTGCTTGCTTGTCTCTGATCACAAAGGTGATTTCAACCTTAATTCAATCTTGAAACTCTCTTTGAGAGCATTTCTAGATCTCTGCCTCAGGGCTGCCAATCTGTTCTACAAGAACAGGAAAAGAATCGAGGATGGTTTGCACAGTAATCACTTGTTCTATACCACAGCTGTGGTGAAACTAGGAAGGAGAAGGGAGTCACAAAAATAATGAACACCCACACACAAACTTAGCCCAAAAATATTCCAAAGAAAAATAGCCCTTTGGAATAATCTATAACATCTTCATAAACCCATCAGGCCCGTATTAAATTTTGCTAATAACAACTACGCTTTACAATTACAAGCAGCCACTGCCTGAAGCACTTTACATGCATTATTTCATTGAGTAGTCTTCAAAACCCCAAGAGACATTATCCCCTTCAATCAGTGAAGAAACAAGAGGTTCTAAGGTTAACTAACTTGTGGAAGTCCCACAGCCGATGAGCAACAATGCTGGGGTCTGATGCCAGGTAGTCTGGCACCAGAGATTGAATTCTTAGACTATGCTCCCTCCGCTGGATCCCCAGGGAACCTCCTCTCTGACAGGCTTTGACAAATGGTATCCCCATCTTTTGCTAGTAAATGCCAGGCAGAGGGTGTTAATTTTCAGATTATGACAATTTCAGTTCATTCTTCTAAGATCTGCTAAGTTTCCTTGGTTGATAAGCATTAACTTTCAGAACTCTTGTAAAACTTGTAAAATATAAGTGGGCTAAGCAATTCAAATGAGTCAGAACTAGCAATTAACTTTCACTCTCTGAATTCTGTACAGTGGATTACCTAAAAATTATGGAATACCATAATTAGTGCATTTCGTAACAGCACTGACAACGACAAGCCTCTTCTGCAGTTTAGTACTGGACACTCATCCGTTCTTTACTGACCACTTAGTGAATCCTAACTCCATTTCTAACTTGGTGAAAATGTTAACTGTTCCAAACCTCTCTCATAAATACCCTCCAGTGAGTTTTTAGAGAGATGACAGATGAATGACAGCTTTGCAATTCCAAGGGTTAAATGTTTTTCCTGAGGGATCTTAAGTCTTGGTGCCATGAGAACAAGTGTCAGGTTCTAATGGAATTGTTCCATTATAAATAAACCAGCAGGTTGTATGATAAGCAGCTTTCAAAGAGGCTTTCCATATAGGAGGAACAGAGAAGTTAATTTGAGTTTCTTAACAGGACCTTTTTCCCTTACAATATAAAAGTGCCTTGAGATGAAGCAATTACTCTGATTTACCATCTTCTGCTTGTTAGAACATAAAGATTCAGCAGAGTTTCACAAAAGCAGTAGTGACCTAACCAAATGAGATTCACCTGCAAAGTCCCTACTATGCGATTTCGAAGAGCTCACTTGTAGCCAGCAGCACTACAGAGCAGCCATCAATCACAGGTGTCCATTATTAGAAGGATGCTTACTCTCAGGGCTTTTCACGTCAGAGCCAATAAATTACTTTTCCTCTACCAAACACCCAGTTACTTTTCATTTTCATTTTCTAGTATCCGTTTCTAAACTTCCACTCCTAGGAATTTTAAAACCATCTGAAAGGAGGAGTCATATTTCCTATCATGCCGTGTTTTTAACCATGATGCCCTTCCATACAATCTCCATGTGGCCACTCAGGCTCATGGATGTAATGAGAGTGCAGAGCGTGGCCAAGTCCTCTTATATCACTTCTTGCCATCGGTAGAGTCAGGCTTTTGGATATAGAAAGCCCTACAACCCTGAACATCAGCCATTAAAGAATGGCCCCTGTTCTTCCTGAATTCAACTGTTCAACTTCTTTTCTGCCCAGAATCACTAATGACATGCACTATCTGGTTGAAATGGAACTTCTTCTTTTTAATTTAGAAATCTCTTTTTTTATAGTTTATTGTCCAGTTGGTTTCTATATAATGCCCAGGGCTCTTCCCCACAAGTGCCCTCCTTCATGACCATTACCCCTTTCCCCTTTCCCCCTCCCCCTTCAGCCCTCAGTTTGTTTTCAGTATTCAAGAGTCTCTTATGATTTGCCTCCCTCCCTCTCCCTAACTTTTTCCCCCCTTCCCCTCCCCATGGTCCTCTGTTTGGTTTCTCCTGTTAGACCTATGAGTGAAAACACATTTCTGAAAAGGAGTAAGAGTTAACCTGAGCCACTTCATCTGTTGAACTGAATTAATTTACCTGTGAGGTACAGAACTAGCCCCAGGCTAGAATGAAGACAAACGGAGCTAAGTTTAAGGAAAGGAAGAATTAAAGGGATATGCGTGTCCTTAAATACCTTCTGATGTCTAAGCAGTCTGACAGACCAACCATTAGAGTCTTCCATGTAGGAAACACAAACGGCAACCACTATAATAGACCTATTAATTTATCTGAGAAAGAAAGAGATCCTGTTTTGAAGATAAGAAGGACCTATTCTAGTACAGGGCAGTTTATCAGCTTAGCTAGCAGTCTTGGTGAGTAAAGGGAGGAGGGAAGAGAAATATACAACAGAAATCCTCAGTATCTGAATGAGAACAGAGTCACTGAGAGGATGGAGCCTCTACATCACCAGGAAATCAGATCCAGGGTGTGAGACCTGGGCTCAGTTCCTCGGCCACAGGGAAACAGAAAGCAACAGGCAGATGCTCCCTCAACTTTCCATCTTCCAATCTTTCTCACCTCACCTGCCACCTCAGACCTTACAGCCTTTCCTCCTCACGACTCTCAAGAGTGAGTCCTTCCTCCTTCCCAGGCTGACTCTCCCACTTGGACTCTGAAGCCTATTGCCCTCACTCCACCTTCCCACAGATACCATTTTCTCCCACTTAGTCACCATCCTGGTCTCCACTGGGTTTTTTTCATCAGCTAATAAACCCATTCAAGGCCCTCCTATCTTCTAAAAAGGAAATGACCTGTCCTCTTTTGGCCATTGCTCTCCACAGCCACCATTTTCTGCAGAGCCAGGCACTTGTCTCTCTCCAATTCCTGGTTTTTCTAAACCCATGTGATCTGGCTCTGCTCTTCACAGCAAAGTCACAACTCCCCCACTAGTCATCCACTTCTCACACAGCTACCACTGCTTGAGAGAAGTTTTCTTCCCTAGGACCTCTAGAAATGTATACTCGTAATTCACCTCCTGGGCTACTCTTGAGTGTGCTGTGCATGTTTCTACTGCTATGCCACTCCCTAGAATTTGTTCCCACTCGGGGTTCTGGGTAAGTCCTTGTGTCTAGGCCTGGTCTCTTCTCATGTGACAGTCTTCCTGGTGATAGCATTCATATCCTTCCCTTCAGGGGCCATCTTTATATTGGTAACATGCAAAGCTCTAAGACTTATCCAAATCTCTCTTCTCTACTTCAGAAGCAATTATGGAATTATCCACCTGATTTTCTCAAGTCATGTTTCCAACCATTATTACACAGAGCCCAGCAAGTCTACACATAGCTTACAGCCATTCTGACCCCAGACTCTGCCTCCATTCTGTTGCCTGTGTTGGTGGATGACACCATTACCCACATAGTTGTTTGGGTAAGAATTATGGGCATCCAACAGTCCCCAGGTTTGGTCAATACCAATCAAATTGGCACAAATGTCTCCTCAGTCTAGGCCACTACTGGCTCTCTCCTAGCCTCTCATAGTGCCTCCCAAAGGGTCTCCCACTTATTCTTCCTGTCATTTGTTCCTCCACAGTAAAGTGGTGTTTTCTAACATTGCAGTTTGATCATGTCACTGCTCTACTCCACACTCCCTTGGAAATTATCCAAATCTGGCACCCATGGCCCTGCAGCTCTGTTTCTCTCTCCCGGGCTGGCCCAAATCTCCCCCAATCTCTACACTATGGCCTCTCTTTGAGCCCAGGGATATGCTCACCATCTGCCTACCTCCTCCTGATCCTGAAGCTCTCAGTTTAGTGATGCTTCCTTCTCAGAAACATTCCCTGATACCTTCACCAGACCCAAGTCCTGCCCAGTCCTGACCAGTGTATGTCCTACATAGAACCCTCCATTCTGCCCCCACCCCCAATCACATTTCTTACATGAATAATCTGAATCCTCCGTGAAATGGTTAGCTCCACAAAGGAGAAATGGTGTCTACTTTCTGTAACACTGTATTCCCAAAACCTAGAACACCACCTAGCACAGAGTGGGCACTGAAAATAATACTAAAAGTACTTTAAAAATATACAATAAATGATTTACAAATTTTTTCCTCATTCCTTACCAAAATTTAGTCTATATACATAACACAATTTAAATAAACCAAATACAAATCCATTCAGACCCTGGGCCTTAAAATGTTCCTTCTGGTTGTAGAGCATAACAATGAGAATCATATTAATAGTAATACTGAGCAACTGTTTGGTGCTAGAAAGTTTGTAAAGAAAGTTTGGGTATTTTATTATCCCTCTCAATAAACCTGTTACGTAACCCTTATTTATGAAAAACACAGAATTGTAATAAATGCACATGCCAATATAAAAATGAAACAAAATCTGTATGCCATAAACATTCTTCTGTTCATTTTACAGATAAATGCCTGTCTTCAATGGAGAAATGAGACTTGGAAAATTTAAATGATCTACCTAAATAGTAACTGTTAGAATCAAATTCTCAGTTCCACAGAAGTTCTGGATATTAAAAAACTGAAGTGTTTTAAAAATATATTTAAAATAAATAAATAAATAAAAATATTTTTTTTATTCAAAAAATTTAATTAACACTATAAACAAAATGCCAGCTAGACACGAAAAAATACCCATGGCCCTGCCTTGACAGAGACTCTCAGGGATATTTCTCTAACTTACCATCATGAAAGCTCTATAGTCAATTAAGCTTGAGTTAGAGGAAGATGTTAAGAATTATGAATTATTTGAACTCTACAGTTCTATAATTCATTAGGTGCTAGTGACAGTAAAGATGATTAATTCTAAATATCCATATAACACAGTGTCAGAAAACCAGGGGGTCTTCCTATGGCTGATGTAGCACTCACGAGTCCCAATTTTAATTAGACATGTAATCTATCATACAAATATTTTATTAGATCCCTAGAACATTAGGAATATTATATATTATGGGGCTGCCTACACATGATGATAATTATCACAATTCTTTAAAAAATGTTTTAAAGGGGACACTCATACATATTCTGACAACATATTTGCTTCGTGTTATCTTAAAATGTCTTTACCACTCCTCCCCTTCTCCTTTCCTCTCTTCCCTCACTCCTTACTCTTTCTCTTTTAATGTCTCTAATATACAAGTGTAAACAAGAGAGCATATCCAATGTCACAGGAAATATAAGCCACTCTGTGGTATTAAGATAAATTTATTGTGAAGAAAATCTAGGAAGAAGGTTCTTCTTTCTCAAAATGCTGTGCCTAGAACAAGGTTGGGCAGTTAGCAGCACATAATTGGAGAGACTGGAGTCTAAGCATTTGACTTCTCTCCTCATCTTGCTTCCCTGGCAATTCAAAATGAATTAGCCTTCTGTTGTGTCAGGAGGATTCTATTCTGTGGGCTTCCAACTTGATTTCCCAGCTTTCTGAGTCCCTAGGGGTCTTTACTACTAAATTTTAGGGTCCACACCTCTCAGGATTAGCTGAGGACAATACTGGGCTTACAGAAGGCCCTAGGCACTCAGCTATCATTTGTTGTTTGAATGGATGGATGGCTGAATCACCAGTGTTCATTTTCACTCAACCCTTCTTTCACTGAATAACCAACCAGTAAGAAAAAACAATACTGTGAGTAAACTTTTCTGGTCTTCTCAGGACAGTAAAGCACATGCTATGATACATAAAGGCCTTTCAGGTACATTCTGAAAGCAGTAACATCAAAGAGTTAAAGCTAGGTTTTTTACCAAATAATTTTTTAAATGACTGACATAAAGAAACATGAAAGTATCATATTGTCCCTTTGAAATTAAAAGTCTACATGCATTAATAGAGGATACTGTAATATCTCAATGGGAAATCTACCTGAAAATTACTGAACTTAAAACTTTCTTGACTAAAAATCTAATGATTCAGAGTCAACTTTGAATGACAGAAAAGGGAAGACATGGGGCACCTGGGTGACTCAGTCAGCTGAGTGTCCGACTTCAGCTCAGATCATGATCTCACGATTCATGAGTTTGAGCCCCACGTCAGGCTCGCTGCTGTCAGCACAGAGCCACCTTTGGATCCTCTGTCCCCTTCTCTCTCTACCCCTCCCTGCTCATGCTCTCTCTCTCTCAAAAATAAACAAACATTAAAAAAGAAAGGAAGGAAGGAAGGGAAGGGAAGACATAGCAAAGCCTCTCACTGAACAAGAATACTTCCTACCACTGGGGCTATAACTTCCAAGGACTCTCCACTACTTTCAAAGATAGTAATATTGGGCCAAGAATGAGGAGACCCAGGTAAGGTTCAGCCACAGACAGGTTAAGACCTACTCTATGCCATAGCGGGGTTAATAAAAACAATCCATACACTGCTCACTGGTTGTAAGAAGCAAATGAAGTCATAAACGAAGAATTCTTTGAAAATGTTAAAGTGCTCTGCCAAGGTGAAATATTATTAATATCTGGACAGAGGGTGATTAAAATACCCACTATACAGAAAGAAATACCACTCCTTATCCATCTCAAGCTGTCATTAAATACTGACTTTGACCCAAGGATTTCATATTTAGGAATATACCATTCATATTTAGGATGTCATTGCAGCATTATTTAAACTGTAAAATAAAAATAAATTTAAAGTCAATTAAGTATCATTCTTTAGAGACTGGTTAAAAATTATGGTATTTCATACAATGGAAGACTATGCCACCATTGGATGGAGGGGATCTCAAAGTATACATGGAAAACTTTCTAAGACATACATATTAGGTGAAAAGAATAAGCTGTAGAAGAACATGGATGATACAATCTTTTTTTACATAAAATAACATGTGTGCTTTAAAGACATTTGAAAATCTTAAAATAGTTATCTCTGAAGTGAATGAGGTGGCAGGGGGTGGGAAGTCTTCTGTATAGCTTGGATGTTTTACAAGCATGTTACTTTTTTAATACAAAGCATTATATTTTTTTAAAATATTGACAGCTTTAATTTGTTTTCCCCTTCTGGACTATCTGTAAATGTGCAAAATGTAAAATTAAGGCAATGATTAGGAAATATAGCACAGGTTTATATGCGACTCTTTCCCGGAATCGGGCCCTCCCTACCAGCCCAAGTGTATTTTCTCCACCCCCCACTCCCTCACACCTTCTCCCCAAGGATGAACTAAACATATCTCTCCACAAACCTAACTTGTAAACTTTAATCCAACCAAACTCCACATTGATCAAGGACCTTCTGAATCTGTCAGCAATTGTCCTGGACTGACATCCCAAACAAACAAACAAATCACCATATTCACCTGTTAGCATTAGCATCTAATTGCATTTACAACTATATAATCTGGGTTTCTTTTTTTTTTTTTTTAATTTTTTTTAATGTTTTTATTTTTGAGAGACAGAGAGAGACAGCGCGAGCAGAGGAGGGTCAGAGAGAGAGGGAGACACAGAATCTGAAGCAGGCTCCAGGCTCTTAGCTAGCTGTCAGCACACAGCCTGATGTGGGGCTTGAACCCAAGGACCGTGAGATCATGACCTGAGCCAAAGTCAGACACTTAACTGACTGAGCCACCCAGGTGCCCCTATAATCTGGGTTTCAGACAAATAATCTGTATAATCTCCAGGGATAACTCAGAAGACATCAGGTCATCTGATACCAGGTCTGGAAACATTTCTTTATTAACTCAACTTGCTCACTGCTCCAGAAAGATACAGAACCTCAATACGACCAATCTGGGTACAGAGGTGTCTGAGACTTTCAATTTATAGGAGAATAACAATTTACCTCAAAGGTAAAGAATTCTGCTGAATTGCCAAAGCCCTCCAGGGACTCTGAATTCCACTCGTCTGGCTACAGATTGATTAATTGTCCATCCGGTTCCCTTGTCTACACCACCCCCCTCCAAATCTCTCCTCCCTTATACTTGAATCAGCACTCTCTTGGCTTTTTGTGTCAGACTCTCTCCTCATCTCTCATCTAGTCTAACTTTGTTTGCTGTTTGAGAAATAGTATTTATTATATATTTTTTCAAGGTAGCAATAACATTGGAACTTTAGGTAAAAATGAATTGTTCTTCAGATTATAATATGCATTTCCTTTGTTTCAAATATTTATATTTTAAGCAATCATCTCTGGCTAGTATTTACAACTTATAAAACAAGGAAATTATCATTAATAGATGCAACATCATCTCTTACTATTAATATTAGGCATATTATGTATTCTTAAACATTAAAGGTTATGACGAATAGCATCTTCTTATGCTAGGTAAATATTGATAATTCTGCATTGGTAATTCAATGTCCCATTTTCTATCATGTCGTTATATTATCAGGCACATTAAATTCCCAAGAGAAAGAATAATAAATACATAACAATTGCACATCCTCACTAATAATTAAAGAAATGCAAAGCAAATCAAAGTGAAACCATTTTTACCTACCCAACTAGAAAAATATTTTTAAGCGACTTAAAAATTTAATATTCAGTCCTGGTAAGTGTTGGGTGACAGTGGTGTTTCCCATGTGGCTGGAGGGAGCCTAGATCAGAACCAAGTTCCTGAAAACAATTCTGCATTTTGTAATACATATTGAGAACCTTGCTAATCTCCCCCTAAGGAATCTGTCCAAAGTAAATTGTCAGAAATGCAGAGATTTATGTAGATGAATTTTCATCAGAGAATTGTATACAAGATGGGGAGCTAGAAGCAGTCTGATGTGCAATAATCAGAAAATAATTCATTTTTTAAAAAATAGTTTGTCAAATTGGTTTCCATACAACACCCAGTGCTCTTCCCCACAAGTGCCCTCCTCCATCACCACCACCTCTTTTCCCCCCTCCCCCTTCCCCTTCAACCCTCAGTTAGTTTTCAGAATTCAATAGTCTCTCAAGTTTTGCATCCCTCTCTCTCCCCAACTGTCTTTCCCTCTTCCCCTCCCACTTGGTCCTCCATTAGGTTTCTCCTGTTCTCCTGTTAGACCTATGAGTGCAAACATATGGTATCTGTCCTTCTCTGCCTGACTTATTTCACTTAGCATGACACCCTCAAGGTCCATCCACTTTCCTACAAATGGCCAGATTTCATTCTTTCTCATTGCCATGTAATACTCCATTGTATATATATATACCACTTCTTCCTGATCCACTCATCAGGTGATGGACATTTAGGCTTTTTCCATGTTTTGGCTATTGTTGACAGTGCTGCTATGAACACTGGGGTACATGTGTCCCTATGCATCAGCCCTTCTGTATCCCTTGGGTAAATCCCTAACAGTGCTATTGCTGGGTAATAAGGGAGTTCTAGTGATAAAAAAAAAAAAAAAGTTAAAAATAGAACTACCCTGCAATCCAGCAATTGCACTGCTGGGTATTTACCCAAATAATATAAGAAGATATGGAAGCAGACCAAGTGTCCATTGATTGATGAATGGATAAAGAAGATGTGATATATATATCTATATACACCCCCTTAATGGGGATTAAGGAGGGCATTTGTCGTGATGAGTACTGGGTGTTGCATGGAAGTGTTGAATCACTATATTGTACACCTGAAACTAATATTACACTGTATGTTAACTAACTGGAATGAAAATAAAAACTTTAAAAAGAAAAAAAAAGAAAATAATTCGGTCATAATTTACTGCATTGAAACAGGTATTTCAAGAAAATTATGCAGGAATAGCATAATGTTAAGTGGAAAAAAAAAAACAAGATAAAAATTACATAACCAAATGATCAAAGTTTTGTTAAAACTACACAAAAGTGTATGTGTGTCAATGGAGTACTACATGGCAATAAGAAAGAATGAAATCTGGCCATTTGTAGCAAAGAGGATGGACCTCGAGGGTGTCATGCCAAGTGAACTAAGTCACTAAGTCAGACAGAGAAGGGGCAGATACCATATGTTTTCACTCATAGGTCTATCAGGAGAAACCTAATTAACAAGGGACCATGGGAAGGGGAAGGGGGGAAAAGAAAGTTAGAGAGAGGGAGGGAGGCCAATCAGGAGAGACTCTTGAGTACTGAAAACAAACTGAGGGCTGAAGAGGGAGGAGGAAAGGGGATGGGGGGTGATGGTCATGGAGGGGGGCACTCGTGGGGAAGAGCACTGAGTGTTACATTGAAACCAACTTGGCAATAAACTATTAAAAAAATAAAAAAATAAATAAATAAATAAATAAATAAATAAAAAGTTTTTTAAAAGTGTGTGTATGTCCACGCACATGTGCATACACATACATATATACATAGGAAAAAACCTAAAAGAATACCAAGTTATTAGTGCTGGCTGTTCCTGAGAGACAGAAGAAATAAAATGTTCTTTTTCCTTTGTTTTTACTTGATATGTTTGATTCTTCACACTTTCATACACATTAGGATGGCTACTCTAAAAAAACATAAAATAACAAATGTTGGTGAGGATGCGGAGACACTGGAACCCTCTGCACACTGTTGATGGGAATGTAAAATGGGTACAGCTCCATTAGAAAACAGTATGGCAGTTTCTCAAAAAGGTAAAAATATAATTACAATATGACTTAACAATCCTACTTCTGGCATATATCTAGAAGAACTGAAAGCATGGTCTGAAAGAGACAGACTGTACATCCATGTTCATAGTCACACAGTTGTATTAATCACAACACCCAAGAGGTAGAAACCACCCAAATGACAAATGAATATATAAACAAAATGTGGTCTATACATACCATGGAATTTATCCAGCCTTATAAGGAAGGAAATTGTGACACTTGACACATACTCCAATGTTACGATCTAAACTGTGACCCTCCTAAATTCATACACTGAAGCCCTAATGTCCAGTATCTTAGAATGTAACTGTATTTGAAGGCAGAGCCTTTATGCGGGTTATTCAGTTAAGGTGAGTCATTAGGGCTGCTGACATTTTGATCTTGGAATTCTAGCCTTCAGAACTGTGAGAAAATAAATTTCTGCTAAGCCACCTGGTCTGTGATGTTTTGTTACGTGATTCTAGCAAAGTAATACATACAACATGCAAGCCCTTCAGGATGTCATGCTAAGTGAATGAGCCAATCACAAAAAGACAAATACCGTATGATTCCACTTATATGAAGTACCTAGAGTAGTCGAATTCAGAGATAGAAAGCAAGGGTGGTTGCCAAAGGCTGGGGAAAGGGCAATGGTGAACTATTTAATGGACACAGAGTTTCACTTTTACAAGATAAAAATAGTTCTGGAGATCTGCTGCACTTAACATTACTGGAACTGTACACTTAAAAATGGTTAAAACAATAGATTTATGTTGCATGTACTTTACTATAATTTAAGACAAGAGAAACAAAGTCACAACCTGAAATTTAAAAATTATTTCACAATCATAAATATAATACATACTTTATTAATACTTAAGACAACAAAATATTATTTAATTCACATCACCAGTTATTGACAGCAGAATAACAGTATTTTAGAAGTTCACCCTAATCTTACTCCCATGAGTCCTCTCCATCTGCAGTAACAGCAACTGCATTCTTCCAATTGGCCAAAAACTCTTGGCCATATAACTCTTGGCTTATTCCTCCCATATAAGAAATGCAATCCATGTGATAATGGGTTAGAGCTGGAGGCATCAGCCTGAACTTATGTTCAAATTAATATATGTGCAGATGAAACGTAAATATTTATAAATATATACATATATACACATAGGTTAGTGTGTGTGTATATATATTATATATATATTAAACATATATATCCTTGCTATGTCAGCTGAGTGGGCCCAGAAACATCAATATCCAAGGAGCAACAAGCATGGCTAGCATTCAAACTTTGGTTTCCAACAACATTCTCCAATGAAAGGAACCAGGGCTTCTTGAAGAATTGGCTGATTTTTGGACTAGCACAGAAATATATAAGACAGGTCAGAACCAACTTGGAGCACCAGGAAGCAAGAACACTACCAGCAATGATAGGCACATGTCAAAAAGATACGGGACCCAAATGAAAGAGTTTCTACTGGTCAAAGCTGGAACAATTTGAATGAGAAATTAAATAATATAGTATTGGAATATAACTCAAAGTATGAAAGATCTACTCATGAGTCTAATCTAAGTAAATAAATGAACTCAAATAATTTATACAGCTACTCTACCGTTAAGAAAGTAAAGGGTAATTCTACACTTCTTAAGAACTACAACAATCTCCAACAACATAAATAAACCTCACAAATACAATACTGAGTGAAAGAAGCAATACA
The DNA here is from genome assembly GCF_006229205.1 of Suricata suricatta. Taxonomy (NCBI): domain Eukaryota; kingdom Metazoa; phylum Chordata; class Mammalia; order Carnivora; family Herpestidae; genus Suricata; species Suricata suricatta. The sequence goes on along the minus strand of NC_043703.1, from coordinate 87,244,154 downwards.
GAAAAGAACATCTACTATATAATTCTATGTGTATGATATATAAAAAGTAAGCATAAACTTTATAGTGTTAGAATTCAGGATAATAGTTTTCTCTGGGAAAGAATAATGAGCAGAAGGATGCCCAAGAGAGATTTCTGAGATTTTGGCACTATTCTATTAAGGTTGTTAATGATCTATGTCCTGTTAATGATTTAATCAACTCAATTAATTAAAACTTGACCACTACCTCACACTATGCATGAAACCAATGTCAGTTCAGGGAGGGAAAAATACTCGAAATTGGTTTTGATGTAATATAGTGATCAGTTCCATTTTGTTTCCATATGGCAAGCCAAATGACCCAGCTCTATTAGTTGAAAAGACCATTATTTTCCCATTGCTATGCAGTGCCAACTTTTGCCGTAAATCAGGTCTTCACATAGGTGTCGTTCTGTTCCCAGGGTTCTTTTTCCAATCCCACTTGTCTATTTGCCTATCCCTGTGCCAACAGTGTATGTCTTAATTCCTACAGCTCTGTAATAAAGTATTGATATCCAGTAGAGTAAGTCCTACAACCTTACTCTTTTTCAAGATTGTCTTGATATTCTTGACCTTCTGTATTTGTCATACGTATTTTGGAACTAGCTTGCCAATTCCACACATAATTGCGAGGAGCTCTTTTAGGAACAGGTGTGCATATCCTGTTCCATACATCATAACCATATCTCCTCCCTGCCAAATCTGGAAGCATAAAGATGTAGTTTTCCTTCAGTTGGGTGCTTGAGTGAGGTCATTGTCACAAAAAGCCCCCATTCCCATTTACACATTATGAACATGTAACATAAGCAAGAAACAGACCCACATTATCAAAAAAAAATTCTATGGCCTTGGAGTAGGAAGAGGAATTAGAAGAAAAAGACCCTCTATTAACCCTGGATTTACTTTAAATATCTGAGCTACAACAAGCATATTGCACATATACTCGCACACACAAATATGGGATACAGGAATTGTTAATTCTGTATGAAACATGAGTTTCTTGCAACTCTCTGAAATTAACTCAAACCATTTTACCAGATGGTAAATTCTGGAAATAAATTTAAAATATGCACACAAAAAAATACTATCTGACTTTCATATGAAACACAGAGTACCTAATTATAAGTTTATATTTTTATTTTGAGAAGAGGAAACAATATAGAATTTTTATTTCTAATATTAGCTTTGGATGATAATCAATTCTGATTTGCAAAAAGGTCTATGTTTTGTAAGCAAATCAGTATTTCCCATTTGGAATTTTTACTGGACAATAAAAGCCTTATGGGCTAAGAATTCATCAGGATTAATAAAAAAAAAGATGCAAATTCTTATAATACAATGTGCCCTTCAACTTTTTAAGAACCTTTGCAACAGCTTTTCATGTATATCAAATTAAGATTTACTATATAATAAAATTATGTAATAATATACAACCTTTATCTAAAGTCATATGATTCTTCAACATTTATCCTTGCTACACTGCAGCACATAAATCATGCAAGAGAACTCTCAAGATACAGATTATATAAGGCACAGAATTATTTTGATTTAATTCTTGATAAGAAGTGAAGCAGTAACTTGTTTCTTTAGACTGGCAAATCAATATCAAATGCTTGTTCTAAGATCGGTTATCACTCTAGTCATGCAAGTATCTTGAAAAACTGAAATATTAGCATTGACAAAAGGATTGCTCTATTTGTTTTCCAAAGGCTTTCCAGCATGACTCGATACTTAGTTTTATACCAAAGAAAATCAATTTCTTTACTCAACTTGTCAATCAGAAAACACATACAGAAACAATGACTTTATTGGAGCACATAAAGGAACAATGAATAATAATGTAAAATGAAACAGAAATGTAAAGTGGTATTACATATAAAATATGCATATTGTAATAGAATTAATGTGTGTGTATATATATAGACTTAAGTGCAAAAAAAAAGAATTAAATACGGAAATTAAAACCAAACTGACAAACATCAGCTGAACAAACTCCCTCCCATTTTCAGTTTTCCAATACAGCAATCTTTTTTTCAATTCAGAATTCAAAAAAATAAAATCATTAGAATAACTAGCTTTTCCTCTTACAATTAAAGGCCACAGAAATCCAGTTATTTATTTAAGCATTTGTTCATTTTTTAGAGACACAGAGTACAAGCAGGGGAAGGGCAGAGAGAGAGAGAGATACAGAATCTGAAGCAGGCTCCAGGCTCTGAGCTGTCAGCACAGAGCCCGACATGGGGCTCAAACCCATGAACCGTGAGTTCACGATCTCAGCCAAAGTCCGACACGTAACTGAATGAGCCACCGAAGCTCTCCCCACTTTTTTTGTCTGCAAACACTACACTTCCTAGAGAGATGATAGTGCTGGCACACTTATATCAGAATATCAATTAAGAGAAAAACATTTCTCTTTAAAGGAAGATGCTGAATAACTCTGAATTACACTTTACATAATAAAGAACCAACAAATTATCTGGCTTTTGATTAAGCACCAATAAAAAGAGTTTCAAAAAAGTATACATTGAATACCAAGGAAGAAAGCAACATAATACATTGATCTAACTATCACTCAAGTTCCCGCATTCCATCAAGATCACTCAAGTTTACCATGTATGAAATATTCAGTGTCAGCCACATTAATTGTCTCGTGTGAATTTTCTTTTATTTTAATGGATGAGTATTGCCAAGCACCAAGGCCTGGCTCTATAAAGTGAAATCTGACCAAGGAAAAGAGTCTGATTCTTCCTTGTTTCAATTAAGTGTAAGAACTTTCCTTCTATGTATCCTCAGTATCTGACAATGCTCGGCATACCATGGGCCCTTGGTGAGCATTTATTCACTGAAAGTGCAGGAAAACATATACTCTTTGTATGACCTTAATGTCTAATAAGTTTTCAGATCTTTAAAAAACAAAGACATAATATGCATGCCTTCGACACTGGGTTGTTCTGAGAACCAAGTGAACTAATAGGTATGAAAGTTATGTTACCCATAAAGTATGTTACAAAGGTAAGTTGTGAGTAAAGCATACCTGGAATGGGGGTGGTAGCAATGAGGGAACTTCAAGGAACACTGCTTTAAAAAGCCTAGATTTTCCCTCTGTCCCTGGACCCACTTTAGTCTACTACATCTTGGCTCAAGAAGATGTTCAGTCCACTGAAAGAGACAAATGATATGGTTCTAATCAAAACTAACTGTATGTATAAGGTGACTGGGTGGCTCAGTCAGTTAAGCGTCCGACTCTTGGTATAGGCTCAGGTCATGATCTCATGGTTCCTGAGATCAAGCACTGACAGCACTGACAGCACCAAGCCTGCTTAGGATTCTCTCTCTCTCTCCCTGCTCCTCCCCTACTCACACTCACTCTCTCTTTCTCTCTCAAAATAAATAAAACATTAAAAAATTGACCATATGTACAAGGGCTCTGAAGAATAAAGTGCTGAAGAAAGTGTATCAAACTCTTTTCCGATGATGGTCTCCCAGACCATGAATTCCCCATTAACACAACGGCACCTCCATCGTCACAGTGCCTTAGGCTTGAAGTGCCTGCTGTTGATCTGCTACATTCAGTTCCTTCTAGTTAATGATTCTGGGGTGTCGTCCCCCATACTGCCCTAGGCCATGATTATCTTAACAGCTTTTTAAAAACTTAGCATATCATTACAGATCCACTTTTGGGTTTGAGAATAACAAAGACAGTATTTGGGAAAGAAAGTGTTTTATCCTACTCATAACATATTCAAAATAATTTTTAACAGTTTGGAGAATAATCGTTTTAAAATGAAGCAACAATAGTGGCACCTGGGTGGCTCAGTTGGTTAAGTGTCAGATTCTTGATTTCAGCTCAGGTCTCATGGGTTGTGAGATCAAGCCCGGCTCCAACTCTGCTAAGAGTATGGAGCCTGCTTGGGATTCTCTTTCTCCCTCTCTTTCTGCCTCTAGACCCTGCTCACACGGTCTCATACATGCGAGTCTCTCTCTCTTAAATAACTAAACATAAATAAAATAAAATGAAGCAACAATAAAACAATGAAGAGAAAATATTAGTAAATATTTATGTGATCTTAGAAGGGGCTGGCATTCCTAGTCATTAAAGCAATGAAAGAGAATGCAAAAAAAAGGACAGATTTGATCATGTAGAATTATACACCGCTACACATCATAAAATACCCACAAATGTATCTCCAAAAGACTAAAGGTAAACTGGGAAAAGATGTAAAACATATAAGAAAAGAGGGTAATAGTTTTATCTTATAAAGATTTTTTATAAATATAAGAAATGGTTTTTTGAAAACTCAGATAAAAGTGACGAAAAAAATATAAAATATGGAGAGAAATAAAAATAACATGTAAAACTTTTGAAAATGGTTAGTAATTTTTAAAAAGGAAAAAAGATAAGAAAAAAAATAAACAATAAAGAAATCCTACCAAATTTTTTCCTACCAAATAGGCAAAGAACTAAAAGGTATAATTGTCGATGCAGACAGGATGGGCAGCCGGAGGTTTCATATGCTCCTACTGGTAGCAAAACAGGTCAAATCTTTCTAAAGGGAAATCTGGCTATATATCAAGAACTATATAAAACCTCACATCCTCCAATCGGGAATTTTTGGCAATATGTGCAGTGACTTCTATATAAGAATGTTCACCGTTGCACATGTTCATGTTAAGAGAAATATTAATATCCATAGTGGACACCTCTTAATTAAGAGAAAATATTAAGAGGAAAAACTCTTAGTGTCCAATAGAAGAATGTTTACACAAGCTATGGTTCATTCATGTAATTGGGTATTATGAATCTATTTTCAAGGAAAATGTAAAGATATGTAATGATAAACGATCACAGTATTAGCGAAAATGGAAGATTCAAAACTCTACTGGCTATGGTCCAAATATGGGGGGAAGGGGCAAATATGAAATACACACATTTTATAAATATAACCTGGTGAGAAAGTCAAGAACAGCGCTCTCAACTTCAACTCTGAATGTCTTTGGTTTTTTTGTTTTGTTTTATAATTGCTTGATCTGGGACCTCTGTAGACTCTGAAATGGCTTAGGTAGAAGAAATACTTTCAAAGTCAGTATTTCAAATTATAAAACTCTAGGCTATATTTCTCCTCACCCCCAAAACTCCCTATCAAGTCATTAAGGGAAGATGAGAGAGAGAGAGAGAGAGAGAGAGAGAGAGAGGGAGGGAGGGAGGGAGGGAGGGAGGGAGAGGGAGAAGGGGAGGGGTAGGCAAATATGATACAGGAATAATTTTTCCGCAGTGAAGTCCAAGACAGAAGTGGAGAAGGATCACAGCCTCCAGAGGACACAGGACACACCAGAGCCACCCACAGACACCTCGGCCTGCTCCCTTACCACACTAGGGGTGTCATACAGTCTTATTCCCACAGATCTCAGCCCAAGAGACAATGTGGCCCCGGATTTCATTCCTTCCAGGATTCCAGCCTTTCAGCACCAGTCAAATTGACTTAAATGTTCCCCGAATTGGAAAACAATCTGGAAATATTAAAAACACCCCCCCACAAAAACAATTTATAAGTATGTACATATCAAAAAGAGAAGAGCTGCAAAAAGCAAAAAGTGACTTACAGAAAGACACACAAGAATAAACAATCCCAACCATTTTGTGAATTAATAATACAAAGGGAGCTTTGATGTTATTTTTTTTAATATTTTTTAATGTTTTTATTTATTTTTGATACAGAGAGAGAGCATGAGACAGGGAGGGGCAGAGAGAGAAGGAGACATAGAACCGGAAGCAGGCTCCAGGCTCTGAGCTGTCAGCACAGAGCCTGACACGGGGCTCGAACCCACGAATGTGAGATCTGACCTGAGCCGAAGTCAGAGGCTTAACTGACTGAGCCACCCAGGCACCCCGATGTTATTTCTCATGTATTTATAAACATTGGAAAGAGCAAGTCAAAGACATCACGCAGCTTGCAGTTGGGGGAAAAGGAGCCTGGGTACCCGTCCAAACTCTCCCCATAATTTTACCAATGCTACATCTATGCATAGGAAAAATGCAATATAACAAAGTATTCAAATGGTTTAATTTTTATCAATGGGTCATGGGATTATACAACATATCTATTATCTTCTTAGAGTCTTTCTACTTTTGAATTTTTCTGAAATTATCTTACTTTTGTGAGAGAAACCTATTATAACAGTGTTTACATTTTAAATTAATGAATAAAATACCACGTTCATTTTTCCTGCTCAAAAACCTATAATGGCTTCCTAGCAACCAGTAGCTACCCTGTCAAATTCATACTCCTTCAAATGTTTTCTACGAGACCTGAGGATGTCCAGAAGCCTTAGCATGACATAAAAGATGCTCCTGCCTCCCTCTTTAGCTCTACGGAAGTTACCTTCCTGCGTGTGTGTGCACACTGTAGCTACACAGGACTGCTCCCCAATGCATCATGTTCCTTTCCACATACATACCTTTGCTAGCCTTCTTACTTAATGTGAAATTCCTCTTCTGTCTCTCCCCACATCCTATTCATGTCGGTTCTGCTGGAAGGTTCCCTCACCCAAGGAAGCAGACTCTAACATGGCTGACTGCTGCTTCCTCCTTGTTCCAGGTGCCTTGGGCTCACATCCAGCACAGATTAGTTTTCATTGTCTCTCTCCCTCAGGGGAGTATGTATTCCAGGGCAGGTGCTCCTCTTTGTTATCCCCAGAACATACCTTGATACCTAGCTCAAAGGGGCACTGAATGAATGTTTGTTAAACTGAGTTTTCATCTCAACTGCTCTATTTCACAGAAATCTCAAATATGGAGATCTATAAAACTTCAGCCTAGCAAACATCTGCCTCAGTGCCACTGACCATTTCAAACCTAGGAACTGTATACGCCATGCTTCCTAAGTGGGATTTCATCTCCCTGCATGACGCGTAACCTTCCCCCTTCCTCACAACCCTTGTCATTCTTTCACAGAAACCTACTCCCTGACCACACTCTCTTGACCTCCCCCAAATGCTCCTCTGTCCTTATTTTCTATGCTGGACTTTTCTAAATCTGTAGTCATTTGGTCCCTGTATGCCAGTGTCATTAAGCACTATGACAACTGTGGCTTTCAACCTCCCTCATTAGACTATAACATCCTCAGAGAAAGAAAATGCAACAAATTACTTGGAGTGCCATTTTCCCTGCATCGCTGATACAGTACTCCACACAAAGAGCTCCACCCCAATGATCACAGCATTCCTTTGCTCCAAGAAAGACTCCAATCTAGCTGAGATGCAATCATTTTACTAATTTGGGCAATATACATCACTGAGTTGCAAATGCTCCAAATGCTCTTGGAGACCTCCCTCTTGCCAGTAAGGGAAAACAATATATTACAGTCCCTTTTCTAGTCACAGCAGTGAGAGAGAATGCCCTAGTTTACATCCTTATCAGTCACACCAGAGGACCATCATGAACCCCTGGCGAGAGCAGGATGCTGAGGCAGTGCTTAAAATTGGTGTCAGCATCACCAGGTCCGGACACGCCTGCCTGGCAAGCACACACAGAACTGGGGTGCTAAAGCTTCGTTCACCTGGTACTTACAGGCCTGCCTCGTCTTCAAAAGATTTTCTCATGGACAATCAAGAGTGAAAGCAGTGTTAGAAAACACAGTTTCGGGGCTTGGGAAAATGTTTTGCCAGGCCGGCTGAGAAGCTGGACTGAGCAATGATGGGACAGATCCCCTCACAAGACAGAGCCCCACTTGGATGTACCCTCAAAGGAGAACAAGAATGGGTGAAAACCTCAATCACGTGCGAAATATACTTTATGATGGAGTCAGGCCTCTGTTCCAATCTTAGTCTGTCTCATTTTTTGGCAAGTTTATTAACCTTGTCTTTTCCCCCCTTTTACTATGATTTGTAAATAGAAAGGTGGGGAGTTCTCAGTGAGAAATAAAAAAAAAAGATATATAAGGGAAAAAGTGTTAAAAATTTCTCTTTACCCTTTCCCTCTACTACTATTCCACCCAATTCAATAATCTTTCTATGTGCCTTCAATCCAACAGAATACAGAAAGAACCAAATCAGATCAAACTCTAGTCTATGAATTCTAAAAAAGACAAACTTTAACCTCGACATAAATAGCTCCTAAACCTGAAGGGGACTGTATCCTCTTGGTCATCTTGAATTTCCTAATAAAGCAGTGCAAAAGAAATCTTAAAACACTATAGATTAATATTTATTATCCTATGCCTTCTTCCAAACTGGAAAGAGTTAAACTTCATTGACTCTGACATTTAGCAACTCATCCTGCACACTGACAGGCGGCGTGGAATCCTGGTGGGAACACTGTGGTCAAAGGCCGCACATCTCGGGCGGCACCCAGTCCTTCAGCCTGCTAGACGTCTACCTCAGAAACACTATCACTGTCCTAATCTACAAGGCAAGCACAATAATTCTAAACTCTATAGGTTTTTTGTATTTTTGAAAAGACAAAATAAGAAATTGCTCCTTAAAAAAAAAGAGAATATAATCAAGCAATGAAAGAAAAACTGGTATTAATAACAAAACATTAAAATCTTTAGGATAGGTTCTGTCAAGGGCTATGTGTATGTGTCACAACAAGGATTAAATTTTATTTTTGAGCTTCTTAAAAAGTCACCAACTTTCATGGGGGTGTCTGGCTGGCTCAGCTGGTAGAGCATGCAAATCTCAATCTCGGGGGTGTGAGTTCGAGCCCCACACTGGGGAAAGAGTTACTTTAAAAAAAAAGTCGCCAACATTCAGAATTTAAAAACACATAGGAGGGGCATCTGGGTGGCTCAGTCGGTTGAGCGTCTGACTTCGGATCAAGTTATGATCTCACGGTTCACGGGTTCGAGCCCCGCATCGGGCTCTGTGCTGACAGCTCAGAGCCTGGAGCCTGCTTCAGATTCTGTGTCTCCCTCTCTCTCTGACCCTCCCCTGCTTGTGCTGTCTCTGTCTGTCTCTCAAAAATAAATTTAAAAAAAATTTTTTTTAATTAAAAAAAAACCCACATAGGAAATAAATCTGTGTTAGGAGTACCTTAATGGCGGATCTTCCTAACGGTGGTAAAAGGGTCTGAATTACCAACTGGGAAAGTCTCAGAGTCTTTCTTTTTGTCCCTGGAGGTGAGGAGTAGACAGACTCAACCCAACTCATCAGGCCAAAAGTGCACCATCCCAGGGGGTTAGGGTAGCACTCAGGATCACATCAGCCCAGTCAGGTCCTCATCAGAGTCACTGCCTCCCTCTTGAAGGTTAAACCAATTCAAGTCTTTGGGTCTTACAAAACAAGGCCAACACAGAACTAAAACTATGTGCAAATGCACAATTCCATGAGGATAAAAGTCGTATGCGATTGATGGCTCTACCAGGGAGATGTCAGCAAAGAAATTCAGAAAGCACCTCCCAAGCATACGGTATTCTCCAGTTCCACAAAAGCAGTACATAGGTTCCACCTGTGTACCATGTACTATGACTACCCTTGAACTTCAGGGGGCAGAGCATTCTTGAAATATACCTTGGAAAATACCTCACTTGTAAGTAAGAACTATATATTCAGGGTACTGTCAGTGCTAATCTAAAGGACACTGTAAAGCTAAGCAAAATATTCTGTTCACAGTAAAAGAAGTATCATGATTTTAATTCTGGAGTGCTAAGTCAACTAATCTTCAATGTTCTGTGTTCAGATGATAGGCAGGCAGTCAAACCTAGAGTTTATGCTTGTCCAATTAATCAAATAACCTCCGTGCCACTTATCCTTGGAATTGGCATTAAAAAAGCACCCATGTGCCCCCAAATCATATAAATTCCATGGTTTCCTATTCATTAAATCCAGGTTGGCTTATGCTGATATGTCATATTTTGACATGTAGCCACAAGGGATACACAATCAAAATTAAGAGGAGACCCTAGCTAAAATTGGCATGCCCTACTCGAATGAGCAATTTATGCTTACACATGGATAAAAATGTGTACATCTTCTCCAAATAATGAATATTAAACTGTTAGAAACACAAAGAGATATAATTCACTTATTTATTTTAGTTCTCAATCAAACACAGAGGGAGTGTTCACATCATAGGAAGTACACGAGCTACTACATGTAATTACGTACTAACTATGAATACTACTGTCAGGATGGTATTTACTGAATAAACGTGAAGCTATAATAAAATCCTGTTTTTCTCCCGCTTTCAACCCTCCCACAGCTTCCCTCTGTATTTGGAATAAATGTCCAATTCCTCACCATTGCCTCCAAAGCTCCAGCCCCTGCCCACTCTCTGAGCCCATCTCATGCCACCCCCACCCCATCCCACAGTCCTGCCAACCCCTTGGCCCTGTCCCACCATCTCTCATCCCACCCCTGGCACACTGGCCTTCTTTCTTTGTTTTTTGTCCCATGAATGAGCTAAGAGAAAAGTCCCTGTCCCTGCTGTTTTCTTTGTTTGAAAATCTTTTCCCCAAGACCTCCATGTGGTTAATTAACTTCTCAGATCTCAAATCAAACGTCACCTCATCAGTGGGGCTTTCCTGGCCATTCTAATGAGTGCTGCCCTTCACCTGCAAGCGCCCTCTACAATGTCCCTTATCACCCATTTTATTTTCTCTATAGCACAAACATATTTTAAACTGAAAGCTGCCGTTTGGCCCACTAAAATGTGAGCTCCGGTAGGCAAGCTATTCCCTTTCAGTGCAGTGTCTGGAACCTGTGCTTGGCACACAATAGGTCCACAATCGGTGTTTGTTACATAAACAAATGCTGGGCTGGGAGCTAGATAAAGCAAGTTACAGATGTGGCAATCCCCACCCCTGAAAAATTATCTAAAGACTGAGAAATGAATGGAAACACAGATCCTCCAATGTGACGGTTTTTGTAGGTAGGGCCTTTGAAAATTAATTAGGTTTAGAAGAGGTCATGAGAGTGAAGCCCATGTAGTGTCCTTATAAGATGAAGAAGAGAGACCAGGCACATCTCCCTCTCCTCTTCCTCTCTCTCCCCACCTGTCCATCCATGTACGGACAGCCAAAAGGCAGCCTTGTGTGAACCAGAAAGAGGGACCTCACCAGACATCAAGTCTCCTGATACCTTGATCTTGGACTTCCAGCCTTTAGAGCTGTGAGAAATAGTGTCTCTTACTGAAATATCCAAGTCTGTGGTCTATTTGTTACAGCAGCCCAACCTGACTAATACACATTGGGTCTGGTATGGCACCTACTGGAAGGAACATCATAGTTGTTCAATAAATATTAGTGAATTCTGAAACATTTAAACTAAGATAACATGTTATTTTAGTTTTCTCAGTGAATATTTTTAAAGACCATTTCTCTGTAATCCCTACTGATGTTTCTCTCCAGCATAAATACCAGATTTGTGGATATTAAAATTAGGCAGTACATCACTTCTTAGCCTTTTGACTATGATCAAATGTAAAATTAGGCAGTAGAAAAACCATCCATGAATTTAGGTGAGGTACAACTTGGAAGAATGTTGTTTTTTTGTTTGGGTTTTTTTTTTCAAGTAGGAAGGTTTTTTTTTTTTTTCTTTTGCCCTACAAATTTCAAAGAGGCCTTGAAATGCAAACAGACTTCAGCTTTTTCACATTTCTCATGCCCAGAAATTGGGACATTAAAATGCCAGGAATCCTTTTAATATCTAAAACATGTGACAAATGCAGAAGAAATTCTCAAATGACCAAGGTAACTTCTATAGAGCTGCCAAAAAGCCAGATGCTTCTCTCCAAAGACTATCAACTTGGCTTTGAAAGAATCTGTGGCCTTAGCCCCGAACAGGAAGGGCAGGTGGCATGACATGGTGTGCAGGGTGCATCCCAGCCCCCTCAGCAACCATCTTCTCCTGAGAGCAACACCATCTAATGGCCAGGCTTGGCGTCATGTGCGAACCACAGGGCTCTGCGTCTATGAGGACAGGAATTGGAGGGATTTGGTCAGGGGCCATGCAAAATGAATTCTGTACAATCACACGGAGAGAATGTCATACTGAAAAAGATGGAAAGTAGCTTCACCGCACTTCAGATTTTTATTTTCAGAGAAACTGAACATAGTTGAAGGGAAAAAAAATAACTGCATTCAAAAAAAATTTCATGATGCCAGATACTAGAAAATACAACTTTCCTATTCACCCAATACATCCTACAAAGAGCAATTGTTTTTACTATTGCCATCTACCAAACTATCAACTATGTGATCTTTTGCCGTACTTATGAGCATTTAAAAGGCTCTATTCATGTGCTTTCATTTTTCACACACTCCTGTGAAGCCAGCAAGATCATCTGGCTTGAAAAAAAATGAATCCAAAGTTTTTGTAGTTGTTGATCAGGGTTTTTGTGTTTTTAAGAGAACCTACACTCCATTCCTACATTTGCAGCTCCTAGTGGAGTTCATCTGAGTTTAAATTTGCTGTCAAAATTATTTTTTCAGTATCTTTAACACTGGTGGGTCTCATGAGAGCTTGCGTGCCCTGGGCTTCCATAATTAGGCAGCTCGCACCTGAGCATCTCTGTCTCTGGTAATTAGACCTCATGGAGGCACTTTCCTTCCCATCGGCCACTGGGCCAGGACTGAACAGATTTAGGAGCTGTGACTGTGGGCAACACTGCTGTCTTGCCTTTTTTCCCAACCCTCCTCTGTCTCAGGATGGCCGGGTTCTCAATTACTTGGTCAGTGCCTGGAGGGCAGGAAGGAACACATCCTCCATTTCTGCTCGCCTGCTCACTTGCACGCACGCTGTCTCTCTCTCTCTCTCTCTCTCCCTCTCCCTCTCTCTCAGCACCTAGCAGAATCCTCTCTCATGGAAGAGAGTTTATAAACATTCACTTCCCAGCAGTAATACTATCTAGACAGTTCTATGTTTTGAGCATAACAGCTCTTTCATTCTTTGTTTGCCTGTATCCTCTAAATATTGGGGATGGTACAAAGAGAAAATCTCTAGATGTGAATATTAAATTTAATCAGAATTACTCCTCTGTTTCTTTAAATCTGTCTATATGAATTAGTGCAATGAACCTCAACGTCTGTTTTCAAGAATTTTTTTCATTCATGGCACCCAATGTTAAGTTCACTTTGCTGACCCAATGCAGTAGCCCACAACTAAAGAGAATTCCCTAAGTAAAAAATAGAAATGCATATTATCTCATCTTTTTTCTCTGTGGGTTGGCCTACTGTTTGCGAGTTTGCTGGCTGATACATGGCTAACTTGGCATGCAGTTTGGGTTGATCTTTCAAACTGAGTTTGGGGAAAGTTGATATGTTTATATTCCTTCAAAAACAATCTATAAATAGGGTACCTGGGTGGCTCTGTCAGTTAAGCATCTGACTCTTGATTTCAGTTCAGGTCACCATCCCATGGTTCATGAATTCAAGTCTCATGTTGGGCTCTGCCTTGCTTCGCATTCTCTTTCTCCCTCTCTCTCTGCCTCTGCCCCTGCTTTCTCTCTCCCTCTCTCTAAAAAATAAAAAAAATAAACATTAAAAAAATAATCTGTAGATGTACCAAACAGGAATGAAGAAAACAGTAGGGTCCATTCAGGAGCCTGACGACCCCTCTGTCCCACTGCTGTCTCTCTGTCCTGCAGGTCAGATGACATTAAGCAGTGAAGCAGACCTGAAGAGCCAGATAGGAGCAAGGCAGGTGGAGGGCAACAAGCACAGGATGGTTATGGGCTGTGGGAGAATGAGCTTCACCCGGGGGCCAATCACCACCCCAGCCTAACCAGTCATCCTCATAAAACAGGGCTATAATAGTCCGGTGTGAACAAAGAGAAAAGGGAAGGGAAGGAACAAGCCATGGCCACGGGGGTTGGGCAAGCATGGGAGGTGGGAAATGGGCTTTTTTCCTTAACCAAACGGCCAGTGGTAGCCAGAGAACACTGTGAAATCACCGCAGAAAAGCAAGCAATTGATGAGTCTGTAGCTACTACGCACCAGCAGCAACCACATTTTCACCAGCGTTCTTGTTCTGCCTCTAAGAGCAACAGAAAATGACTAAGCAACTTCAGACAAATTTACTTCTTAGTAAGAACAGCTATCATTACTGAGTTCTCCCTGTATGTCAGTATTCTGCTAGGAACTGCCTTAAATCTTCCCATTAAGGTACCAGTAAATACTTACTATTCTCTCATACACACACACACACACACACACACATACACACACACACACACACACACACACACACACACAAAATATAATTTCTAACCTACTCTACAATCCTGTTATGTTAGTTATTAGTCAGGTTTCTCCGAAGAAATAGAACCAACAAGGGGAGTGTGTGTGTGTGTGTGTGTGTGTGTGTGTGTGTGCGCGCGCGTGTGCGCATGTATGTAAACAGATTTATTTTAAGGATTTGGCTCATGCAATTATGAAGGCTGACAAGTCCCCAAATCTGCAGGGTGAGCTGGCAAGTTGGAGATCCAGAGAGCCAATGGTTTCAATCCAGTCTGAGTCTGAAGACCTGAGGACCAGGAGAGTAGATGGTGTAAAGCAATCACTGCTTCACTTTTCCATCTCCTGGACAAGATAGTAAGTTCCAGAACTTGTAGATGCTGAGTCTTTGAATTTTCCAAGTATTACTGAGTATCCCCTATGAGCCAGGCTTAATAAGGACACAACACAGACCCTGTCTTTATAAACCTTTCCATCCCCTATCTCTAGAATAAAGTCCAAAGCAACCTAAATAAACCGAAATTTTTTTAAATCTCAAAAAAATAAACCCAGAGTACATGTCCTTAACAATTTTTAAAATTCAGTTACAGTAATTAAAATCTTAGGTTATTTAAATGTCATCTATAAAAAACCAAAAGAGTCAATGACAATGTCTAAGCCACTGTAATGCAATAATGCTTAATTCTTCATTCAATCATTAGTGTACTGATGAAACTCTCTGTAAGGAGTAAAACATCATGTCCTTCGTGACAAATTAAGCTACAAAGCTGTTCCCTCTGTTCTCTGGTTTCTAGCCTATATTAACGAGTGCTATAAAAGAAAGCCTTTAAGATAATATTTATTTGCAGAAACAAACATCGATTCAAAGCACTTAGAAGCACATATGTGCACTGAACGGAAACACTCAAGGGAATCCTAATATTTTATCATGTCGTGTATATTATTATCGTTGTACCTGCATATCTCCATCCTCAAGCCACTCTCAATATTTCATGTCTATCTCTATCTTGGACCAAAGCTCATCTGGTGGCACACGTGCATATTACCCACAGTAATGACACCAGTAAATATCACATTTTACCCTGTGTCAGAACTGTCTAAGATCACACATGATATATTTTAAGAAGGAATGCATCTCTGTTGTTTACAATTTAACAAAGATAAAGCTACGACAAATATTATAAGCTATAAATAAAGACATCTACCGTTGTACTGCACTTATTCATCTCTGGGTTGAACAAATGTTAATTAGACAGAATTTGAAAATGAGACTTGTTAATGTCATTTTTAATTTAGCATGTTACAGTGTAAATGTTTTCCATTGTGTTAATTTACACCTGTTATCACAAGCTTCATTATTAGGTTTATAGTGGAGCAGCTAGCTCTCTGTGACTCTGAAATTTGCTTAAAATGGCAGAAACAATTACTAATTAGAAGGGCATGTTTACTTTAATTATATTTATTTTCTAGTCTAGTTTTATATGTAATGTACTATGGAAGTGTATGATTTAATTAGTGAAACCTATTTATCACAAGCAATTTCTCAAATGAGTACTGCTTAAAAAAGACAACAGATTCATTCAGAGCTTCAGAAATTCCTTAGATGATATTTCTATGGTGACACAGTTATATGGAGATCTTTCACTCATGCATACACAACACTTCCCACTTTTGTTGCAAAAACTGCAATAACAAGATTCAACCCTATAATTTTTGATGCAAATTTTAAAATATGGTGTAAAAAATTCAGAAATTTATAAGCTCACAATTTTATGTGGTGCACTCAAAATTAACATAGGCTTTTATTTATTGATATTCACATTCACAAATTTCATTTAAAACTTTATTTTAAATATGGACAAAACAAATTCTTTTGTTTTTAATAAAATGGATATCCATTTCTTTTTCTCCCTAGAGTCATTTCTCTGGTACCCAAAGTATAATTGACTTCTTCTTTCCCCAAATTAAGGTATGGTAACAACCAATTCAATAAGTGATTCAAGTAAAGACCATCAGTAGATGTTAAAACTCCCGGGAAAGATTGTTGGAGAATGGGATATTCAGCTGGTCTCAAAATTCTCCACCCCCCCCCCAAAAGCTTACTCACAAGAAGAAGAATGTGCCTTTACAGGAGAGAAATCTGGTGGACACCACTTTGACAACGTGATCAAACCTCCCACCAAGGGGACAGACTGACTTTCTGTGCTTCCTGAGGCACTGCCATGGGAAGGCAACCCTCCCCAGATGGCATTCTTGAATCTCATAAGAGGAAACCACTGAGAAGATACAGACTGTGCGACAGTCCACAAGAAGTGGCCTGGAGTTTTCAAAACTGTCAATGTCACAATAGACTTCAAAAAATTGAGGGACTTATTTAAAAGGGACTAAGGAGATATGACAACTAAGTACAATATGTGATCCTTGATCGGATCCTGGATTTTAAAAAAATAGCTATAAGGAGGGGCGCCCAGGGGGTTCAGTCAGTTAAGCGTCCAACTTTGGCTCAGGTCATGATCTCATGGTTCCTGAGTTTGAGCCCCACATTGGGCTCTGTGCTGACAGCTCAGAGCCTGGAGCCTGCTTCAGATTCTGTGTCTCCCCCTCTGTCTGCCTCTCCCCCACTTGCACTCTCTCTCTCTCAAAAATAAACATTAAAAAAAATAGCTATAAGGAAAATAACCAGGTAAATTTAAATATGAACTATGCTAGATGGTCCTACTATATCTATATCAAAGTTAAATTTTTCTGGTGCTACAATGAATGGTAACAGATTTTGTAAAAGAAAACCTAACTCTTAGGAGATAAACCTGAAGTCTGTGGGGATGAGCTGTCATGGTTTACAACCATGTTTCGAATGTTCTTTTGAATGTTCAGAGAACAAATGTAGCAAAGTGGCTGCACATTGGGGGGGGGACGGGGAGGCAGTAATGAATTCCTCATGTTCATTACACTCTTGTTTCAACTTTTCTATAAACTTGAAATCAAAAGTTCAGAAAAATATGAGTACTTCAACAGGCAGAATGAGAGGCCGCATTAGAATACTCTCTATACAACTTCTTAGATTGCAAGAAATGTTATTGCACTACTCTGGATTTAAGCTCTTTAGCATGAATATTAAACCCATTAAAATGGCAAGAGTTACACTTGGAAATGGCTTCACAGCCATGTCTCAATATATTGACTAAAACATTCCTGTGAAGCACATTATAGTCACTTTACATTTTTAGATTCCAGAAAGAATCCATGCTACGGAGCAGCTGAGACCCTTCTCATTAAAGATGTGCATCCCACCAGCCTCAGTGAGAAGTCTAGTATTGTACTTAGTTTTGTTAGAAAAGAGGTATATTTAGAGTGTGTTTTATTTAATTTTAAGATAGGTACTACAGTTCCTAACACAGTTTCTACATTTGTAGAAAGTTTTTTTTTCTTAAGAGAAAGAGAGCACAGGGAGATAGGGAAAGAGGGAAAGAGAGAGAGACAGAGAGAAAATCTAAAGCAGGCTCCACACCTAGCACAGAGCCCAACTTGGGACTGAATCCCATAAATTAGTGAGATCATGACTTGAGCCTAAATTAAGAGTTAGGCGCTCAACCAGATGAACAACCCAGGTGCCCAAAATATACTTTGTTTTGTTTTGTTTTTTAGCATTTATTTTTGAGACAGAAAGAGAGAGAGAGAGAGAGAGAGAGAGAGAGAGAGAGAGAGAGAGGAAATATGAATGGGGAGGGGCAGAAAGAGAGGGAGACACAGAATTGGAAGCAGGCTACAGGCTCTGAGCTGTCAGCACAGAGCCCTATGCAGGGCTTAAACCCACAAACCATGAGATCATGACCTGAGCCAAAATTGGACACTTAATCAACTGAGCCACGCAAGCGTGCCCATACTTTCTTAATAAAGGAAAGCAAACATCACTACATGTAGGATTTGCCTGGCCAAGAGAAATCCCCTAGAACCCCAAAGGTCAGACAGAGCATTCCCTGATCATCCCCAATCAGTCCAAGCTACTATTTCCAAGGTTCCTACAAATGCAGATGTGCTAGACCACACCCACTTCTTCCTTCACAGCAGGTGTCGGGTTGTAGGGGGGGATACCTGCTGCACTTAAATGTGTATTAACAGCTAGAAAGGCAACAGTGCCATTGAAAGAGGACTGGTAGGAAGAGTACTGTATTTCAGTGTCCCGGTCCCCATCCTCCCCTGTCCAGACAGAAGAACTATACATTATTGCTGCTCCTTGAGACTGCCACCAAGCCTTCCAATAACCTCCAGCATCTTTAGGAATGCTAGGGAAGTTACCTTTTAATAAACTTCTGATTTCTCTCCATGGTAGGGCCTTTTTCTTCCAACTCAGTCATTCTGGCATTCTTCATTAAATATGGTTATCCTGCTGGTTAGGGTAAATAACAAGCTGTTTTGCTAAGTGTCTGCCTACTCCCAACTCAGCCCTGGATTTTAACCTGTAGGATAGACCAAGCCTAACTAAGGAAGTAAAAAGACCTGGAAAATCCAAGCTGAGCAAACGTAATGCCTTCTCAGGAAGGTGCAGGGGGCTGTTAGCGAAGAACACGTTAAAGCCGGGGTAGCCAATGCCCGAATAAATCCACAGCTCAGCAGCTTTTAACAAGTCTTCAAACATACTGCACTTACAGGTTGTGAAACTGAAAACACAGCTTCTATCTCCAGAAAAGGAAAGTATGGAGATGAGGGAAAGCTCATTAGGAACAACAAGAGGCCAACGGTGACCCAGATTAGGTAGTAGTGTCTTCTGACTCCCCTTTACCAAACTGAAAAGTTAAAAGGGAAAAACTAGTATGACTTACATTTCTTATCTACCATTTATATGGAGAGTTGAAATTAAAACCCAGGGAGTTTTACAGGCATAGATTATTTGTGTGTCCACACCTCCCAGTTTATAGATCTACAACACACACTGTGTGTTTCAAGAAGGGAAACCTGGATAAGAAGAGGTTGCCCAAGCAGGGTAAATTTCAGCAAAATGTAACCTTCCCCTTAGAAACGAGGAACTGGAGTGATTAGATTACAATCTTTCCAACACTGTGGGAGAGATTTGATCAATTAGAGCCAAGATCAGTTACATTATTTGGTTTACCTAAGTAATGGACCCTTAAATGCAATCAATACTTCTCCAGGCTGTGAGTCCTCAAGACCTGAGATGCATTCAACAAAAACACAAATGGATTTTCAAAGGGCTTTAGGATGTTCAATCACAGACTGAGGAAGGGGACTGGAGAGGGTGGGTTCTCGAGAAGGAAGGAAACCAAATATTAAGGCTGCTATATAGTCTTCCTTTCCTTCCCTCTTTTGTGTGCTATGTTCATGTTTGTTTTTCTTGTAGTTTATACAAATTAAATTTGTTTTACCATAAAGGCTTAATCCAGGGATGAGCAGCTATGCCATTCAGTTTCTGTTTAAAATTTCAGCATTGAATCTAGTATGAAAGGAAACAATAAGATTAGGATTTCTATTTATGGTTTAAGAAATTGACAGAACTTAAATTGTGAAGTTTTGGAGTAAAATGGCAGAAGCAACTCTATATCTTCTATCTCCCCCCAACATCTTCCCTCCACAAATGAAGGGCAATGGGGCTGTCATGCCCAATTTGTTTGGAGACTACCTAGAACTGCCTTCTAGGACTATTCTTGCTGAGAATGGATCGAGAAGAGCCTCACATTAGCACCAAACTTTCCAACTGCCTACTTGTGGGCTTAGAGACTCCTTAAGCATGGTGGGTCCACTTACCAATTCATATGGTTTAGAGCCTAAAGATAATCTATTTGTGCATTTAGACAGAACAGTCCTCAAAGCAGTCTAAGTCCATCAATGCACTATCATCCTAAATTAGGTTTCCTGGAGGGAATGGGGCATGGACACCTGCAACATGCAAGCCTCTTACCAGTGATTTGTTTAACACACTTGTAATAATTAGAAAGTTAAGCAACTAATTCCTGACTTCCCCAAGAGGAGTGCTTCTATTAAAAGGTGTGGGGAAATGTAACAGGAGGGGAAGTGGAAGGAGAGAAATTTATACTAAGAGGCTTTTTTGCATAGCTTTAAAGTCTCAGTAGCAATGATGAAGAGAAGCTGAGGTAATCTAAAACAACAGGTAATCAAAAAGTCATTTCTATTTGCCTTTTATCATCAATTATCTTCCTCTTGGCAGCAGTTGAAAAATTATGTTTTACTCAAAAGTCAGCCTGTTGACTTTATTTATACAACACCTGAACTGTGTTGAGTGTCAGCATGTTAGCCACCATGGAATTTCAAATTCTGCTGTTGGATAGTAACTGAGAGCTGACTCTGAGAGCAATATTCAGAATAGCTTCATTATGATCGTTCCCTAAAATCAGATGGGCTCTGGGCCAGCAGCATGGAAACGTGCAGAGACATTCCATTAGAAGCTTGAGTCTAGGCTGTCAGTTCAAATAACCTTCTTCCAGAATGAAAACGTGTCTGAAGCTCAGTCTTCTTATCTGTGGCATGGGAATAATATGGAATAATGTGGAATGTGTAACTTGAAGAGCTGTTTCTGAACTAGGAAAAATAATGTATGTAAAGTACCTAGTATTTGACACCAGGTAGGTGCTTAGGCTATTTTGACGGCTGTCAGGGGCAATATCCTGGAGGAAGAGCTTCCCTTTGGGTGCCCTGCAACTTTCTGGCCAATTATCTGCTGGTTCTACACTAGGAGGTCAGATGCTGAGAGGACAAGGGAGCTCCCCAAGGAGGCCTGCCACTCACCTAATTATGCATGCCAGCATGAAATCCTACCTGCAGATCCCTCTTCCTCCTGCTCTTCAAAGAATTAAAGGATTAACTAACCTTGGGGCTTCTTGAGAGACCTGAAGGGTGTTTATGTATAAATTCTAAGTAAATAAGCCTGTGGCTGTAACCTGGGTGTTCTCTGACCACTTCTGTATCTAGTGGATGGGTCTGTGCCTCAAAATTGCACACTATTTTCCAATGGCTGTAGTGCTCTGTTCTGGTTCAGGTTTCTCACCCCTAGGCATTACTTCTATATTTCTTTTAACAGAGTCAATTTAATCCTGAGGATTGGAGAGGACCCTAGCGGTCAATGGCACACCATCCACATCTACTGAACAGTCTGGCCAGAAGAGCATAGGTCTATAGATGGAGCCCCAAATCCTAGAGCTGCTTTGGTCACTGGAGCACCCTGAGCAAGCCACATCCTCTGAGACTCTCCCACGAAATGAGGACATTGCATTAGATGGTCACTGTGATAGTGGTTAGTTTTCTGTGACAATCTGACTAGGCTACCGGTGCCCAGACATTTGGTCAAACATCATTCTAAGTGTGTCTGTGAGGGTGTTTCTAGATTGGATTAGCATTTGAATCAGTAGTCTAAGTGAAGCAGATTGCTCTCCCCAGTGTGGGTGAGCCTCATACAACCCAATGAAAAGCCTGAAGAGGACAAAAGCAGACTTTCTCTGAGGAAGAGAGAATTAATTGTATCTGCCCAACTAGGACAAGGACTTTTTCCTGCCTTCAGATCACCTCTTTCTGGGTTTTGAACCTGCAGGCCTTCTGACCGGAACCTACATCATTGCCTCTTCTCACTCACAGGCCTAAAGGACTCAGACTAGAACATACATCACTGGTTCTTCCTGGTCTCCAGTTTGCTGACTGACCCTGCAGATCTTGGGACTCGCTGGCTTCCATAATCATGTGAGCAATAAATCTCTTTATAAATATATGAATACACAGACACACACATAAATCCTATTGGTTCTGTTTCTCTGGAGACCCCCAATACAATCACCAAGAAGATGTTCAATTCTAATCCAGGCTAAACGGTCATACGCTCTCTCCTTGAACACTGCCTCTTTGCTTCCCATGGCAGATCATCCCTGTGAGTCCCACTCAGGGGTGAGAATCAAAAGCTGAATCAGCCCTATTCTCAGACATAAGGAGCTTGGATCTAACAGATGTGCTCTGACCTGAGCAGAGTATAGATTCTTTGCTTTTCACTATAATTAGGTTAGCACAAGCTGAGACTGCCTTGGTTGTGATTGTTAGTTTTGCTTCATTTTGGTTTTCCTGGTTATATCATGTTGGCAGTTAATGCCTAGTTATTTTCACATGAATTTCAATGAGCTTAAATCATCACCCAATACAGAGACATATTGTACATAAATGCAAGATTTTGTATACATGCAAGATTTTGCATTTATTACTATAACCACCATCATTTTGTTACCTTTGGGGCAGAAAGTCTATAATTCTTATCCTGTCATCTAGAGAACTATCTCTTCCTCTCCCTTCTGTGTCATCCAGAGATTAATTATATATCATTAGCTCTAATAGAAAACATGAGATGGCTCCTGGCCCCCTGCAGCACTTCCCATTAGTACCCTACCTCTGGGTCAGAGGTCTCCAGGCCTCACTGACTACACATTACAATCACCTGGGAATCTCAAAACAAAACAAAACAAAACAAAAGCCAGGCCAGCCTTAGACATTCTTATTCAGCTGGGGAGTGTGGGGAACACAAGCTAGGGCATTAATGAGAAATTATGCAATTCTAATATGCAGTTGTTCTGAAAACCAGTATTCTGTCCAGGTCAGAGGTCAGAAACTTTTTTTGTAAAGAGCCAGAGAGCAAAACTTTTACGCTATGTGAGACATATGATCTGTATCACAACTGCTCAATCATTCCAGTTAGCAAGCAGGCATAGAAATGAATGGCCTGACTGTGTCCCAATAAAACTTTATTTACAAAAACAAGACCATTCTGGCCCATGGGCCATAGTTCGTCAATTCATCCATTTATCCCCCACTTTTAAAATGGTTTTTGCTCCCTCTTGCACCAAACTGTACTATCACCCACCTCACATTTCTCCATCTTGCCATGTCACAAGAGACTCGAAGGTCTTGTTAAAATCAACATTCACTATCCGGCATCCTCTTCCTGTGTCACACTAATGATCCCGTCCAAACAGGAACAAACTTGTTCTTAGAGAATCCTCTGTGTCTTCCAGTAATGACTGTTGCCTTTTTATATGTTCACAAACATCTGTTTAATATTGCTTCTGGAATTTCATCAGAAACCGACTTAAGCTCACCCATCTGTAGTTTCTAAACTATGCTTTCCCCCCTTGAAAACTGGTACATGTTCACTGAAATCATTTATAATCTTCTGGCATCCTATTTGCCTTGATTCACAAAATATTATCTAAAGTGGTTCCACAATCACATCTGCAAGTTCTTTCGGTGCCCAGGAGACCTAAATGCATTTTTAGCAGCTCTCATTATCTCTTCTGTCTTGGGCTTTCATTTCTCATAACCATCTTTATTCTACCCATGCCAATTTCAAAATCATTTTTCCTGATAAACATGATAAAATCAAAATAGGAGTCAAGCAGTTCTGCTTTCTCCATGTCATCTGTTTATACTATACCATCATCTGTTCTAAATAAGGCTGTCTTTTTGATTTTTTCTTTTTGGCTTCAGATAGAATTGTTTTAAAACCCCTACACACAGGTGACCATATGCTTGTGACAGTCCGGTATATAGCTTTTGCCCTGAGGTAAATGTTAATAGAGCCCTCTTTACTCTGAAAAGTATCCAGTTTGAGCAGCTGGCTCCACAGGAAGAGCTGAGGAAATGGAGGTAGACAGCATTTCACAGGCTTGATGAGGTCTCAGGTCTCTCACACACTCAAGACAAAGAGACAAACATCTCTGCTGTCTCTAGCCACACTGGATTCATTTCCTGGATCTGCCATTTCCTAGCTGTGTGATCTCAGAATAAGTTCTTTACTCTCTTTACCTCCCAACTGGACTCTGTGGAACCGTTGTATCCATTATACAACCAAATACATGATCAAAGCACTTAGCACTGTACATAAGCCATGGAGTAAATACTCAATACATGCTACCTATTATTAGTCCAGGATCATTACCAATGTTATTAATTCCCTCAACCTCCTCCATAAGGTCACAGTACATGTAACTCTCTATTGGTGGTTTGTCCTTCCTTTTCCATTAGTCATATGTTTTCTTCTCACCAATCTCTTGCTACTCATTTAAACTCTGCCTCCTCAGGGCACCTGGGTGGCTGAGTCTGACTTTGGCTCAAGTCATGATCTCACAGTTTGTGAGTCGAGCCCCGCTTCAGGCTCTCTGCTGTCAATGCAGAGCCAGAGAACCTGCTTCAGATCCTCTGTACCCGTCTCTCTGCTCCTCCCCTGCTCGCTCTCGCTTGCTCGCTCGCTCTCCGTCAAAAATAAACATTTAAAAAAATAAAAAATAAATAAACTCTACTTCCTCACAGTGTTGTAAAACCTTTCCCATCTTGTTGGAGAAATCTGTGTCTCCATTAGAAAGCCACGACACTCAGAGAAAGTTTCTCTTCTGGCAAAGAAGTGCCCTGCATCTCTAACCTACACAATTCGTGAGCTGCTCTAGCAAGAATACAAACACATATTCCATGAATACCTCAGCATCTAGATTTCCTGGAACAAGATAAACTACAATCCTTCATGGTTCCCTTGGGAACACACCCTGAAAACTTGGGAGATTTCAACTCTCAAATAGAGTAAATCACAAAAACTAGCAAAGAAAATGACTACATTAACTTTCTGAGAAAAAGACTGACCTAGGTCATATTCAAATAAGGGTATTAGCAAAAGGACCACGCAGAAAAAAGGTGGTGATAGCTGGGGTTTCAGTGTCAACTACAAAAATAGCAACCATTTATTGAGTGACTACTAGATGCCAAGACATGATCTCCTAGGCATTTTATAAATGTTATCTTGCGTATTCCTCTCAACAACTCTGAGGAAAATGAGGCTCATAGCACTGTCACCCCAGGTGTATAACTGGTAAATGGCAGGAAGAGCATTCACCCCAGGGCCTTGCACCCACAGTTCATGCTCTTTCAGATACACTAGTCTATTTTTTAAGAAGACAATCCAGCTTGTTTGTAGACAGAGTTAAAAACAAAAAAGCCTTCATGAAAAAAAGCAAAACTAGTAAGATTTACATATATCTAAGAGAAATGTATAAACCTTGTTGATGAAGTGGGTAGCTGACCTTTAATCAACAATTTAGGATGATGAGAGTCAGGTATCCCAAGGGTGCTTTTATGTAAGACTTACAGAATACACACAAGGCCAGTAGTTTGAAGCAGATAACAATAATGAAATAAAATTCTATCAGACTCAAGAAAGGTATTATTTGGATTCATTCTGTGTACCAAAGAGAAAGTGGGTAAATATCATGAAGTGGCCCCAGGTTGGGGTTCTGTTGAACCAAATGTTTGTGTACCCCCAAAATTCAGATGTGGAAGTCCTAGTCCCCGGTATTACGGTTTGTGGAGATAGGGCCATTGAGGAGTAATAAAGTTTAGATGAGGCATGTGGTAGCAACTCCATGATAAACCTTATGCCCCTACAAGAAGAGGAAAGAAGAGTCCAGAACCTCTTTCTCTCTACACCATGGGAGGATACAGCAAGAAGGTGTCTGTCCACAAAACAGGAAGAGGGGCCTCAGGAAATGAATCAGCTGCCACTTGATCTCAGACTTCCTAGAAGTCAGACTGTGAGGGACAGGTCTCTATGGATACTTTTAAGCTACCCAGTCGATGGATACTTTTGTTACAGCAGCCTAAACTCAGATAGGCTCCTATCCTAGTCCACATACTTGCTACTTGTATGACCTTGTGTAATCAGGAGTTACATTTCTCTTTGAAAATGTACATCCCCTTTCAATAAATCATGCTAAGACAACCTGATATCTAAATGCAAACAATGAATTTGGACTCTGTGTTATGCAGCCCTAAGACCACCACCATGTTCAGAGAGTTGCTAGAAGGACACAGAGTCAGTGCATAGTTATACTCATAACTAAGATTTGTTATAGATATGTGGTAAAAATACAAAGCTAGATCATAAGGAGAAAAGACACTAGTGTAGAGGGACCCATGCACAAACTTCCTATGCTCTCTCCCTCCCAGGAGGGGTCACACAGAGCACACTTTTCACCCAACAATAAAAATGCAACAATATGTGGGGCTCCTGGGTGGCTCAAACATCTGACTTTTTTTCTTTAATTTTTTTAATGTTTGTTTATATTTTTGACAGACACAGAGTATGAGAGGGGGAGGAGCAGAAAGAGAGGGAGACACAGAATCCAAAGCAGGCTCCGGGCTCCGAGCTGTCAGCACAGAGCCAATACGGGGCTCAAGCTCACAAACCATTAGATCATGACCTGAGCTGAAGTCGGCAGCTTAACAGACAACCACCCAGGGGCCCCAAACATCTGACTTTTGATCTCAGTTCAGGTCATGACCTCGGCTCAGGTCATGATCTCATGGTTCATGAGTTCAAACCCCACATTGGGTTCTGAGCTGACAGTGCAGAGCCTGCTTGGGATTTTCTCTAGCCCCTCACTCTCTGCTTCTCCCCTGCTTGCTCACACACTCTAAGTAAATAAATACACTTTTTAAAAAATGCAAAAACATGTGTACAATATTTGTACCCAGGGAAGCCCACTGGATAGAGACTAGATACCCAAGAATTTTTATTGGAAGCTGGTCATGTAGGCACCTTCTTCCTAGCCAAAATTACAGATCCACTGAAAAAAAGCAAGAGATCCCTTCCTCATACCATACACAAAAATTAATTTTAAATAGATTATGGGCCTATCAGAAGATGTAAAACTATAAAAATCCTGGAAAATATTGAAGTAAATCTTCATAACCTTGACTAGTAAACCTTTCTCAGATATGACCCCAAAGTACAAGTTACAAAAACAAAAAAATAAACGGATTTTATCAACATGAAAACCTTCTGTGTTTCAAAGACTATCATTAAAAAATGTAAAAGACACACAGAGTGGTAGAAAATATCTGCAAACCATATTCTGATAAGGGAGTTAGACCTAGAATATATAAAGAACTCTTACAACTCAATAATAAAAAGAAAATAACCTATTTAAAAATAGAGAAAGGATAGGAATAGGCATTTATCCAAAGAAGAATACGCAAATAGCCAATAAGCATATGAAAAGGTAGTTACCATCCTCAATCATAGGGAAATGCCCATCAGAACCACAATGAGATACTTCTGCACAGGAATTGGGATGTCTATAATCAAAAAGGCAGATAACAACAAGTAGTGACAAGGATGTAGAAAAGTTAGAACGCTCAGTTGCTTCTAACGAAAATATAAAATGATGCAGCCACTTTGGAAAACAGTCTGGTGGTTCCTCAACCAATTAAACACACAGTTACAACATATGGACCACCAATTCCACTCCTAGGTATGGACCCAAGAAAACGACAAATACTCATCCACACAACAACCTGTATACAAACGTTCAAAGCAGTTACTGCAGTAGTCAAAAAGTATAAACAACTCAAATGTTCCTCAACTCACAAGCAGATACATGAAATGTTGTCTATATATTCAATGGAATACTATTCAGCAATAAAAGGAAAGAAGTACTGATATATACCAGAATATGGATAAACCCTAAAAATGTTATGCTGAGCAAAATAAGCCAGATACAGAGGCCACATATTATATGAAAGGTCCAGAACAGGAAAATCTATAGAGATAGAAAGTAGATTGGTTTCTAGGGCTGGGAGTGGTAGAAAGTTGGGGCATGGTAGCTAATGGGCATGTGATTTCTTTGGGGGGTCATGAAGATGTTCCAAAATTGAAGGAAATGAGGGTTGCACAACTCTGTGAATACACTGAAACCACTGAATTTTACACTCTATACGGATAAGTTGTATGGTATGTGAATTATATCTCAATAAAATTATTGTTTAAAAGAAAATTCTAAGTCCTCATTTCTTCTAATCCATGGCAAATTAGCAAAAGGACAGTGAGAAAAAGAGGGTTAACTCTGATCCAGAGGCCACATCAGTGCTCCCATCTCGCTAAAGAGTCAGCCAAGAAGCCAGATGTCAGGGCTAGAAGAAGATAACTCAGAATCTGGCAATGATGTCTTACAAGTGCCTTTGAGAGAGGACAATGAAAGCTTATCTAGCTTGAAACACAGCAGTATCCACCGAACAAGCTTTATGATCCCAGCCATATGATGTGTGTCCTCAAAATCATAAATAAATTAAGTTCTGCAAAAACCACAAATACAAATCGCATATGACTAGATGTATTAATCTGATCCATTCATTAACATTTTAGA
Organism: Suricata suricatta; assembly: GCF_006229205.1. Lineage (NCBI taxonomy): Eukaryota > Metazoa > Chordata > Mammalia > Carnivora > Herpestidae > Suricata > Suricata suricatta. The sequence goes on along the minus strand of NC_043703.1, from coordinate 87,215,773 downwards.
GAGTACCCAAAGGATGATCCAGGATACACAAGTGATGATGTTATTAATAAACAATGTGGGAAACACACCCTCTATCTTTGTTCAATTCAACACTGGCCTCTGAGAACAGACATTTTCACATTAACTTGCCTGGCATCAGGTTATCTACCAGGTTGTCTGAGTCATTTGAGTAGGTAGCAAAGATGTTGGAAAAACAGAGTGAAAGCCCTAGCACCCAGCAGGAATGTGGATTATTCCAGGGAGCTTTCTGTGTTACATCATTAGTCCTCAGCCACCCAATGTGGGATAATGATATTACATGTGGGTACACTGAGGCATGGCAATGTTAACTTGCCTAAGGTCACCCAATTAGGAAGAGCGAAATTGGGCTTCCAACCCACTCAGTCTGGCTCCAGAGATGCCCTTCATCACTATGCTAACTGCTGTCTGCTCAACTATGCTGTGTTCCTTGTCACCACAATTTCTCACCTCTTCTAGTAAATGGTCAAAGGGTCTACTGAAGTACAGATAACACCACATATATATTTCTCTGTACTATTAGGAAAAGTGTTTAATACCTATTTTTATTTAATGATATTTAAATTTTTAATTTGAATAATTTTACTTTACAATCATTTTAGATGTGCAGAAAAGTTGCAAAACCAGTGCAAAGAATCCCTATATACTCCATCACCCGGTCTACCCCACTGTTAACATTTTACATTACTCTGTGCATCTGTTACAACTGAGGAACCAACATTAGTACATCACTATTAACTAAATGCCATACTTTCTTTGGATTTCACAGCCTTTTTTCCTCCTGATAACCTTCCTCTGCTCCCAGATCTCGTCACATTACAGTTCATCATCATGGTTCCTTTGCCTCCTCTCATCTGTGACAGTTTCTCACACTTTCGTTGTTTTTGATGATCGTGACAGTTAGAGGAGTGCTAGCTAGGTACTGTGGAGAATGACCCTCACTTTGGGTTTTGCTGGTGTTTTCTTGCATCATTAGACTGTGATTATGGGTTTTTAGGAGAAGACCACACAGAGGTGAGTGTCACTGTCATCACATCTTATCAAGGGTACACACTATCAGCGTGACTCGCCCCTGTTGATATCAACCGTGATCACCTGGCTGAGAAAGTGCCGCCAGGTCCCTCCACATGAAGTGCAGCCCACACTCTAGGAAGAGGGAGTTAAGCTCCACCTCCTAGGGAGACGGGGAGGGGGGGTGCTATATAAACATAATCTTATTTTTAATGGACTTAATCTGTCATGACATTAAGAAAAAATAAAAGATGCCAAGTGAAAATGTACTGTCCTGCCCTATTTTTAGTGACCCTGTTCATGGTTCAGGGGCTCACTGCTCTTCTGTGTCTTCTGCTCTTATGTCTCAAATCATAGGGGGTAAAATATACTTGCTGCAAGGTAATAAAAAAGTGAACCAGCTAACTTACAAAGTAGGAAATACTGTCCATTCTATAAGATGTTTAATAAACAACAGGAGGGCAAAGGAAGGGGGGGAAATACTCTGTGACAGAGAAGATAAAACTTGCTGTACATGTTTTTATGGGCAGATATTAAATTGGAAGTTTCAAATGAGCTACCAAGCCAGATATAAATTTCCAAAGTGAAGTGTCAGGCTTTTTAAAGAAACTCTTTTTTAAATTTTTCAACTTTTACTTATTTTTGAGAGACAGAGAGAAACAGAGCATGAATGGAAGAGAAGCAGAGAGAGGGAGACACAGAATCGGAAGCAGGCTCCAGGCTCTGAGCTGTCAGCACAGAGCCCGACGCACAGCTCACACCCACAGACCACGAGATCATGACCTGAGCCCAAGTTGGTCACTTAACTGACTGAGCCACCCAGGCACCCCCTAAAGGAACTTTTTAAAGTTAATGTGGTCAAACTGATTTCATGGTTTTGTATACCCTTTGCCCACTCTAAGCCGGAGGGAGGGAAAGTATGGTTGGGTTGGGTACCTACTCTCACTTCAAGTCTACTGAAAGAGGCTTCAGAGTAGAAAAGAACCAGCACTTAAGAAGGTTTCCCTAGAATTCGGGAGGCACACTGGACTGGCAGCTGACACACACCTGGGGGCCCTAGGCTAGCAAACAAACAAACAAACAAACAAACAAACAAATTGCAGAGGGAAATACCCACATCCCGTTATCCACCCCAAAGTGGAACAAAGGTGACTCAACAGAGGGAGCCAAATGTAGAATCTATGGTAGGAATGCTGACCAGAGGTCATGCTGACCAACAGACTTCTTCCAGGGGATAAGGTGATTCTGACAGGGTCTAGACAGAGCAGACCTCCCTATAAAATCAGAAGCTTGGATACAACTGTGGGAGAAGACTGCCCTAGCAAGGGCACTACAGCTTCTAGCGCCTGAGGAGCTGAGCACAGGAGTTAAAAGAATGCCCATGAGACGGTGCTTTAAAAGCAGAGAAGGCTTCCACGAGTGCAGCAAACCAACTACCCTGGGGTCCACCAGTAAAACAATCAGATCCTAAGTAAAAAGCAATCATTCTTGTTTTCTTACACTTAGAGGAAGCAAGAAAAATCACCAAGGCACAAAGGAAAAAGCAAACAAATGAAAACCCTAGGCAATGAGCACAAGAAAGGAGAGGGTCCTGTGAGGGACAGTGTTGTGTTCAAAGTGGCGTTTCGGAGGGCTTTCTGTGTGCCATTGGATGGGAGCAGTACGCTAAAGCTCTGGGACATCCAGAAGGTGGTGAGATTGTCTCAGGATAGCAGCATCCCATGACTACTTGCAGAAGTAAAAGCAAATACTTTCCCAGAAAAGCTTCCTTGATTTGGGTCCCAAGACGTCATCTACAGATTAAGATCAATCAAATCAAATATAAACTTGCAATCAATACTTACTAAGCACACATGGAAACAAAACACCATGCGTGAGAGTCAGAAGAGATAACAAACAACAGATTTAGATTGCCATGGACTTCAGAAGTTTCAATTATCAGAGAGAGCCTATAAAATAATTATATATGCAATATTAAAGAAGCAAAATGATAGAATCAAAAAATAAACAGAGAAAGTGACTATCAAAAATGACCAGGCAATTTCAGTTTTGCAAGGTAAAAAGAAACCTGAAAATTGGTTGCACAACAATGTGAATGTACTTAATCCTAACTGAACTTAACTGAACTGTACCACTTAACAATGTTTAAGATGGTAAATCTTATATGTATATGACCATAGGTTTTTTTTTAAATAACCAGCAGATTTAAGAACCAAAAAAAAAAACCTTTAAAAATAAAAATGACAATTTTTGAAAAAAATTTATTAGCAAGATTACACAGCATATAAGTCAAAGCTGAAAAGGGAATTAATGAGCTGAAAGGAAGAGCTGAAGAAATCTCCTGAAAGGTAATCCAGGGAGACAAGGAAATGAAAAAGATAGAAGAGATGTTAAGCTACATAGAGAATACAAGGAGGTCTAAAATAAGTAATCATAGTCTCAGAAGAAAAGAAGAGAAAGCATGGAGGACAGGGAATATTTAAGACTATAATAACTGAGACTTTCCCAAAGGTGGCAAGACAAGAATCCACGGATATACTAATCAGAGTAAATAAAAGGAAATACAGCCTAGACTGTTTCCACTACTGTAGTGAAACAGAAAAGCCCCAAAGACAAAGAGATGCTAAAAAGCAACTTAGCCCAGAAAACGCAAAGCCAGCTTGTAACCAGACCAGTCAAGTAAGAAATCCTGTCTATTTCTTACAATTACCTCCCTTCCCTCAACTGCTTTTCATCCTCAACACGAATCCAATGAGAAAAAGCAGTTAAAATACAGAAGAAAATGAAAAAGACACCAAACATACCTCTTCTACCATAATCAGGATGGATGGATGCCTACAACCCAAGATGGTCAGGGAAAGGCTCACATTTGAATGAGGACAGTTTCTCAGGTTTTATAATACTGTAGTTTACTGAGCATTCTGATTGCTAGCAAAGTGAGACAGTGCGTTTTCAACTGTCCAGCGTACAGAGTATAAAAAACAGAACTGGGAATTCCTCAACAGAAAGTAGGTGATAACTTCCTGTTACTTCTCTATTGCAAGCTGCCAAAGAGACCAAGAGTACCTTCCACCATTTGTTTTTTGAGGGTCAGAAACCACAGTTGGCCTGATAAACAAGGTCTGTGTAAAAACAAAGATACATCATGATGCAGTGATAATTTCAGTGTCCGCACTCACCTCCACTCCCATTTCTAATGTGCTAAGTATTAATCTGCCAATCGTTGTGAAAAGTATCTACACTGTGCTCTCTTTTATAAATTCTATAGATGCATTATGATTAGATGTTCTCCTTACACACCAGCTAGCCAGGAAAGGGGATGAGAGATAATGAATAACACTCAAGGGAAGGAAATCCCTTTTTCAGCTGGTTTAAGTCTTGCTGATAATGTGCATACAGCATTTTGCATTTACCATAAAGCTCTTCAATTAGTTCATAGGCAAGTTAACCTTCTAGCTCCCAGAAAATGTAATTCATGCACATTTTATACCATGCAGCATCCTGCTAGCTATTATCCATCATTTACAAGTGTTATTTGTCTATAAAAATGACACTAAATTTTTGAAAAATGACACTGCTCTGCCTGCTTCTGGCTGTGTTTTAACAAATGGTACCACTGCAAAAGGCTTTAAGTCATATAAGAAGCAATTAGTCAAAGAAGCAATAAATATTTTTTAAAAGGATATAAATGATTGCTTGTCCAGATAGCCAAATGTCTAAAGGCTGTACACAATAAAATAAGGGTTAACATAAAAGAGTACACTTCATTATTTATGGTTAATAAAGTTAATCAAATTCAGTGCTTCTTACTCATGCACGCATTTAAAGGGAAACATGAGTATGATATGCATATTTATGGAAAACAGCCCAAAAGATCATTATCTCCAAAAGAAAATCCAACAAAGAAAGAGATGCATAAAATGTTGCTATTATCCTAGTACAACATAGACTGTTTTGCTTAAAACACAAACATTTATTTTAATTAAAATTATTAAGCTAAATAATATTTTCCATTACTGACAACCACAACTAAAACATAAATTTTCCAGGATTAATATTAAAATAATTATTTGGGCAGAGAAAAATATAGAGCCCTTGAATATTCCTTTTACTGGTATCTTATCCACCTATCCTAGAGTATTTTTGTTCTTCATTCAAAAATCTATTCTCAAAAGATATATTAGGATCTTTTTCAAACAAAATTAGATAAGCATAAGCTCATCAATCAGCAATTTCTAAATGCATTATCTTCAAGTGGCTTGGTCTTTTATGTCACTTATCTACTCAAACTTAAGTGTAAAAGAGTTTCCAAGAAAAGAAGATAGAAAATTAACTTCATTTCATAATACGTTCTCCAATCATGTCAGCAGACAGCTGACATTATTGTAGCCCACACTTATAAATCAGTGATTATATACACTAGTTAAGCAAGAAAAGAAATGAAGAAGCCAATTATATGGTGGCAAAATTCCCAAGAACCACAGTTGTAGTCAATGTTGCTAAACAGCAGTTCGCTCGTGGTTAAAAAAAATTTTTCTTAAACCACGCCCAGGTATTTTGGGGGGTCCATAGTAACGTTTAAAGGGAACAAACTAGAAAAATCTCTGCAATCTGTCTTCTAAGCAGAAAAGCCAACAAAGAAATCAATGGATTATGATTTTAATTCATTTTATTATTTTAAATTTAAATTCTAAAATTTCCATATGTTGCTAAAGAATAAAATAGTACTGAATTAAAACCAAGAGCAGAGTATTTGGGGTGAGGGGGTGATATCTAAATATCTACAGACACTTAGTAATGCATAAGCTGCTAGTAATGCATAAGCCGATGGCAAATAAAAACACAAGAAGGGAGCTGGGCGTGGTTTCCACACCCTCTTCTGCTCTGTGCCACTTGAGTAAGGGCCAAAACACCACTGCTAATCTTATTTTCCATTTCTTAGATGTGTTTTATTAACTTCTCTTTTACTGCACAGTTAAATATTCTAATTGGCACATTGTAGACCTACAGCTACTAGATGTCAGTCCCACTGAATGTGTTTGTGATGGCCTGCGGTATAAGGGTCTGGCAGACCCAGTGAGGTCCCCTTTATTTCTGAACTTACAGAGCTTGCACATGATAAATCAACCTACATAGTGCACCGAAACAAAGTGGTTTGTAACACTATAAGAAGAGGAACATTCTCTCTTCCATCTTCTTTAAATTACTTTGAAGAAACGAGATATCTTTTCTGCCCACTCCAAATGAGAACCAAACAATGTTTATCATTTCTGAAGTGCCATTTGATTTTCAATGCATTTGCTAGCGTCCTATTTAATTAACCCCCACCGTTTCTCTGCAAGGAAAGCCAGAGGAAATATTGTCCAAAACTGACATTTTACGGAGGGGAAAACTGAGGACAGATATTCAGAAAACTTGACAAGAGATTGAGGACTTCTACAAAAGGGAAGATCCCACTTTTATTTACATCTTCCACTCCGGAGTCATGCCCAGAAGGAAATACTACTCACGATCTTGGGCAACTGCAATTCACTGACTTGCATCTCCATCTAAACCATCCTACTCATAATTATTTTCCTCTTAACCAGCAAACTTGAAGATCTGTTCATACTTTCACACTTGTTAAAAAAAAAAAAAGGTGTTGCTCAAAAGGCCAGACAGATAACCTTAAACCCCCGCCCCCAAGGGAGATTTTAAAAGTTTACTTCTTCCAATCCAACCTATAGTTAAGGAAAGACTGGATAATGAGCAGGGGGAAGCACCTCTTATCTGCTTCCTTCCTGAGAACAAATGGAGCAAGAACACAAATCTGAGTGTACATGCATGCTCATCTGAGATCAATTAAGGGAGTTGTTTCTGAGTGATCAGTCTCTTCCCCGAAAGGTCAGAATTTTCTGGTAAATATTTTTGATAACCCCACCCTGTCTAAACTAACAGCAACAGCAAAATTAAAAAACAAAACAAAACAAAAAAAACTAAACAGCTTGCTTGAAAAAGAGTCTAAATTCCACTGATAAGCTAATAGTTTCATTTCTAGTAATGGCAAATAAATATTCAAGGTAGCATTACATCATTTTATGTAACTCATTTCTCTGGACATCGCAGGTCTCTAGGTGGTCACAACATTTAACACCTCTCTCCACAAGTTAGGTCAAAGGTACTTATTAACCCTATTTCACAAGTAACTTTGGCGCAGAAAAGTAAAAAACTCGTGCAAGCCATAAACTGGTGACAAGGTAGAGACATGAATTCAAGTCTCCAAACTCTCTGCTAACTAAATAAAGGCCCCGAAGAGTCATAGAAAAGTCAACACAAACAGTGTCAGCTGTTATTTACATTGCCTATAATAAATATTTGTTCCAGAAAAAATAGTTCAAACAAGATGGGAAATAGTTTAAACACAAAGGGCTGAAGGGTTCAGTATAGGAGAAAAATGTGTTTGCTTTTACTATAGTGGAGGAGCTGTTCAGGAAGGGCCTGTCCCCCCGCAGAGGCTGGCCGTGCGGCAGAGGTGCCACAGGCCAGCGCACGGGCCACATGGCTTAAAGACACCGGCTGCCTCAGCACAACCAACTCCTCCCTTACTGTCCCAAGGTCCCAGGCTTCTAATTCCTCCACATCTTTGATTTGGGATGCAAGTGACCTTTCTCTTTTTTTTTAATTGTTTTTTTTAACATTTATTTATTTTTGAGAGACAGAGAGAGACTGATCATGAGCAGGTGAGGGGCAGAGAGAAGGGGACACACAGAATCTGAAGCAGGCTCCAGGCTCTGAGCTGTCAGCACAGAGCCTGATGCGGGGTTTGAACCCATGTATGTGAGATCATGACCTGAGCTGAAGTTAGACGCTCAGCTGACTGGGCCATCCAGGCACTCCCAAGTGGTCTTTTTCAACAAGCAAATTTTAGATTTGTGTTATAACCATGACCAAGTCTCCTAATTTTGACAAGAGCTAAGTGATTAAAAAAAAAAAAAAAGGAAAAGAAAAGGAACTAGGAATCTAGGGAAGCTACAAAATTATGTGATACTAAGGAGAAACAGCATAACACATGCTTCCTGAAGAGCTGGGAAGACTCCATGGTTGATATGGTTGTTGACGGAGGCTGCAGTGGTTTCTTTTTAGAGGGATCTGAATTTGGCACATGAAACAAGGAGCCTGGAGTAGGAAAGCCCCAGTACAGAGAAGCTGTGTTTCTTTGAATAGCACAAAGGCTCTCGTGCAAAAGGACTGGATTTATTCTAGAGAGCTCCAGAGGACAAATCCAGTAAGTGACAGGCAGGCATATACGTGCCCAGAGCAGAGCAGAACTTGAGAATAATCAGAACTGCCCAGCAACAGCAGGGCCTGCCTGGAAAAACTGGAGCCTCATCTCTGAAATCCCTGCTGCAGGCTCAGAAGCCCACCATCAGAGGATGTTGCGAGGGGAATTCCATACTGGGAAAGTTGTCAGACAAAACAAAAGTTAGGATTCATTCAAATGCTGAGGACTCAATAGTGGTTTTTAAATGTCTCTACTTGGGCCCCTGTGATGGTCATTTCCAGATTATGTGAACTCTGGAATCACAAAGACCTGGGTGCCAGTCTCAGCACTATCATTTCACAACTGTGTGACATGAGGTGGCTCTTTCAACTAAGTATGGCCTCCAGATCTGCTGGGGTTCATAAGAATAAACTGGAGAAACTACTTAACCATAAAGACACTCAGAACTACCCTCTGGAATTTCTAAATCCTACCCACCAGAAGTTGGTCCAGGAATCTCTATTTTTATTCATTTTTCACAGACAGAGAGATACAGAGCATGAGCAGGGGAAGGGCAGAGAGAGAGAGAGAGAGAGAGAGAGAGAAAATGAATGAATCCAAAGCAGGCTCCAGGCTCTGAGCTGTCAGCAGAGTCTGATGAGGGGCTCAAACTCACTGACCGCAAGATCATGACCTGAGCTGAAGTCAACGCTTAACCACTGAGCCATCCAGGTGCTCCCAGAAATCTCTATTTTTAAAAAGTTCTCACATGACTTGCTAGCAGACCAATTTGGGAACCAATGTTAAACCTTTTTAGCCTACATCTTCATTTGTAGAATAGACTAAATGAATCTAAATGAGTCATAGAAATAGTTAAGTAAGATAACATATGTAAAATACGTAGCACGGTGCCTATCTCTAGTAAACACCCAGAGTCCCTTTAAAATATGTGTTCTCCACAGTACATGATATCACAGGCTTAATTTAAGAGCATTCACTGATTTAAAAAAGGACAATGTGGTTTATGTACAGTTAGTGTTTGGCCATCTCCTATTTTCTTGTCTGTCTTTTCATCCTCTATTTCAGGCAACATGAACAAAACCTGATGCAACATAATTTGAATTAGTTGAATAAAATGTCTTATCTATATGAATAAAATCACCTTAAAATCAATTTAACATAAAGTTACATTTAAAAACTGAATGCAGTACTATATAAAGCCTATGAATTTTTGCTCATTTACAACAATTAGACCCTCAAGATATAAGTTCCCTTCATATTCAGGTAAAGACAGAAGATCCCATTTCTCATCTTCCCGTATCAAAAAGCCACACTCATTTAAAATCCTGCAAAGCATTGAAATGGAAGAATTACCCTGTTCTGACATTTATATCAGCGCAAATGGCTTCAATTCTTTAATTGTAAATTTGCTTCTAGACACTGGGGTTAAAAATACCCCCAGACAGAAAGAAAGGAGGTAATTGAAGCACTTTATATCAAATAAAAAAATGTCTCTGGATTTCTGTATTCCTGGTTGCAAGTTATTAGACTGTTTCTGTTTGGGTGGTTTTGTACAAAAATTGTAAAGCGTGGTTGTTTAAGCACATCCAAAGGTTAAACTCCAAGCAGCTCATCAGTATGTGAGAACAAGGAACTGTCAAACACTTCACCTTTTGCAGATTAAAACCCTCTGACTAACAGATGTGAAATCATCATTGCTGTAATTGTTATAGGTACAAATCTGGGCATTTTTAGAAGATATATCACTTTTGGAGCAGTCGTTTTCTGCCTCGGGTCAACTTTTCTGTGCACGGCTGAGATGGAACCACTGCCTTTGGTTAATGCTCATACTCTGGTTCCCTTGAATTACTATACAGTGTTCATCGTTGCTCTACAGATGTATCCTTGAAAAGTTATAAATTGAATTCTAATAATCTCTTATATTTTCACATTGTTCCACACATGATATTTTAGAAATACATTATCTTCATTTCTGTCTGCTCCTAATTGGCCAAGCAACTAGGATTCTCTGTTCTTTCCCACTTCTCTGTGCCTACTTCTACCACATAATTACAAGCGTCTGGCTCCTAAGAGATGTTTGATCAAGATTTGTTGAATGAAGTAATTATCTATAACACCTCAAAGATCTGCTCCCAAAAGACAATTTTTGGTAAACTCCTTTTGTATTGTCAATTACCATCTCTAATGAACTGGTTTGATGCTTTATAATTTTAGTAAATGAGTTGTTTTCTTAAAATGGAATAGATTGTTTCTGGTTTTCAGTTTTAAAGTTACTGGTAAGAATGAACATTTTAGGGGCGCCTGGATGGCTCAGGTCATGATCTCACAGTTCGTGGGTTCGAGCCTTTTGTAGGGCTCTGTGCTGACAGCTCAGAGCCTGGAGCCTGCTTTGGATTTTGCGTCTCCCTCTCTCTCTGCTCCTTCCCCTGTCTCTCTGTCTCCTTAAATAAAGAAACATTTAAATTTTTTTAATTAAAAAAAAGAATGAACATTTTATAACATGTGAAAGTACATATTCTTGTCCAGCACAACATAGGTGCTCAATATTTGTTGAAAAGAATTGACATTTTGGGGCATCTCAGTGGCTCAGTCAGCTGGGCGTCTGACTGGCTCAGCCATGATCTCGCAGTTCATGTACAAACTTCGCATCAGGCACTGTGCTGACAGCTCAGAGCCTGGAGCCTCCCTGGGACTCTGTGTCTCCCTCTCTCTATGCTCTTCCCCTTCTCATGCTCTCTTTCTGTCTCTCAAAAATAAACGTTAAAAAAATTTTTTTAAAGGATTGACATTGTATAAATTATAGCATTAAAACACTTGACTTGAAACATGTTGCAATTTAATAACATAAATTTCTTATTACCAACAATGGTCTAATAGTACATGACCTATTTCCAAAAGAAAAAAGAAAAGCATGAGCGCAAAAGCTTTTAATTCTGGAAATGTCACAGAAAATAGAGAACCCTTTTAAAAACAAAACTGGCTGACAGGAGAAAAGCCTGGCCTGTGGTATCTTTTACAGTCGACCCTTGAACAACACAGAAGTTTGGGGCACCAGACCTCTATACAGTTGAAAATCCACACAGTACATTGGATTCTCCCCAAAATGAATAGCCTACTCTTGACCAGAAGCCTCACCAATAACATAGTCAATTGACATGTATCTTATATGTCATGTGTACTATATATTGTATTCTTACAAAAATCAAGCTAGAGAAAAGGTTATTGAGAAATCATAAAGAAGATGAAATACATTTATAGTACTGTACAATATTTATTGGAAGAAATCCATGTATAAGTGGACCGATGCAGTCCAACGGTCAACTGTAATGAAAGTATAAAAGACACAGGAGGGTTTCACAGTTTCGAGTTTCAAGCTCCAAGGTTTTATGTGAATAGTATACAAAATACAAATTTTGAAATATACACTATATGTGTGAATGAGGGGACTCGATGCCATACTTGGAAGAAACGGTTGCAGCGCAACAGAGCACACATACTTTTTATCTACCCCTGAAACACATCTGGACCAAGAAAATGTGGTTCTGTGAGGCCCCTGGTCTAAAGAAAGAAACCTGGACAAATTAAGGTGGCTCGATACTAGGGTCTTCCTTCAAAGGGGTTAGTGTTGACATGCGCATTAGAAGGAACTAAAAAGAACACCCCTAAAAATGTTTGAGCAGAACTGTTGATAAATACCAAATGATGAAGTAACTGGGTTGGCACTTCCTTTAAGAAACCATAATAATGGGGGCGCCTGGGTGGCTCAGTAGGTTAAGCACTGACTTCAGCTCAGGTCATGATTTCATGGTTGGTGAGTTGGAGCCCCGCATCGGGCTCTGTACTGACAGCTAGCTCAGAGCCTGGAGCCTGTCTTCAGATTCTGTATCTCCCTCTCTCTGACCCTCCCCTGCTCATGCTGTCTCTCCCTCTCTCTCAAAAATAAATAAAACATTTAAAAAATTAAATAAAAAGAAACCGTAATTGTGTCTTATTTTTCCTTTTCCTGCCTGTGAGTCAGCTGCCTCTTTCCTGTGAAGACACTCTCGCCTTCCAGAGTCTCAGGGAGCATATATTCAGGGCACACACTGCACAGCAGATGTGGTTATCTGCAGGTAGTAGTCTGTAAATCCAGCTTGCTCAACTAAACAGCATTTATCATGTATTTTTATGCCTTCTGACGTCTGTTACTAAATATAAACAAGGAAAGAGTCACTGACAACTGGAGATTTCTAATCTATGGGATAGGATGGCTAGAGAAATCACCTCTGTTTTAATCACAGAATAAGATCTTTTGGCTTCCCCATGTCCATGTGCTCAAGCTGTCCTCCAAATGACCCCTTAGCCTTTAAAGGAATATGCTGTGGACCCTGAAGAGCAGGAGCTGTGGAGAGATGAGTCCTGAGCTGGTCTCGGACCAGCTTGCTGTGTGGACGTGTCCTATTGGTAAAGGCTGGACCCCTGACTCCAGGAAAGTGCTAGTCTCAGACTAGGAAGGAGGGTATTAATGAACTAAAACAACTCCAAAGTAATACTGATAGCTGCACCTTTGTTTTTCTCGTTTATTAAGTGTGGGGTTAACATCACAAATGTTAAGAACCCACCTTATTTGAAATATGCTCCCAACATTACCACCACTACTGTTTATCTGTATTTTTTTTATTTTCTTCTTGAAATATAGTTATATTAGTTTCAGGTGGACAATATAATGATTCAACAATTCTATACATTTCTCACTGCTCATCAAGATAAATGTATATATTTTCTTTTTGTCTTCATTTCCTGTTTCCTGTCATCTCTCTTACTTTACCTGAGTCCTTCTGTTCCCTATTTATGTTCCCTTAACTGATCTAATTAATTTACAGATATAAATATGAAAAAATAATTGTTGGATTTCACCGAAATGTCATTTTTCAATGAAGTGTCAGAAACCTGAAGTCCTACACCTGAAGGCCAAATGTTGAGAACAGATTCCCCAACCTCAAAGAATCTTACTTGCTGTATAATCTGTTATGGGTTGAACTGTGTCCCCCCAAATTCATATGTTAAAGTCCTAACCTGTACCTCAGAATGTGACCTTATTTGAAAACAGGGTCACTGCAGATGTAATTAGTTAAGATAAGGTCATCCTGGCCTAGGGTGGGCCCCTGATCCATTTTGAGTGATGTCCTTATGGAAAGGGAAAATTGCCAGGGGGGCATGAAAGTGGAGATCAATGTAATACTTTCCACACACCCAGGAACACCAAATATTGCCAGCTAGCCACAAGAATCTAGGAGAGAGGCGGGAAGAGCTTCTGCTCAGAAGGAACTTCCTTCAGAAGGAACGGACTCTGCCAACACCTTGGTCTGGAGTTCCAGCCTCCAGAACTGTGAGACAGTAGATTTCTGTTAGTAAAGTCTTCCAGTCTGTGGTGCTTTGTGAGAACTAACACACATGCCACACATTTTCTGTTCACCCATGCAGCTCAACAAAATGTGCTATTTGGCCAAATAAAATATAA
>NC_043703.1:87172754-87201883 GCF_006229205.1 Suricata suricatta | reverse complement strand
ATCTCTGGGGAACAGCTATGCTAATGACACAGCCACATACCCAGTACCCACATACTTAGATGCGCACTTTTGCTAAACACTGTGTTTTTACAGCTGATCCACCACAGGATCAACACAACATAAAGTGATAAGGTGACTTGGAAAATGGCCTGTGAATAGATTAGTCTCTCAGAGAAGGTTAACACCTCCCAGCACCTTGTTTACAGTATTCTTTCTGTAGCAGATGGCTTTATCTCACTTTACCTAGTGAAAAGTTAAAGCCCAATTTGCCTCTGAACTCTGAATCAGAGGAGTACAAAAAATGCAGCGTGCTTTTTACTTGTGTCCAACATGAGGATCTGTAGGTCCTCCCTGAGACAGAATGACTGGAAGAACTAAAGGGCAGAGGCCCAGCTGAGTGCTTGTTAGCCTTGTTTATCCTGAGAATACAAACTCTGACCTTAGAAAATTAAAGAATATTTTGGAGACGGTCACTGCCACTTGGAACAAATTAAAGTCCACCTTTGAGCACTGGTAGAGAGGAAGGTAAGGAGAGGCGACAGAAAGCCTAGATAGGTTAAAATTTTCTCCAATTTAAATGTTCAAAAGGACCATTATAGTTTATTAATTCCTGCCAGTAAATAGAGCATTTAATTATATGACAATGAGCTATAAAATATAACCCCTCTAGAAAGGAAACACAGAATGGAGTTCTCTGCTCCATGGAGTATCCTTTACTTTCAAAAGAATTACTTGAGCTAACTGCTCATGTTTCTTGGTGGGTGATCAGGTAAGTTTAGAGCAGACCCATTTAGGAGAACAGCAAACACACAGAAGCTGGCCATGGACTAAGTTAAATGTCAAGGCTCCCAGGTAATTATGGCAAACATTTCTGTTCCCTCTTCTAAATCTACCTCTTCTAAAACCTTCTTAAGAAACACCATGATCAGGGGCACCTGTGTGTCTCAGTTGGTTTAGTATCTGACTTCAGCTTAGGTCATGATCTCACAGTTTGTGGGTTTGAGCCCCACGTCAGTCTCTGTGCTGACAGCTTAAACCCCGGCGCCTACTTCGGATTCTTTGTCTCCCTCTCTCTCTCTGCCCCTCCCCAACTCATGCGCTCATGTGTGCTCTCTCTCTCTCTCTCTAAAATAAACATTAAAGGGGTGTCTGGGTAGCTCAGTCAGTTAAGCATCCAACTTCGGCTTAGGTCATGATCTCACAGTTCGTGGGTTCGAGCCCCACGTCAGACTCCGTGCTGACAGCTCAGAGCCTGGAGCTCGCTTCAGATTCTGTGTCTCCCTCTCTCTCTGTGCCCCTCTCCTGTTTGCACTCTGTCTCTCTCTCAAAAATAACATTTAAAAAAACTAAAAACATAAAATTAAATTAAATTAAAATTAAAAAAAAAAAAGAAATGGAACACCATGATCAATGCCTTCATTCAGCAAACAAGTAGGTAGACAAGAAGCACAACAAATTTTAGGGCGATAGTTATGCCCCTCTAGCTAACAGGTACTCATCGTTATACTAGAGTTCTGAGAACTGAAGGAAAACAATACACAGTCACAGCAACAAATGATGGCCAAGGATGTTTGCTTCTCTTTCTCAGAATACCTGCTGAAGACACCGTTCCACAGAGCACAACCAAAAGAGAGCTTGAAAAATAAGCACCTATGGGGCACCTGGGTGGCTCAGTTCGTTGAGCATCTGACTTCTTCCCAGGTCATGATCTCATGGTTCGTGAGTTTGAGCCTCGCGTCAGGTTCTGTGCTGACAGCTTGGAGCCTGGAGCCTCCTTCAGATTCTGTCTCTCTCTCTCTCTCTTTCTCTCTCTCTCTCTCTCTCTCTCTGCTCCTCCCCAGCTCACTCGCTCTCTCTTGCTCGCTCGTTCTCTGTCAAAAACTTTTTTAAAAACTTAAAAAACTAAAAAAAATTTTTTTAAAGAAAAAGCACCTATGTTTCCTAGAAATTGTCAGATCAGAACAATCTTTGCCACCACAACAGTGGCAAAAAACTATTAATGGGGAGGGAGGTGAAAAAGATAAAGGGGATTAAAAGTCCCCTGATCTTACTGAGCACTAAGAAATGTATAGAATTGTGGAATAACTATATTGTACACCCAAAACTAATATAACAATGTATGTTATGCTTAAATAAAAGAAAATAAATAGAAAACCAAAAAGAAATAATATAAAGACCTTTTTGTTTGTGGTTTCAAAGATTACTTTTACTTCTATAATGAAAAAAACCCTATAAAGTAGAGAAATACTAAGGAAATTTCACTATAATTAGGGAACATCTAAAACTGTGGTATTTCATAAATGTTTCCAGCTTTCACTTTTCCCTAGAGGTTCTGGCCAAATTCCCAGCATACATTTACCTGATGATGTTTCACATGATGGCAGAAACAGAATATCATATTCCAGTTGTTCTTGCTGCTGGTGTCTTTGTGGCTCCCTCCACTGTAAGATGCTTTATACCTTGAAGGCACTGTGCCGTCAGAGTGCCCTGGGACTCACGCTGCGGAGCCCACACCAGCACCTGAGCGCAGCCCAGATTCATCTTCAGTGCACCAGCGCTTCCCCACCACTTACCAGCTAGTGTCTGGAGGCAGGTTAGCATGCTTCTATCAAAGCCTATCAGAAAGTCAAAACGGACTGGAGAAATAAATAATTCTTCGGGAACCAAACGACCTTCTTCTGATAACATGAATGTCTCTGTCAAATCAGAGTATGAATGCAAAGTGGCTGGAGTTTATGGGGAAAAAGATGTGGCTCCAGTGTCACACATTTGCTCTCCCACACTCTAACTTTTCCTCAGTCAATTATGCCTGTAACTACAAACCAAGATAACTCCTTATCTAATGCAGTGACAATTAAAATGTCACCCCTGAGATACTAAGAACACAGATTCATCATGGCTTCTTCTGTAAAGAACTATAAACACTGTTGGTTACATTCAGACTCAGTGTAGGAACTTCTTTCCCACTGAAGATTTGATACCTTCCCAGAAAAGGCCGCACCACCAGAAAGTAAGTACGTGTTACCTTCACGTTGAATGCAAACCTAAAACTGAGCATCTCGCCAAATTTCCTAAGAGGCAAGTCAGAAAATACCTGTGGTTCTGA
This sequence comes from Suricata suricatta, assembly GCF_006229205.1. Taxonomy (NCBI): domain Eukaryota; kingdom Metazoa; phylum Chordata; class Mammalia; order Carnivora; family Herpestidae; genus Suricata; species Suricata suricatta. The sequence goes on along the minus strand of NC_043703.1, from coordinate 87,198,777 downwards.
CCCTCGGAACCTGTTTGCTTTTTTCTCTGCACAACTGAATCAGACCATATCATACACTTGCCTTCTGAAGGCCTCAATGGTGACTCCATTTGAACGGATAAAACTGCCTCCCAGCTGGGTAGTTCTTTTCCCATTTTCTCCCCTTTTTCCTTTTAATAAACTTCCTGCTGAGGCACAAGAGGCTGGGGCAGTGCAGCTGAAGGTCCCTCATGAATGCTAAAAATGATTTAATCTGCCAGCAATCTCTCTTTCAAGGGAGAGAAGCGTGGTCTCCTGGGCCAGTGCAACACTATCAACTTTATGTATGTGTGGTAGGTAGAATAATGGCCCCCCAAAGATGTCCACCTCCTAATCCCCAGAACCTGCGAATATGTTACCTTACACAGCAAAAGGGGCTTTGTAGATGTGATTAAGTTAAGGATCTTGAGCTGAGGAGATTATCCTGGATTATCCCAGAGGGCCCAATCTAATCACAAAGATCCTTATAAGAGGGAGGTGGAGGGAGGCAGGGGAGTCAGAGAAGCGGAGGTCAATGTGAGGTGACTGCTGGCTTTGAAGATGGAGGTAGGGACCCCAAGTCAAGGAATGTGGAAAGCCTCCAAAAGTTGGAAAAATCAAGGAAACAGATTCTCCCTTCAATCCCCCAGAAGGACACATTCATTTTAGGACTTAGAAATCTGCTTCAGACTTCAGACCTCCAGAACTATAAGATAATAAATGTGTGTTGCTTTACGCCAGTAAATTTGTGGTGATCCATTCCAGCAGTAACAGAAACTAATATAGGATGTTACTTCCTCCCTCCTGACTGATCCGATTTAGGAATTTTGGGGGAAGGGGGTTGGTGGAGACACCTAGCTAATCTCCAAACTCTTTCTCTACTACTTCAACTCTGGATTATCTGTTTCATAACAGACAAGAACCAGGTAGAGTTTCCTCTAGTTGGAGAATTTCAGCATTCTTAAGGCTAGATAGACTAGAAGTCAAACCTTCTAGAAGTCAGAGAGGCTCAAGGAACTCTCATGGACACCCAGTCAACTGCTGACTTCTGCTGACATTCTAACCCAGTTCTCTAAATTTCTGGTCTCATGCCTGTATTGTGAACAATTCCAATCCACAGAAACACATTCTTCCCTCCCTAATTCCCTTGGCAAATTTTTCTTGGAAATAAATGTCAATTTGTAAAATGTACCCATTTTACATATTCCAGCTAGGAAGCAGTACCGACTGGCCAGCAAATCCATGACAAACCAGACTGACTGAAATTATGTTAGCTCATATCCTGAGATGGAGTTGCCAGAGACGGACATCTTGGAGCCAGTAAACTGAGCTTCTGCTGAAATGCAGAAGACACTATAATACGTACATAATGTCAAGTTATGGGTGCTACAAACATCATCTGAAACTCTGAAGAGAGTTTTTACCACTTCAAACACAGCTTTTTACAAGGCTTGTTTTTATTATTTTGAATCAAAATCATACCTGTAAAGAGGGAAGAGACTTAGAGACTGCTAGTTCAATCTTTCATTTAGTCAAAGAACCCTCTCTACAAGAGTACACACATGACTTGGTCTTGACCCAGAAGCTCAAATCAAACAATGTCTCAGGAGGCTCTGCTCCCATCTGCAGCATTAAGTCTAGCTTTTAAGCAGTGGTGTGAATGACAACACAGAAAACAGGCTCACTCGGCTGCACAATGAACTAAGTCACATGGACTTCTAAACATCTCCCAATGAAAGAATAAAAACTTGAGAACAATACTATGTCAAATGGAATTAGGTACTGAGTATAGGAGAGCATACTTACCCTTAAAAAAAAAAAGCCCACTAAAAACAAGCAAACTAGCAGAACTTGAGTGCCTCAACTAACTTGTCAACTCCCTAGGACAGCCACCATCTGAACACACTTCTTGGCCTGTCACACTTACTTTATGATGCGCACACAATCAGTGTGTGTTGGAACTGACTGGTCCCTGCATCACTTTCACAAATGGGGAGATCTCCACGATGTGAACTGTACTTTATTCAGGCCCTTTGACAGAAATTAAGGCTCCCCAGCTTCATAAACACTTGTAGATACTATCTAAACTTTTGGTGGTGGCCCAGCTTCCTGTACCTAGATCTGAAGCTTATCAGGCTAGTCTGATGGATGCATGTGCTATGTCTGAGTGCTGGGTTAATGGGATGCTACCAGACTCACTGTGAGAGTAAAAAGTCAGCCTCCCTCGAGTTTGGTGCTCCTGGGCTCCTGGCCATGAAGACAGTACATCTTGGCAATCAGTTTTCCCTGCTCTAACCACACACCTTACTATTCCTCTTGTTGTTATCACTTAAGCGTGTAACATTCTGTGCTAATACTTTAGTACTCAAACACAGCAAAGTGACCAAGTATCACAATATACCAAAAGAAAAAAAAAAGGTTACAAGAGCTACAATATCCTTTAAAAGATGAGAAAGAGCACCTGCTTTGCTTTGAAATTGGCATGGCATTGTACAATAATATCATGTCCAGTGTCACAATTGCACATAAGCCCAACTGTACCTTGATTTCCTCACCTGTTCTCGCTGCTATGGTAGGTTACTGTGATGACTAAGAGAATGTAGATAGGATGTTATTATTAGTAGCTCCTAACCATTATTGCTATTTGTACAGTATTACATGGATGTTTACTGCAATTTTGCTTAGCTTTGTCGCAGAATATATGACTTCTAATTAAAGCAGTAATATAGTTCATCTGGAAGGTTTCCCTTTACATTTTTATCCAAGGTCTTGGCTAAAGCTGAAAACAAAAAGCCATATGCAGATTTGTCAATAAATTTTTGTCCTGAAACCTGGAGACTAGAGGCAAAAGCAAAGCCCACCATCTTGGCTACATAAATTAAGAAAGGAAGAGAGGAAAGCATTAGGGAGGAAGGGAAGGAGGAAAGAAAGAAAAAGAAAAGAAAAAGATAAAAAGCACTGTCAGCTCTAACCAGTTTCCCTCAAATGTTCTCCTTGAAGGAAATAATTTGTACTGTGTGGGCTAAATAGCCAATTTACGTATAAAGATTAAGAATCAGTTCATTTAAGGGGCACCTGGGTGGCTCAGTTGATTAACTCTTGATTTCTGCTCAGGTATCTCACCGTTTGCTGAGTTCGAGCCCCTTATCAGGCTGTGCACAGCCAGCATAGAGCCTGCTTGGGATTTGGGATTCTTGCCCTCTCCCTCTCCCTCTCCCTCTCCCTCTCCCTCCCTCCCTCCCTCCCTCTCTCTCTCTCTCTCTCTCTCTCAAAATAAACTTTGAAAAAAAAAAAGCATCAGTTCATTTTGGAGAATTCTCGGGCAAATCTCTACTTCAGAGCAGGAGGGCATTTGGGAACAAAGGGAAGAAAAAGCCCTCTGCCTATCAGAACAAGGACAAACTCTGACTCTGCCATTCATTGGCCACAACACTTTGACATGCATTCGACCCCTCAGAGTCACACTGGCCCCATTTGTCAAGTGGGACATAGAGTGCTTACTATACAGAGCTAACTCTCTATGATAAACATTCAGGTTAACCTATATCCTATCAGCTGGGTCACTCACCCCCTCCTCTAGCAAAACACTTAAATGCCGCTCCCTGCCCAGGGTGCTGCCAAAGGCCTGAACTGTGAAGTCTGTACTTCCCAAAAGGGAAGAAATCTAGAGAAACCTAGGGGTATGATCAAGACAGGGCTGGGAACTGAAGCTGGGGCTTTTTCTGGGCTAGGGGCAGATTGAGGGGTTACCCAGAAGCTATAATGAGGATTGAGCAGGTAGCTTAAAAAGCAGGTTAACAGTAGACACCTGCAAAAATCAGCAATGCAACCTGAACAGCAGTCCAAAAGCCACAGGAAGAAAATACCTTCTACTCCTAAGTTTACTGCAGGAGGCAGAGCCAACAACAGCATGAGTCAAGCCCACCATTAGGTTACATTGATTAGGTTTCAATGTAAGAAAAGATCCTGATACTTAGGCCTGTTTTCTCTCTAGCCATAAAGTGGCCTCCATATTATAGCAAGTGGATTCTGCCTAAAAGCAATTTTCTCCCCTTTATTCATATCTAGAGACAGGAAAGTCCCTGGGTGGCCACATCAAACAGAGCTAGAAAAACAAGAAAATCCCCACAACTTCAGTGACCACCTGCTTACCTAGTGAGTTCCTCCAATGGATAGGTTCTGCTGAGTCCTCACACTTTGTTCCACCTTCCCAAATTTCCACTGGCCTGCACTACCTCTCTCACCTGGCTTAGGGAGTTTGGCCCATCTCCCACCCATGTTCTAAATTCCCAGAAAAAAAGGAGAGGAGAGACAACTGTGATTAGGAATAGGACCTCCACAGAACTGACTCTGATTTGCCTTCCAATGCACAGAATCTTTGGGGGGGAAATAGCTACTATCTACTGGGTGCTGAGAGTAAGGCATTGTTCACTCATTTACTATTCACACAACCCCATGAGGGGGACAGGACAGTATCTCACCCCAACTTCAAAGACACAGAAATAAAAAATCGAATTGTAGTGAGTGGCATGGCCAGAAGGTAAGCTCACATTTGCCTTTCAGCGTTCAGCAGCTCTCCCATGCCAGTCAATGGGCAGCCTGCATAAGACAAAAATATGTCTATTGGGGGGAAAATGAGATGTAACGTAACAGAAAGATCTTGTGTATGTGAGGAGGTTTTTTTAAATTTATTTAAATAAAGAAATTCCTATTGACATTTCTTTCCTTGATTTGGTAATGTTTAATATGTTTCCTTGGAAAGCTTTTTAAGAAGGTTTGTGAAAGTATATAAGCTCTCTAACGTTTTCTTACTTTTAATTTTTCATTATGAGTTTCTGTCAGCAAAATTATTCAGATCCTTCTAAAATTGTCCTAGAAGTAAACCTACAAAAACAGATATGTTGAAATATGAATAAATGAATGACTGAACTAACAAACTTTAGAACCAACAGTGCACCACTGTTCTATATGCCTACATCATCTAACTTTAACAAAGAACTGTGACTGGAAACTCCTAACCAATGACAGCCCCATAGTGGTTTCTGGACGCTAAATATAGACCAGGTCGAAATTCCCAAAGCTAACCCGGGCTTTATCATACATACTTGGCAAAAGACTGTCATCCTGATAAAGCCCTCCTGTCTGGCCATGCTTAACTAAAGGCCCCCAACATGTCCCGTTTTCCACCTAACTGCCAGGGAAGAAATGGATCACTTCTGTACTCTTGGTGTCTGGCCAGACTATATTAAAAAGTCCTCAATCCTACCACTGCTACAAAAAGTGCATTGCCATCAGTTATGTTAAAACTGCCATGTGAGAAATTTAAATATTGCATAATGAAGGAAAAAATGTTGGGCTACCTTGTAACTACAAAAGGGACACGTGAAGCTATTTGGTCACGATTTTAGCAGAGTAGTAACCTGCAGGATAACTCAAACTACAATTAACTTGAAAAGGCTTTGGCATATCATGTATATGCATTCTTATAAAATGGTTCTTACAATATCATAATGCATTTGAATCCCTAAGTCCTTATACACAACATTGGTCCCTTGATTTTATCTTAAACACATAAGAGCAGAATTTTTCTTTTTGCAGTTATGTATTACTGTGAGAAAGTCCAGGTCAATCGGCTCATTTGCAATGAAGGCAAATGCAAGCCACCGTGCCAAAAGGAAGTGACAAAGGAAGAGAGTGCACTTTAGGCCCTGAGTTCTTACGGGCTTGCTTTCCAAACCCGTGGACTGCATTGTCTTTATGCTCTGGCTGTAGAGCCCCAGCCTCCTACTTGTTCACATAGTCAAGAAGAGATTCAACAGTGTCTTCATGATAAAATCACTTCTGCCTGGCAGAATGGCTCTGCCCAGCATCGCTATTAGCACGTACTCCTTCCTCTGCAGCTGGAAACACTAACAAAGGAATGCAGTTCTTATACTTCTCCAGCCACCTTAGCTTCTGCTCATAATGGAATCCTGCTGCTGCTAGAGCCACTTCCACTCTCAAGGAAGTGGGGTCACCAATGCTTTGGGGAGTCTAATTAAAGCTGTAGGCTCTCTTCTCAGAAAAGACAAAAAGAAAAATGTGTATATGATGTTGGGGTTTCCCTGACCTCCAGGTTAAGAATACAAGGCTTTACAAGGCTAAGAGAGGAAGAATGGGATTGAGAAGAGAGCTGGGGGCGAGAGGGACTGGGAGAGAGCCAGACCAAATGACAAAACACTGAAGGAAGTGCTTCAGAGAGAAGCAACACTCTTCGCTCCTTGCCTAGCCTGGGAATCAGGTGGGCCTGGGTTCTGGTCCAGGTTCTCATTTCTTAATGGTCTTGAGCAAGTTCTCAGAATAAACCCTTGACTTCTCAATGTATAAAATGAGAGGCATTAACTAGATGACTTTAAAGCACTTTACACAGATTAACTCACTTAATCCTGACACCAATCCTTTGTGATAGGTATTATTTTTTTCCCAGAGTTCACAGTTGACAAAACAGAGTTATCCACAGCTAGCAAGCAACAAAGCGGGAGGTAGGGGAGGATAAGAACTCAGATCATCTGGTTCAGAGTCCGTGCTTTTAATCATGACTATGTCAGTACTGCCTTCAACCAACTCACAGACTAGGGAGAACTGTTCCAGTACAAAAACAAATTGTTTACCATTTTGACAGTGGAATGAACATGACTATAAAATACAGAATGCATAACTATGAAATTACTATGTCTGTAAACATAAGGTGGACATTTTATAAAATGCATACAGAATGCATAACTATGAAATTACTATGTCTGTAAACATAAGGTGGACATTTTATAAAAAAGAAATTGTGTGGTGTCTCAGACATACTGGTTAAGTACAGTTATTTATTATGAAGATTGTGTCCAACTTCATATATCTTAATATTTAAAATATCACTTTCTTGAGAGAATAAAATTATTTTCAACAAAGAATCGTTTATAAGTGTGAATGGTTTTACTGGTTTTCTGTAGTACACTTCTTTATCCAGACATATTTATTAGCACACTGCATATCAACTACTTTATTACCAAAAAATACAGGAACTAAGCATACAAAATTATCAAGGTCTGTCTCAAAACAATTTGGGGAAGGCAATAAAGAGACTAACCATAATATTAGTAACAAGCTAGAAAAAAAATTCTTAGTCAAATACAATGAATTTAGGATTGTAAAATTACCTGTAATGTAATCAAATACATTCTTAAAAACTTCACCAGGGGGCCTGGGTGGCTCAGTCAGTTAAGCGTCTGACTTCAGCTAAGGGTATGATCTCATGGTTCCGGAGTTTGAGCCCCATGCCGGGCTCTGTGCTGACAGCTCAGAGCCTGGAGCCTGCTTCCAATTCTGTGTCACCCTCTCTCTCTGCCCCTCTCTTGCTCTGTCTCTCTCCCTCTCAAAAATAAACATTAAAAAAAAAAACACTAAAAAAAACACAGAAGTGACTATCAGGATGTCATGAGCATGTCTTAGCTCTTTTTCAAAGCAAATGTATGAAATCCCCACGCATGTTGCTATCCAAGAGAGACTCATGATGTAAAACATCTTGCTCATCACCTTGGCCATGCCAATCCCCAACTCCATGCCCTCACCCAACATCTCGGTCACCTCAATCTTACCCACCCGTTACTGCAACATGCAAACTCCCCATCAGGCTTTCTTGGCCTTTCAATGAACTTCCTAAACTCTAAATTCCAAAGCCACTAACAACCTGGCTGGTACCATTCCCAAATCCACTAAACAAATGAGTTCTGCCAGGATCACCCCAGGACTGTGGTTTTTGCTCTTCAGTATGAGCTCCTGGTTCCCACCGCAGAGCGTCTGTAGGCCCAGGTGATTCTGAGAAGCAGAACACCTGGACTACCCTACAGATATTAACATTTAATTATAGGCATCTGTTTTTCTCTGCTGTAAACTGGGCGAAATGGCTAGAGAGATGACCTCCAGGGCTCCTTCCAGACAAGCTAATCGTCTCTGAGTCCAGATTCTAGAGCTATTTCATGGAGACTGATTCACCAACCAGACTTCATGGTTCTTTGGAGCAGGGACCACATTGCTTTCCTGTGTGCCCAAACTAGCCCAGTGCTTCACACTTAGTAGGAGCTCAATAAACTTAGGACCATGAGTTTCTAGGACTATGTCCTGCTGAGTAATAAGAATTGGTAAGCTGAGCCACAAATACTACTGAATGTCTATTTGACAATTTTATGCAGATGCTGGTTTACATCTTGTCCAAAAGAACCTCTTAGAGAGGCTTCAAGATATCAGCACTTGATTGACTGCAGTCAGAAAACTGCAGAAACCACTTTTTCTAATCTTAGGGCAGCAAGAAAGTACCAGTTCTGACTTTGTTAAGGAAACCACAGAAAGTCCCTATAAATAACATATCTAGTTTGTGAGAATTATAAAGCCTATTGTACTCATAATAATTCACATATCTAATAGAAGGTAATGGTGAGAAAAACAAGACAATGGTTCTTTTCACTATAATGATAATGGCAAGATCCAGGTAACAATTCAAGTCCAAAAAATACACTCAATGGGTTTACATCTATTACCAAGCTCATTCTTTTGAAAGGGGCCTTTTCTAGCTGGCGTTTTGGAGTTTATCCAACGTCTGACTGTGAAACCTTCTTAACAAGAGAAGTATCATCATTGGAAAGTTAAGATTTCTAGAAACTGAGAAACAACAATTTTCCCCACATTTATATAGGCTTGAATAGTTTTTGAGTCACTTTCACGTATGATTCCATTTAAGCCTCTCACAGCAGCCCTTGGAGGCCAGTAAAGCATACATCATCTGCATTTTACAAAGGAGAGAAATGAAGCCTGGGAGAGGTTAAGAATTTCCTCAATGGTGGGGAGCCTGGGTGGCTCAGTCCGTTGAGCGTCTGACTTCGGCTCAGGTCATGGTCATATGGTTTGTGGGTTCAAGCACCGCATCGGGTTCTGTGCTGACTGCCGACAGCTCAGAGGCTGAGGCCTGCTTCAGATTCTGTGTCTCACTCTCTCTCTGCCCCTCCCCCACTCATTTTCTGTCTCTCTCTCTCTCTCTCTCAAAAATAAACAAACAATAAAAAAAGTTTTTTTTTAATTTCCTCAGTGGTAATTCCTGGGTGATTCGGTTGGTTAAGCATCCAACTTCAGCTCAGGTCACAATCTCAGGATTCATGAGTTCAAGCCCCACGTCAGGCTCTGTGCTGACAGCTCAGAGCCTGGAGCCTGCTTCAGTTACTGTGTCTCTCCCTCTCTCTGCCCCTCCCCCTCCTTCCCACCACACCCTCCCTCTCTCTCTCTCTCTCTCTCACAAAAATAAACATACAATAAAAAAGAATTTCCTCAATGGTGGAAATGAAACTAGACCCCAGGTGTTTACATTCTCTCACTGAATAGGATGTCACAGAGGAGGCAGATGTGTGATATCTGGCCAGGTCATGGGAATTTGAGTTTGCTTTATTCATTTTATTTTGTTGCACTGAATTTGAATGTACTAAAGCAAGGTTGCAACGTTTCCAACAGGCCACAGGTCCCATTATATCCAATTATGTAACTACTTCAGACATTTACTTGGTCTGTTTGGCCCTTGAAGTTATTTGAAGTTGTGCTGAATTATACTTACCTGCTTATATAAATATAAATAATTATACATTACCATTATATGATATCTTATGAGCACATTCCCATACCATATTTTATTTGCTCTTCATAATCCTGTTTACTGATCAGGAAACTAAGATAAAAAGAAAAATTTAAGTGACTGCCACAGGTCAGGACCCAAAATCTGAATCATATAAGAAATAACATATAAGAAATAACACTATGTGGGGTTTTTAAGCATATGTCAAAGTAAAGTTATTTAGATAACCATTACATAAGTTTCTGAATTTGAGTACCCAGGTAGGCATATTTTGGATTTTGATTATCACCTAAAGGACCATCATTCAGAGTATGTACAGAAATGAAGTTTCCATATTTGCTTGGGGCCAAGTCCTGGGAAAGTCAGGTTCCTTTATTTTTCTCTCCAGTGATCATTAGCTTTCAATATCAAAGAATAAACTGACAGAAAGTCTTTTTTCAAAAAAATAAGTTATTCATCAAAATACTGGCAAAATGAATCCAGCAACATACAAAAACATTACATACTATGACCAAGTGAAATATTCCAGGCATGCAAGGTTGGTACAACATATCAAATGAGTCAACATAACAGACCACTTAAACAGAATAAAGAACAAAACCCACACAATCACCTCCATAGAAAGTCTAAAGCCCTGAGAAAATCACTATTTCCTGATAAAAATGCTTAATGAACTAGAAACAGCGGAACTTCTTCAACCTGATAAAAGGCATCTATGAAAACCGACAAACAATATCATACTTAATAGTGAATGACTGAGTGCTTTCTGCCTAAGACAAGAACAAGCACGAATGTCTACTCTTGCCACTGCTATTCAACGTTGTACTAAACATTCTAGGGGCACCTGGGTGGCTCAGTTGGTTAAGCACCTGACTCTCTATTTCAGCTCAGGTCATGATCTCACCATTGTGAAATCCAGGTTGTGAGATCAAGCATTGTGTTAGGCTCTGGGCTTCGCATGGAGCCTGCTTGGGATTCTCTCTCTCCCTCTCTTTCTGCCCCTCCCCTACTCACATGTGCATATGTACTTTCTCAAAAATACATACATATACATATACATACACACATAGATGCATAAGTAAATAAATTCTAACATGCCAATTGAGCAAGAAAAAAAGAAATAAAAGGTATCCAGATTGGAAAGGAAGACACAAACCTATCTCTACTCACAGATGACATGATCTTGCACAGATAAAATCCAAAGTAATACACACACACACACACACACACACACACACAAGTAAAAATATCAATGACCTAGGATCCCGTCACTAAAAATCTTGCTCTTTTAATTTCATTCATCTCAATCTCAACCTAAGATATATAAATTTATTTTGGCTTTTCTTTTTAAAGTTTATTTGAGAGAGAAAGAAAGAGAGAGAGAGAGAGAACACAAATGTACACACACTCCTGTGAGTGGGAAAGGAGCAGAGAGAGAGGGAGAGAGAGAATCCCAAGCATGCTCCATGCTCAGTCTGGAGCCCTTCACAGGGCTCCATCCTACCACCACGAGAGCTGAAGTCAAGAGTCGGATGCTTAATCAACTGAGCCACCCAGGCACCCCTATTTTTTGCTTTTAAAACTATATGTAGGGGTGCCTGAGTGGCTCAGTTGGTTAAACGTCCAACTTTGGCTCAGGACATGATCTCACAGTTTGTGGATTTGAGCCTCGAGTGGGGATCTGTGCTGACAGCGCAGAGCCTGGAGCCTGCTTTGGATTCTGTGTCTCCCTCTCTCTCTGTCCCTCCCCCACTCGCAGTCTATCTCTCTCTCTCAAAAATGAGTAAATGTTAAAAAAAAAATTTTAAACTATATGTAATGTTTGGTTAAAAGAAGTGTTTCCAGGGAAAGATACTTTTGTTTGTGGGCCAAGAAAGTTAAGTGATAAGAAACAGAAAAGATTTGAAGCAACAAAAGAAATTCTGCCAGTCTCACTAAAGAACACTAATCTGTTCAAGTTTTACTTTTCTTCTAATGGGTTTTCTTCAAAGTACTTTATAGCAGCTGCAATTAGTTCAAAATATTGCATTTGGTGCTCATACAAACTAGAAAGTAATGACTACATTTTCTGTTATTTAGTTTATATTCTTACTTTGGCCCAGTCTCCCAGAGATTTTAAACACCATTAAGCACTTCGCAATATTGGTGTAGACTGTTTCCTTCTTCAATTTCCTTCCTTCTTCATAAAATTAACATAGAAGTGGTATTTTATTCCAACAGTATTGAACATGCTTCTTAGATAACAGAAACCAAACATACACAGAAAGGAAAATTGGTTGCAGAAAAGCATTATCTTTATTTCTTTTATGAAGGTTTGCATATAGACCCAGCCTACTCTAAAATCTGAAAGGCATAAACTGAACCAAGAGTAAACCTAAGCCCTGAGAGGCCCTGCTAGGTTCCAAGAAATTCCTTTCATACCCTTTACCCTCAGGACCTCAGTAAACACACACTCATTCACTCACATCAATGGTCACTTAACATCCCCACTATGTCTGTAGGGTACTACATCTTCTATTGTTGTTTACATTTGTTTTAAACAAAAATAAAAACCAAGCTCAAATTATAAGCAAAGCTTTAGTTAAAGAAAACATTGATGCAACTTTTCTTTTCTGTTAATCAGATGGTTTATTGCCTGATTCCCTTCTAATTTATACACGGATTTTACTCTTCACTCACAATTTGATTCTAATTAGTAAGTGGCAAGCAAAGTCAAGTTATTAATTTAAGAACCTGGACATGATAATAATTGAATAATAGTATTCTACCATACATGATTAAGGCAAATTGCTTAAAAATAAAATGTTAAACACATGCTTTCAAAAATGATTTCCCTAATATTGTAAAGCCAGTAACATGGAAACTTTGGCTCTTTGGATGAAACTATTTCACTAACTTTTTTTCAACAGGCACCCTTTTGCAATGTAAATTCAAAAAAGGTGATAAATTCCAGTAAAAAGAAAACCATAGACCAAAAGACAGAAAACTTGTATAATATGTTACCAGCAATTCCGGGAGCTCTTTTCTGAATTTTCTAGTTTTCCTTTAATTAAAAATTCTAATTAACAGTAACAACAACAAAATACTGATACATTGCATAGTAGACTGTATCATTGTTTTCCATTTTTCATCGCCTCCCTCTTTGAGGATATGCATTCCTGCTGGCTGTCATGTGACTGGCAGTATAGTTTTATAAAAAGAGGATATCTGCCCTCCCTACCAATGTCAGGCCTGGGTTTATAACTGATTAGGCCAATGAGATGGGAGCTATAGGACAGTACGCCACATCCAGCAAAAACTCCTTTATTCCATCCACACAGTGGATGGCGTATTCCAGAAAGGTGCACTCTGTCAGCCTACGTCCCAGGATGAAAAAAACACACTAGGGCACAGCTGACCTTCAATTGCCACGTAATATGGCTAAGAATTACACTTTGAGATTACAAACCACTGAGATCCAGAGGTTAATACCACAGCATCGTCTGACAAAAGCTGACTAAAACAAACTACAACCCCAGCATCTAACCCACTTTGTCATTTTAATTTATCTGTAAGTAGACAAACCTGATAGATGTCATAAACAACCTTCAGGGAATGTTGATTTCACAATTCAGTATGAAAAATATGTAATGACTCATCTCTTGGTTTGCCAGAATCAAGCAATTTGATGTAAACCTATTCTTTGTTCTGTAGCAGCAATTAATGCAGTGATAAGAAAAGGTAATTTTTTTAATTATTTATTTTTGAGTGACAGAGAGAGACAGCGTGAGCAGGGGAGGGTCAGAGAGAGAGGGAGACACAGAATCTGAAGACGTACTCCAGGCTCTGAACTAGCTGTCAGCACAGAGCCCAACGCGGGGCTCGACCCCACTAACTGTCAGGACCTGATCCGAAGCTGGATGCTTAACTGACTAGGCCACCCAGACCCCCAAACCTGTTTTAATTGGAATTGTACTAGTCCAAAATATACAGTAACTTGGACACAATATATTATTCCTTCTGAGTTAAACAGCTCAAACTAAATCTTAAGATGTTTTTCTATAAATACCTCACTGTATCTACTGGAGACTATATACATAGGAAATCACAAATATTTTAAAGTTTGGTAGAGACCTCAGAACTCATGCCCCATGATTCTGTCACTGAGAGATACTTGTTTTTAATAAAATTATTTAAAAATTATTTTTAATAACAATGGTGGCCACATGTGAGGACTGGAGCCAGGCTGTCTGGGCTAAAACTCCAGCTCTGCATGCTTAAGTGGTACGGCTTTGGATGTTACACAGCACCTTCGTTTCCTTGTCTTTATGTAAAATAAAGAATAACAGAACCTACTCACAGGTTGTGAAGATTATAGGAGATACGGTACATGTAAAGAGTTCATTATACTTCCATATATATAAGAAAAACTAAAAAACTCTGAGACCAGATGGGCTAAGTGTCTTTCTAAGGAGATACAGCCATTAAATGTCAGAACAACATCCTAGGCCATCGAACTCTGTCAGTCCTGTGTGTTTGAAAACAACATTTAAAAATCCATTTTAAACAGTATTCAATTAAAAAAATTTACAAATTTTTTCCTGGCTATATAGCTTTATCCAATTATTTCTGAATTAAAATTACCTTAAAAACATTCTAATTAAATTACAGATGGTATGACATAGATTTTATGCTAAAGTGGCTTATGCAGACTTTTCATTCATTAGTCATTTATTCAAAACTATCTATGAAACATTTATTATTTACATTTTAGAGTCTAATATTCGATACTATCTTCTTCTCTATGGTTCCATGCCCTGAAACTTCCTTTTCTCACAGATATGTTTTTAAAAAGTCTCCACCCACCACCCCCATTGTATCTACATCTATAACCACCCACACATTCTTCCTCTTATTCCGGCTCTGGCCCAGCCCGCCCTCTTCCTTCTCTGAGACATCCACTTTCCTCATCTTTCCTTTCAAGAGGAGACCATTCATAATCACCTCTTACCCATCTCCTGTTCCTTTCTGCACCCCCACTGCCAACTCCAGAAACCACCTCAGCTTTCCCATGTTAAGTGACTTGGGACCACACTTTCTCATGGTCTCCTACTTTCCCAATCATTTATTTTCAACCTCCTTCAAGGGCTGCTTTCCCTCCCACTGCCCCTCTGTGTCCTCAGCTTAATTCTCATTTTCTCCTCTCTCCCTGGAAAATCTTGTTCAAACTCACAGCTGTCATCTATATCTGTATGCTGATAACTCCCAAATCTTTATTTCTGTCCTAATCTTCTAAACTGCAAACTTTCTACAGGCAATTCTACCTAAATGTCCCAAAGTCATCTCAAATACAACATATTTAAATCCAACCACTTCATCTTTCCCCATTCAGCTTGTTCTTCCTCTTCTATTCCCTACACCTCATCACACAAGCTAAATATTCTAAAAGCATTTTTGTTCTTTCATCCTCCTCCATTTGTCTGTCTAGTCAGTTAGCAAATTCTACCAATGTAATCTCCTAAACACCCCTCCACGGCCTCCTCCCCACCATCCTCACTAGCTGCATCTTGGCAGCCATCACTCCCTGACTGACCTCCTGATCCTCCAGAAGTGGCCCCTCACAATACCAGATTCATCCACGGACAATGCCTTCTACAAATAATAACAAAAAGCAAATGTGACCATTTTGTTCCCTTGCTCAAAGCCCTCAGTAGCAGGCTACACCCAATGGAAAATGTTCAAGCTCCCTGGAATGCCAAGCAAGGCCCTCAAAGGCCTGGCTCCAGGGGCTCGTCTCCCCAGTTCCTCTCCTGCTACTCCTCATCTTGAATGCTTCAGACTTGTAACTTATCTGCATCCATCACTGTTCACAACATGCTTCTTTTCACCTTTGGCCTTTCCTCACTCTGCACCATTATACCTACCCACATTCACCCTACTCTCAGCCTAACTCCTATTCATCCTGTAAAACTCAAATTAGATGTCATTTTCTCCAGGAATCGTCTCTAAAACTCCACCCTGAGTAGGGTACCCTTTTATGTACTCCACAGGATTCCCTGTAAGACCATATAAAAACTCTACTGAGATTATTTGAAATAATCTGTTTCATGGCTAGAAAAGTGGCCTATTCACTTCTGTGTCTGGTTCAATAAATGGTTGTTCATCTCAACCCAGAAACCTATAAACTAGAGGAAGAAAGTTACAAAGAGCAGCTTAAAGCATCCATACTGTGTTACATTATTGTATATGATATTTTAGGACTTTGAAATATTATTTTTGTCCTGCTGAGGGATAAGAGTAAGGAAAAGAACAGAAACTAATTTATGTAACTAATTATCTACCTAAATATTAGAAACTAAAATACCATTCTTCCTTTTTGACTATAAATATTTAATTTCCATACTGAGAATCTGTTAACTCAGCCTTGGAGTATTCATTCAAGCTGAGCATAGGGAGAGAGAAGGTGGCTAGGTAGCAGGTAGAATACACCAGTTTTCCCACAAAAGACTTTTCTCAGGTATTCTGCTCAGATGAAAAGATTAAAGTCTACTTATCAAAAACAAAACAAAACACTCTAAAGGAAAGTCACCTTAAAGATTTCATTCTCAGAAGAAGTCATGCCACATTCTGGAGAAGAACCTATCTTCAATGAAAACAACAGAAATAGGAGAGTCCATGCGGTACCAGCCAAGCGGCCCTGTCTTACACGTGGACACACTTCTGGGGACACAGCAGGCTCTGCACGCAACATCTGTCCCGAGCTCCGAATACCCTGCCGCAGCAGATGTGTCTGGTGCTCAGACACAGCATGGACTTTATCTGCATCACCCTAACCTGAGCCAGACGACGCAGGCTAGGTCAAAGGCTTCGTCCTACAGAGTTACACAGCCAGAGGTACAACTGGTATACCACACAGGAAACTATTACACCATTTGATTTACATCAAAAAGAGAAGGCTACTCCATATGGATGTCAGTGGGAAGAATATGGTTTCCCCATTACTGCTGATGCTCTGCCTATTTCCACAGGACAACAGACAGCTCGCAGATTTTGCTCAAAGGGTCCCACCCTCCCACTAGGTGAATCCTCCTTCCACCACCGCTACAGACCAGGAGAGGACCTGGCAGGGCATTTCAGAAGGTGAAGTACCAAAACATCCTGGATCCTGAGCCTCTATTTCAGTGAGGTGCAGCATCCATGGTCCGCGAGAATACATGCCTCTCAGCCTGAGGTGAAGTCCTCAAGCTCCAACAGCATTTTCCTACTCAGCAGTTCTGAAAAGTGACACCAGTACACTCCTCACCATGGAATATGGTTGGTATGAAAGGAAGCAAGCAGGGAGGGCCATGCTGATGGCTATCTTCTCAGTCAAGGCCAAAAGCCTGAATAATGTAACCAAGTTCAGAATGTCGCTGACTGTTGTCAGCTGCATTTTTGTTCTTAAGGAACTCCTGGGTGTTTCTTCTTAAAACCCAACAGAGAAAACCACTGACTCTGTGTCCCTTTTTTTTTTCCTGAGAGGTGTCTAAATCACCAGACTATTCTGCTAGTTGCACCATATACTGATAGCCAATAAAATACTGTTTTCTCTCATGTAAAATAAAATACATTAATTTGGTAGCACTAGTACAAACCAAAGCAATAACCAAACACTTGCCTTCCTTATTATGGGCCTGACCTATCTTCATGCTTGAGAGAAATAGTTTCCCTCCATCTCCTCCCAAACTGAAAGAGAAGTTAAATTAGAGGAATATAGTGTTGCATAATTACAAGAAATAATTAAACACAATTAGATAGCATACTAGATTATGATGCATAAGGCAGCATCAAGGCCACTAAAAGTAGAAATAAGGAGTCTTGCCACAAACAATGGGCTAAAAGCTATTGGGAGCACTTAATCTGTGGGTTCAAACGTGTCCCAAGGCTGCAAGATTTGAACTGGTCACTTCGGTTCCTGAAAATCAGCTCTATTTTCCCAATCTGAAATAGTCCCAATTGTTTAAACCCAATGTGGCTTGCTTTTAATCAGCAATAGTCTTCTACACCATTTCAGAGAATGGCATACACACGCACACACTGGCACTCTCTCTCTCTCTCTCTCTAAGATAAAGTAAATGAATTTCCCACCAACCTCACAGCACATTCAAAGTCAACTGTGTTCTATTTGCTCACATAATCATTCCTATCTGCACTTATTTTTCTAATGAAATAGGATTGGAAAATTAAGCCTAGAAACTGCAGCTTTGCCTGCCCACCGGACGGACTCCGGGCACTCTGGTCAGGGCTGAGGGAGAGTAGCTGGCAGCACTGGGAGAGGTTTCTGTGAGGGGTCTGAGTCTTGCCCTTGGTTCCACTTGGAGGCTAAGTTTTGATTTCTCCCAGGACACCAGGAAAGTTGCAGTTTGCAGCACTGGCCACAGGGTAGTGCAATCATTCTGCGAACAGCTGCCCCTCTCCCCCACCCCCGCCAACTTGCCTCCCATCTGCCCCCTACCTCCCCAAGTCCCTCCCAAAGAGAGAATGGCTCGGAGAGAAGGCAGACATTTGGTCTGAGTCCTAGGCACTCACAGGAGGACGGAGGTTCCCTGACAAATCCACAAGTGTCTGGAAGACTCTGTATCCAGCTACTCTGAGCATTCACTCCTGACGCAGAAGGACCCAGCCTTCAAAGGACTAACAACAACTGTAAAGCTGTAAAAAGTGATTAGCCTATTTATTACAAACTTTGTTTACTTAGGCTTTTATGTTTATTTACCACTATATCCCCACTAGGATACAATTAACCACCCCCGCACTCATCAAAATTGCATTAGAAAGACCCACAAAAATAAAATACATGTTGCATCTAAATGTAACTTCCTGACATTATGGGATTGTACTGTTATTATACAACCCCTCCCGCAAAATAAAGAAAATATAGTATTTTAAAAGAGATTCTTTTTAAATGCAGAATCATAGCCTCACCCTGGACCTATCAAATCATAATATATATTTTATCAAGATCCCTAAGTTATTTGAAGGCACATTTATGTCTGAGAAGCAATGGCCTGGGTGACAGTTAAGTATGCTGACCTATGTTCTCAAAATAGTTTTCTAAGCCCCGGGTCTTTTATTCCTCAAGATATATTTTTACAGAAAAACAAATAAATCTTGAAATTGGAAAGCAAAACCAGATTACTTTCCAGAACTAGTGATGATCCACCAGAGCAACGGCTTTTTCTATCAAAACTGCCAGGTAACTAATTAACATTTCAATGAACATTGACAGAAAATTTGTTCTGTCACTTCACAACTCAGGAAAACGGAAAACGGTACAGGTATGACAACAAAAATTTAAGCAAGATTAACAAATTCATATAACAGCACTCCAGAGGATTTCTGAAAACTAATTTCCTGTCCATAAAAAAGGAAAATTAAAATTATTTTCAGCATCAAGTTAACACATAATTCTAAACTGAGTTGTTATGTTAGAATGGTCTTCAAATTACAGTCATTTTTGTTTACCTCAGCTAACAATGAGCCCCCTGGGAAGAAATTATGTGAAGAAGTTTAAGTACCCTCTATGCCATCCTCCACATGTGAGTGGAGAAATTGCAAAGAGAAAATACACAAGGGAAAATTAGTGGCTTCTATACTTTGATTCCCGCTCTCCTATGATGGAAATGATCATAGATTCTGAAGGTGGAGGAACTCACAGAACTCACTGCTGCTGGTCCACATACCCAGGAACCTTTCTACAGAGTGGCTGCCAGAGCGTCCACAGCCTCCTACAGACCAGTGACTGTTACCTGAGACAGCCGGGTCCCATGCCCCTTAGATACTCCCATACCCCCTGAACCCACCGGTGCCCTTGAACAACCCAGAACAGCTCTAGGCCCCCTTCCCAGTGAAACTCCCTCAACCCTCCCGGGCCCCTCCCATGTCCTCAGGGGTTAGTTTCTGTAGACTAAACCCATTTAGTTTCTTGGATGGTGCGGTGTCCTCTTACCCTGGTAATAACTGTGTATTTTGTTTCTATTGAAACTAAATTATGATTAGCCTGACATAATTTAATGAGACCCACAGTGCCAAATGAAGTCATTTGATGTAATGGGTGGTAATTCAATACATTCTCCGTGAAACATCAAAGATTATGTAATGGTTAATATATCTACATATGTTAACACAACCGCAAGTAAGGGTGTATTTGTCTGCTAGACTATGATATACAACTAAGAAAAAACTACCAGCCAACCTCCGCTCTAAAATGTCCCTGGATCCTACTGCCAGAGAGAGAACTCTGCACCAGATGGATGACCTGACCCCATGTGGCCTTTCTGTATCCTTCCTTGTTTATGATAAAGAGACTTTTTAAGTAAGCGAAGGGTATTAAAAGAACTACATTTGGCATTCACAAAGCAATTGACACTTTTATTACTTAACATCACAACCTTATGAGGTAGGCCAGTATAAGTGCTGTCATTTTATAAGTGATTAAACCAAGACAGAGAATAGGAAATGAGAAAAATTGTGAGCTGCCCAGGGCCAAACAGAAAGCAAGGTTGGAGCCAGCTGAATTCAGAAACCTCAATTAAATTCCCAGACAAAGGGGAACAGGCAACATTTAAAATAAGTTTTATGGATTTCACTTTGAAACAAAGCAAGGAAACATTATGTTACCATTAAAATGATATTAAAATTGTCTTTTATGACCTTGATTTTGCTACGAAGGCTTTATTTTCAAAATAAAGAAAATGCAAACAGGCAAACTTCTTCCGGGTTAAAAATTCCATTTGTACACACCAAAAAAAATCCTGCATTCTTTTTGAGGTTTTTTTTTTTTTTCTTAAATTGACTACTATGCTAAACCAACATTATGCCAAAGGGCTTTGTACAAGTTGCTACATCTGAAGTGTCATTGATTAGAGCCATTCTGGTTCACAGGGACATTTTCCCAAAATAGATTCCTAGCGTTTTATAACCCTCCTACATTTTTCACAAAAGAGAATCTGGAACACAGGAAGGAGTCATTTCCCCACACAAAATACTCATCTTCATCGTCATCAAAAGACATTTGGCTAAAATTCATCCGCACACCCAGTGCACACCCTCTCTGGTGACAGCGTGGCCCCCAGCCAAGCCTGAGCCCTCAACTTCAGCACAAGCACTGACTAGTCTTCCCACCTGGTTTTCTCTAAAACACACCGACCCACAACCAGGCTGGTGTTTCTCTCAAGCGGCTGCAGCACTCAGCACCCTGTCCCCCAGTACTCGGCTACTTCCCATCAACACATCTCTACCTCCTGCACCCAGGTAACCAGCCCTCTTCAAGGCGCAGCCCACAGGCCCCAGCCCTGAAAGCCACGTCGGGAAATATTTTCATCCGCGCGCGTGCTGAGACCTCGCCCAAGCTCTGGGCATGCTCTGGGCTCTCAACCAAAGACAATCACTGCTGGGGGCCGTACAGTTGCTTAGGGCCACAGAAAATGAGCACAACCAACCCACCTGCTCTCTACCAGTGACCCGGCAGAGAGAATGTGGAGGGTCCCTGCATGCACTCTCCTTCTGTCTTTTGTGTTCTGGTGAACTGCTTCGACTCTTAAGAGCCAACATCAGGGACAGCGGTAGGCCTTAAAACGTTTGCTTTGCCAGGGAGGCAGGAAAGGCTCAAGGTACCTGAGGGTCAAGATCAGGAATCTGGAGCAGTTTTCTGACACTATACAGAGCCTGGGAAGCCTAACTAAGGAGGCATAGATGTAGCCATGGCTTAGGGATGTCTGCTGGCAGTTGATTTGAAGAGAACCGATGTGTCAGTAGGTTCTACTAGGAAGCCTCTCTGTGTTGTTAGTGGCTCTGCTTCACTCCCCCTCCCCCCATAGGAACATGAGGGTGCAAGAGGTTTTAAACCCATGGGTAGATGGAAAACTGTTTTAAAAATAGAATGGAAATAAAATAGAAAATATCAAAGTGCATCACACACAGTAAAGTGTTATTTTGTGACAGATATTTCAGTTATGTGTATGTGTATGCACAAAGGGTTGCAATGTTAAATATATTTATTACTGTGAGTCATGGTGTGAAATGTTTGAAAGCCACTGTTCTATAGTACCTATCATATAGTAATGTCTAACACTCTATGAATGCTTACTGAATGAACAAACTGATGAGTATGAAACAATCCATTCATCACAACTTCAAAGGTTCCAATCTGAAAGAATATAACATACAATGCCTATTTGAATAAAAGTAAATTGATTCTGCCTATGTGAAGCTCTGGTGGGGAGGATGCAGCGAGGAGAGTAGTAGAGAGAAATCTGAGTATTTCTATTATATTTCAACAGACTTTCTCCCCAATAACTAAAATGTTTTATATTTAAAGGAAGTTTAAAGACAATTTTTTGACTAAGTTCATTTGGAACACTTTCCCATTCACTGATACTACCTCATAATTACAAAAGTTTGGCATCTTTAAAATACTTGGTATAGGTAATTCCACGATGATTCATAAAAGGATCTTTCAGAGACACCATGAAAGCCTTTGTTCAAGTTCTTTCTTTGCTCAAGATGCCTCTCTGTCCTCTCAATTCCCCCACCCCCACCATCAGTAAAATCCCATTCATCTTCCAAGGCTTAGTTCAAAGGCCACCTTTTCCATGGAAGGTTGTTTTTTTTTTTTTTTTAACTCAATCTTTCCTCTTCCCCTCCTCTACCACCCACCCCAGTCTCAAATATGGTCTTTCTCTCTGCTGAATCACCAGTGCTGAAAACCTCCTTTTTCATTTATATACCCTAGATAATCAAATGTACATCTGAGTTTACTCATCTTTGCATCTTTTACATCAATGAAAGTAATGGTTAGCCTAGTAAAAGGGATGGTCATTATTTTAAAGGCCCTGAGGAATGACTTCTATGTCCAGCAACTGATCAAAAGCTGGTGGAGAACAAGAAAGAGCAGACAGGAAGAGGGGAAGAGAGTGGGAGGTTGGAAAGAGGTGCTATTCCTCAGGATTTCTGCCTCTGCAAACTTACTAAATCCCTAACTCTTCAGGAATCCAAATCTACCCAATGAAGTTATGGAACTGGTGCAGAATGAGTGCCTTCAACGTGTACTAAGCTCTCTCTTGATTAGATTCTTGCTTCAAACCAGAAATGGGAAGTGGAATTAGAAGTAGAAATTAGGGCTACCCTTTTCAACTTTAAGTAAGGCTGAAAGAAAAGTTAAAACAGCTATCTGGATAATTTAGATCAAAAGGCCTCCTTTGAAAAATAAGAATGGGTTTTTCGACAGAGAGAGCAGGAGGTACAAAGAGGTGGAGGAGATGATTCTTGAATTAATTGATTATATTGATTTTTTTCAACAATACTGAGCTTTTTTCTTCATATTATCTATATAGGTATTTGGGGACACTTTCTGCAACCACTAGAGAGGTTCAAAGCCACAGTCACAACTAACAAACTGCAACTTGTTTTATTTTAAAACAATGTCTACCATTTAGAAAGAAGTGTTAGGAATTAAAATACCATCCTCCTTTGCCATTAACCTGTACTTTCCCCCACCATCTCCAAAGAACAAAAAGTGTTTTTCTAAGATGAATTAAAAGAAGTGGTATTCTTTTTCAGTGGTATTCATTTTAAACTTATAGATATTTGTAGGTTGATTCACGTAGGACATGCGTAATTTCCTAAATCATGGCATTTTGTTTTTAGATTTTTAAATTTAGATCAATATCTTTTAGGGCTCTGACCTTCTCTTTCTTTGATATTTTGACAGAACCTTAACTTCCAGTCCATCGGGGTTTTGTTTTGTAATTAACTTCAGAGCCACCCTCGTGAACTGGGACGTATCTGCAGCTCTGTAGAAAATACACTGAATTTAAAGTCAGAAAACTGAGTTTTGAGAAGTTAATGGTTGGTTCAAATATGGCTGCTCCACTTCTAGATGTGTGACCTTGGGCAGCTTACTTGATCTTCCTCACCCTCAATTTCCCAACCTGTAAAATAGGAGTAGTAACAGTATATATATGCTTCCTAAGCTGGCTGTGAGTGCTAAATGAACTAAAACATGTAATGTACTCAGAACAGTGCCTATTAAATGGTAAGCACTCAGTCAATGTCAAACCTAAAAATTCTACTGTCATTTGCTTTATGGTCTCAGTGGAGTCATTTTTACTGTTTAAAGCCTCCATTTCCTTGTCTATTAAATGGGACACCTATGACTTACCACCTCCAGGATTGTTATGAGATTCAAATAAGAAAACAATGGAATCAGAAAACACTTGACACACAGAAAGTACTCAAATGTTAGTTATTCTGGGTTACTTATAAGCTTATAAATGAGCCATCAGCTTAAAAACTTATAAACTTAAAAATAAACCATAATACTGAGTTAGAAAATACCATGAAAAAATTCACCCATGACTGAGAAAGGGTCTGTGTTAGAAATGCATACTCAAGTAGTTTGATTGATCTTTAACTTATCATAAATGTTAGCGTTTATCAAATGTAAATTTTACACCTGCAAACTTGAAACACTCCTTCAGTCAAGCCAAACTGTCCTACTATTTTGTAAACAAGGAAAGCCCGGTTTTCAAAAGCCAAAGATAAATGCATGCACTGAATAAATTCTGATTGTATATACAGCAACTTTTAAAAAATGCTTAATTTTTCCATTTTTCAAAAAATAAATGTACTGTAGCTAATGTAAATTTCAGGTCAATGCACCAGACATGTATCATGTAACTGTGCTCCAGGTAAACAAGCTGGAAACTAAGGAGGCAAAGAGCAAGAAAGCTTAGACTTTGTACTGGAAGAGCCCACAGATTTATAGCTGGTAATTTCAGAATAGTACTTAGAAAAGTCATGAGGGGGCTTCAGTTTGAGTCAGCAAGCTGACAAGCACCATAAAAACATGCCAAAACAGTGAGTTCTTCCCTTAGACTGAAAAATTGTCTTTTAAAAGCAAAAGTCATTTAAAGCACAGTTTCTATCTAGAAACCTAATGAATTTGTCCCAGAAACCAACATTTCCAAATGTAAACCTGTAAAATAATAGGTATCTGTAAATGAAAGGCTGAAATAACCCAAGGAGCAACAAGACAGTAATTAGCAATTTTTATAGAGTAATAACATGTTTCATATTCTTTCTGCACTGGCTCTTTGAAGTTTCCAGTGTAATATATAAAAGTTTTATTACAATAGGGCCCATCCTTGTGTATTTTATAAGCAGCAGCTTTATGCAGAGCAAGCGGCAGTTACTCATACTCCATCGGATCTTTTCTAAGAAACTGCTCGATAATGCACTTGCTTTGTGTCCGGTTCAGTTTGTTACACCTGGCTTTGGAAAGATAAAAGTCACTAGACGCCTGAATCCCTGAAAATAATCCACATATCATCTGTATAATCTATGAATCTTAAAGCAGCTTAGCTTTAAAATTGTACATTGCATATTCATGTGCACACCACTTGCAGTTTTCGACACATGTGAACTCTTTACTGAATTAAAGCAAAAAAAAAAAAAAATTACCAGAGGCAGAACAGAGTGCAGTTAATATGCTTGTTCCAGCAGCTGTTCATTCCCGTAAATATTAAACATAACACAAGTTCCTCCAGAAATTCGCGGGCAGTAATTTTACCACCTGAACACGGCTGGTTGAAAACATTTAGGAGCCGCCGGGGGTGGGGGAATAAGGGGATGCTGAAGCAGCCAATGGGATTTTTAAGAAACCCGCAACGAGAATTAAACTGCTTCTAGCGGCGATCTACCTACAGCAGCTCTTCAACGTGAGAACCCGGAGCAACAGACCCCGGAGTGCTCCCCGGCTGCCCGCTCCCCAGGCTCCGAGCTGCGAGCGGGGAATAAAGGGACGTGCGGGGCGCCGGGGCGGGGAGGAGGAGGAGGACCGCTGGAGTGAGGTGTGAAGAAAGGGCCCCAAAGGATTGTGAACCTCGAGGAAACGAGGCCTCCGGAATTCCCGCACGGAG
Source organism: Suricata suricatta (assembly GCF_006229205.1). NCBI lineage: Eukaryota > Metazoa > Chordata > Mammalia > Carnivora > Herpestidae > Suricata > Suricata suricatta. The sequence goes on along the minus strand of NC_043703.1, from coordinate 87,173,199 downwards.
AGGCACTCGGCCCCTGCTCCCGGTCTTCACTTTCCATCTCGGGTGGGAGTGGGTAGGAGACGGAAAAGATGCAGCCGCCCAGACCCCGCGCCTCCAGGCTGGAGGCTGGAGCATCCTCTAAGGGCACTTCGCAGCAGCACCAACTCCAGGGGGTCGCTGGTGTGAACCCGAGGCTCTCAGACATGAGGGAGGGCGCAGATGGAGAGAAGGGAGGTGAGAGGGGCTAGGGGCCGAGGGGTGGTTCCCCGGGCACTAGTGACACGTTCTAGAAATCAGGTCTTTTTCTCTCCATGGCTGCGCTCTGCCCCTGGCTCCCTCAGATCACCAGCCCTGGGGCTGGGGCGGGCAGCACCGGGGGAGAGGCCAGGAAAAGGGGGCAAGAAGACGGGAAGGCGGCAGCGCAACCACCCGGGGAAGGCAGGAAGGAGCCGGCGGGGCGGGCGCC
>NC_043703.1:87167087-87172654 GCF_006229205.1 Suricata suricatta | reverse complement strand
CCGCCGCCGCCCGGGGCCGCACGGGGCGGCCCTGCAAGCCGGAGCGGAGGGAAAGGTGGCGGTGCCGAGCGCAGCTGGATGCTGAGCCGGGCCCGGCCTGCCGCATCTTCTGCCTCGCGCCCTTGTCCGACCCCGCCCGGCCCTGCCCGGGCGGCCCGCACTGCTCTGGGGGCCCAGAATTCCCCGGACCCTGCCCGGCGCTCCCGCAGGCGGAGTTCAGGCTGCAGAACTCGAGGGGGCGCCGGGAAATTCCCGGGCCGCCCCAGGCACCGGGAGAGTTAACTGAGCTGCCTGCAGCCGCGCTGTAAACAAATCGTTTAAAATATCTGGAGTCAGTAAGTTAAGTGAAAGGGAGGAAACCTCTTCTGACAGGACCTGCAGTTTGGCCTGCAGTGGGGGTCCCACCATCCTCCAGCTGGCCGTCCCTGGAAACTAACCTCCTTTTTATTTCTTACAGGGAGAGGGGACAGGCCTCTCGGTGTAGACTGTTAACTTCTCGCCCCATCTCCTGTCTGGAGAGTGGCATATTGTCAGCTGGAAGGATGACAGTATCCTTCTGGCTCCTAATAATCAGGTCCTTTTTATTATGACTTCCTTGATGGTAAAGAACAGTCCTCCCCCACCCTTCCCTTACTTTTACAGACATTCTGAGAAGTCTATGCCTAGATCAGGGCCATGGCTGTTTTTCCACCGCAGCTGGCCAAAACCAGAACCCTTCCTCAGTTGCGAGACTCCCCTGTCCTCTTGGCCACAGCTCTGGGAGCCTCACTCAGAGGCTCAGGATTCCAGAGAATTCCTGGAGAGACCGATACACAGCAAGGTGGTTATAATCCCATCACTTGCACCAAACCCCGAATTCCCTGTGGTTCAGGAGACCTTTCCCATACTCTCGCCTTTGTTCGTTCTCAACCTGAAGGACCACTGACTGGAGCCACCAGAAATTTAGACCCCTGGATAGAAGTCACAGGATCCCTCCATCAATTCTCCTCACCTCCCTGACCTCTGAATGAGGATTAACCAACTAAGTCTGGAGAACACGTAGAAGAAGAAAAGACCAATAAGAATTCTTACCTATCTGGGTTGAATTACTAAATGCTCAGCCCTCCTGTCTTCCCCCAGCTCTGAAGTAGTCCTTCCTTTCTTAGCATCCATAACTGACATGTAAAATGTAAAACACTCAATTAAGAGTATCAACATAGTTTGAGAAAATGGAATTGTTATTTTACAACCTGACAACTCTCACCCCCTAAAATCTTCCCTCATTAGTTGAAAGTAGTAACATGGCTACAAAAGAACAAAGAGAATGTGAATAGAGGAGAAAGTAAAGGTGTAAAGGTCTAGCTTCCCAAATCCCAATCTACAGTGCATTTGGAGAGAAGAAAAAAAATATCTGTCTTCCTAATATCTCCTTAGCATAAGCCTTGTTGGAAATGTTTGCTCTGGCAAAAGTGAGATCCTGAGACATCCAGACAGCATTCCCTGGAACAAAGGAAGGGGGTGGAGGATGGAGGAGAGTGAGAAGAACAGCCCTTCTCTGGAAGAACTGCAAGTTCTCCTGCCTGAATGAGAAATGCATCCTGTCCCTGTGCTCAGGGCTACAGCCTGGAAGCTCAGCTAGAAAGGAGACCTCCGCCCCTCACAGAGATCTGGCTTTCCTTCCCTTCCCACCACGTCTGTTCATACAAAGGAGGGCTGCTGGAGAACAAACAGAACCATGTCTACTGGGAGTCCCATCCTGGGCTTGAAGCTTAAGATACAGATTTGCCCTCACCACCACGGAGGCTGAAGATAAATACGTGGTCCCAGAAAAGGAGAGAGAGAAAGCCCTGGGGGATATAGAGCTGGTGGAGTCGTTTACTCAAAAAAAGACTTCTCCTCAAAAGGCAAGTAGCAATGGGTAGATTTATATTTGCATTTAACCACAGTGCCTCATGTTAACCCATGAATGTACTTTGAGTCTAAAGCAATTTCAGCGTGGGTTTTATCTTTCTTCAGAAATAGCCCTTATTTTCTGTTTGCGGCCTCTAACACAGGAAAAGTTACTTTAATACATTTATTTCCAGTGTATGTTTTTGTGTACAGGGTCCAGTTGGAGAATACGGTCTTTTAAAGAAACCCAAGTCATACTTGTAGGTAGCATTTTTACTAAGTTATCATGGAAATAAATTAATAGCACTTACAATTAAAATGTTTAACAGTTAATGAGAACCTTTATAAGGTAATCTTTTTATTATTTTTATTTACCTGGTAGATTAAAATGTTCCCATTATCTTCTGGCCCCTAGATACACATACAAAAACAAGTGCTCAATCTAACTGTCAAAATTTTAAATCCTTAATAACAAGCAAAACAAATTTGGACTTCCTGGGATTGGAATGGAAGAACTAAAAGGGAGGATTTGCGGAGGGGTGGGGGGGTGTTTTTGTTTTGTTTTGTTTTGCAAAGGAGTAAGAGACTACCTAAATTAAAAGTAAGAACTGGTGTTTCCTTTGAAGCAGATGTAGCTTCCGAAGACTAAAGACCTTGAGACTTGAGGGACTCCCTCCCCCTCCCCTGGATAGATGCAGGTAACACCACAGAGAGCTGAATGAACCCACCCAGCTCTGGAGAGCCTCTGGGGGAGTTAGCTAAGGAAGATGTTGGCTCCCTGCATCAAGGGTGGGTTTTGTTTTGGTTTTGGTTTTTTCAGCTAGATCTATGAACGGGAAGGACTGAGAAAGAAACCCTGCGCAGTCTTGGGGCAGGCCTACCATATACCCAGCAAGGACCCCACTCACTTTCCGCCAACCTGGAATTGAAAGCCACCAAAACAAACCCATAAGCAAATCTGTGGCATCTAACAAAGATCTCCCTTTGGGTACAAATTGAGAGGAGAGAAACTTTGCATGGCTTTATTAATTCATGCCTGATTCTGAAGATGTGGCTGCAACTCAGAAGGTCACAACTGTGACCAGCTGGAAATTTTCCTTTTATAATCCCACCGTTCCTCCAGAAAAATATGCCTGGCTGGAAGCCAGCTGTGCAGGTGTCCCTGCTGGAAGGTCAGGGGAGCCCCCAACCCACCTCCTGCAGCACTGCTAGTCACTGTCACTGCACCTTCTCCCGTTCCAGCTAGGGTGCACACACATCACAGTCTGCTTCTCCTTCAAGAGGCTTGTAACTGTATCCAGGGATTGCAGGATAAGTCCTCTAGGCTTTCTGCTTGCAAATTGCAAGCTAATATGTAGAGCCCCAGGACAGTTTGGGTTTTAATCCACTAGGAGTTCTAGTGTCATCGGGCCTTTCCCTCTGCACTGGTTTCCCAGAGTGGTTCTAGCCTAGGATCTGAGGTGCCTTTCTTTTTCTATTTTTCTCATCGTTCACCAGGTCCTGAGCAGATGGTGTGGCTGTGCTGGCTGTCATCACTCCTCCTATGTTTCCATGGAAACATGGGGCATAGGGACCATCTCTGCCTTGGGCTCTCTGACAGTATCCTCTGGCAGAGAACTTCAGCACTCCGGCCCCTCCCCCTTGCCTGCTCACACCCTGGAGAGTTTGAGAAGGCCTTGTGGCCCTGGTAGCCAGGGTTATTTCAGAGAATATCTAAGGACATGCTCCCCACAAGTGGTTGTGAACTGGCTGCAAAATGGAGGGGGAGGGGAAAGAGTACCAACACTCTAGTTGTGTGGCACTTGTGTTTCAATGGTGGCAATATTTGGATTGTCTGTCCCCTCAGCCAGATTCTATAATGAATGATTATTGCCCACATCTCAAAAGAGATGCTCCTATATTTGTAGTTGCTCATCAGGCAAGAGATACTTAATGAGTATAAGTATGTTACTGACATTCTACCTCCTCCAAGTACATTTCATTTTTTTTTTTGTTAATAAAACCAGGTTTTCCCTAAGGAATGTACATACCTTCCTCAAACTTTCCAACATCCTTCTGCCTACATAATTCACTTATATCACCACTGAGACATTAATTAGATTCAGAAGCCCATGGAAACAGCAGAGTTGGGCTGGGTCAGAGGCCAGGCAGGGCAGAGAAAAGAGCAGGGAAAATGACCCCTTGGGAGAGGGGTAAGGAAGCAGAGGGAAATTTTTCATGCCACTCAAGTACCAAACAAGACAAAGATAATTTCAAAATGTGGTAAACTACCATAACATTGTTTAGAGAATTAAAGTATTGTCCAATTAAAGAAGTCTTTTTTAAAAAGTTGATTTGGTGTAAGAATTCGATGCATATGTCTTTAGTGTTAGTTGCTCCTTATGTAGCTGGTACAAAAGACTAGTTAGTGTGTGAAGCTGACCACATTTTAAAAAAGAAAAGAAACAAAGCAGGCATATCTACTGAAAATTAAAATACTGGCAGACAAGGCATCGGCTAGTCATAAAAGTAGATCAGAAAAGTATTTCTCACCACCGATCATGTATCTTGTGCCATCCTGACCTACTTGGGGGATAATCCCATTATTTGTGATAGGAGAATCCCTTGGTGCTGGTAACAAGGACCAACCATCCTGACTTCAAATTAATATCCCCACTGGCTCTTTGTCATGCTTCTGCAAGATGTGCTGTGGCCATCGGGCAAGATTCAAAGACTCTTAATCTGTTGATGACTAATCATAATGATAGAAAACATTTCTATATTATAATATTTCTATATTATAACTGGGTACTGTTCTAAGTGGCAACTCCATTTATTCCTCCTAAAACCATAGGAGGTGTGTTACAATTGCTTTTTACAGGGGAGTAAACTTAAGAAAAAGATAAGCATCACAAACCAAGGCATAAAGGAGAGGGGATTAGATTTAAGCAGCCACAGCACTACACCACCTCCCATAACTTCTGCCTTAATTGTCTATAGCACTAGAGTAGTCCCATGCCTGTAGGTGCTTAAATCATAAATGTAATACAAGCCTACTCAGGAGGTGAAAGAGCACTCTCCCTCTCCCCATGTGATATTACTTCCCCTAGTTTCTGACCTCTGAGTTCTGCTGTACTGCACCTGGAGTGAACACACGTCCTCTCAAGCCTCAGTGCTCTCCTTTGCCACATGAGACGGCTGAGTTGGACACTTCTTGTCTTTGTCAGTTTTTGTCTCTGACAGCTCTAAAATGTTAGAATTCTGTTTTCAGTGGTTCCTCCTGAGTACTGTCAGACGGGAATCCCTGGAGCACATCAGGAAAGTCATACATCTTTTTTTGTTTAAAGGTAGTTACCTCCTCCTTGGCTTAAACAAATCTCAAGGTGCTGGTCTGTTCCAAACAGAAGTGCTTGCTGTTCTGCTAAGTGTTAACAGCAGCAAGACCAGCATGTCCAAGAAGAAGAGACTTGGTTTTGGTCTGGGGGCAAATGTGAGAAAGAACTCATAACGTATAGGTATCAGACTCTTTTCTCTATAGCACCAGAAAGTATTCAAGTATGGAGCTGATGGTCCCCATGAAGCCGCTGGAGGACACTGAAGTTGCAAATGGACTAACCATGGCTCATAGCCTGAAGACAGAGAAATTTTGAAATTGTGTTGATGGGTTAAATAATGATGTAGGCAAAGGGCAGCAGTTTAAGTTCCTTACAAGTTCTTTC
>NC_043703.1:87007073-87166987 GCF_006229205.1 Suricata suricatta | reverse complement strand
TACTAACCCAAGCCCAGGCCTTGGGCTCAGGCTCCATGGTCACATAAGTCCTATAAGATATTTGTTTACTGAACAAAATTATTGAATACCTAGTACATGGCAATTAGTGGGTTAAGAAATAAGGAGAAGTTTAAAGAAGTTGCAAAGCCCACAGTCTAGATAATAATGCACATACACCTTCATTCACTCATCCTTGAATTGAACAAATATTTATTGAGCCAGTTATATGCTCATAATGATGCTAGGCACTCAGGTTGCCACCTTAAGTGACGCAGACATGGTCTTACTGGGGGGGGGGGGGACTGATCATCTTATAACATTGATTAGTGCTTTGATGAGAGAAGTGCAGGTGCTCAAGGAGAACTTTCCAGAAAGAATGACTGACTTGTATTCCAAGTCTTGAATGGAATTCTCCAGAATAAGGTGGGTGGGAGAGGATGAAAGAGAAGAACAGCCTCTGTATGCCATTCAGTGTTACCAGCTATGACAGAGGTGTGTCTTCAAAGCTATCAGAACAAGAACAGGTGACGACTTCTGCCTGAGACACTCTTAAAGGGCTTAATACAGAAAAGAACATTTAGGTTGGATCTAAAAGAATGAAAGCCAAAGTGGAGTAGGTGGTAATGATGGAAGAGCATTCCAGGCAGAAGGAAAAGCACACAACTGAGCAGAGACAAGAAGCATGTCATTTTCCAATGACAGAGAAGGTTCTGTGTGGTCAAAGCCTTGCCTTGGGATGGGGGATTTTAGTAATCAGTGGCTCATGTTAATTTGGGAGCAGAAGCAGAATGAAGGAGAAGGGAAAAGGAGACAAAGACAGGGCAAGAGATTGGGGCCAGGTGGTAGACACACACACACACACACACACACACACACACACACACGCACCCCAAAAACCTGTTTCGCCGTTGTGAAAACATCTTAAGTGAGCAGGAAATGAACATCAGAGATTCAGTAAAGCAGCAAGTGAATAGCAACTGCCAAACCCAGGGGGACAACTAAGAGCTGAAAAGAGGAAATGGTTTCTGAGAAACCAGAGAAAGTATTTCACAAAGCACTCAGCCCAGAGGTTTTTCTTTTTTGTTGTTGTAAAATCAAGCAAAACTATAAACCCCTTCCCTCAGCACAGGGCTGACCACATCATTTGCAGAGCCCAGAGCAAAATAAGAATGTTGAGCCCCTTGTGCATAAATTAGTAAGAATTTCAAATAATGACAAGCACAGGACCCTTCTAAGTGTGGGGCCCTGTGTGGCTGTCTGGGTCACACGTTTACGAAGCTGGGACTGCCAAGGTACTTTTATGCTATGGGGCACCTTTTCACTAACAAGGTAGGTGGATGCTGGCTCCTTCAAGCCCGTTACAAGACTGGCTAAGCAGCACATCTAGAGCCCAACGCTTGTGCTTATTCAGTCTGCACCATGCTACCCCCCCCAACACCCCCGCACTTGAGTTTATTCCAAAATGAAAAGGTTCTTTTTTTCTCTGATAGTATTGAAAATATACACAAAGGAAGATAATTCAAGCCATGCACAGCTGTATGTGGGAAAGGAAAACATAAACTAGAAGTACTTTCAATCTTTCTCTCCCTTTTATAAGAGTGAGTCCTCAAAAATACTTTTGTTTGCTAAGCTAGGTGATGATAGAGATGTAGAAGGAAACAGAAGGAATGGGGAAATTGCTTTGCAAAACAAAGCAAAAAATAACAGGAGTACCGGAAGAAAGGAAGAACTTAGCCAGAAAAGAAAGGGAAAGGAGTAGAAATTTTGGGAAAGAAATATCTAAATGGGATTTCAGAAAGTTTTGGAGTATGAAATAATTGCATTCGACAGCATGCTAATGAGCCTTAAATAAAAAAACTGCACTGCTTATTGAAATTTAGGAGAGAGAGAGAGAGAGAGAGAGAGGGGTGTGTGTGTGTGTGTGTGTGTGTGTGTGTGTGTGTTGGGGGAGGTGGTTTTCACACAACTGCAGATTAGAATTATCTGGGGGAAAATTCCAATGGCCTTATCTCCTCCCAAGACAGTGTGAAGATTAACTGGTGTGAAGTAGTTGGCAGAGTCCCTGACTCAGAGGAAGCTATCACACAACTGGTCAGGATAAGGGTCTCTTTTGGCTGTAGTCCAAGTCATTTTCTTTGGTGACTCTGTCATTTCCATTGGTCCATTTGTCTATCTTAGGATCAGTTCCACATTTTAACTACTGTTGTTTTATAAAAGACTTTGATGTCTGATAGAGCCAGTTAGCCCACCTTGTTCTTCTTTAAGATAATCTTTGGGGCACCTGGTTAGCTCAGTTAGAAGAGTATGAGACTCTTGATCTTGGGGTCATGAGTTCGAGCCCCACGTTTGGTGTAGAGATTACTTAAATAAATAAAAACTGTAAATAAAGATAATCTTCTATTCCTAGCCCTTTGTTTTTCTGTAATATTTTGGAATTACCTTGTCAGGTTACACACACACACACACACACACACACACACACGCACGCACGCACTTATCCACAGAAAAAACATGCTAGCATTTTGACAGAAACACTTTTGAATATGGAAATCAGTTTGAGGGAGAATATTTCAACAGTGTTTCATCTTCTATACCTGAACATGCTATGTCCCTCTGTTTATTAAGATTTTCCTTTACTTATATTAATTTTTCACATCCTTCTGCAGAGATCTTGCATATCATTTGTTACTTTTATTTTCTCTAGATGTGACTAAACTAATTTATTCTAATAATTTTTCTATAGTTTTATTATTACCTATGTACACAATAATTCAACAATACCATCATGTGAATAATGGCTGTTTTCTTGCCCTCTCTGCAAGCCTGACACCTTAACTTGTCAGCGAGAACTTTACATACAGTGTTGAGTAGAAGCAGTAATAACGGGCACTTTTGTCTTATCCTGGTTTCAAAACTAAGGATTCTTTGTAGACCTTTCATTAGATTAAAGAATTTGCTTTCTGCTCCTAATTGGCTAACTTCATAGATACTTTTGTTTATTTGTTTATTGAAATCATGAATTGATGCTGCATTTTACTTTTGTAAATTTATTTATTTTGAGAGAGAGAGAGTGCGCGCATGTGGGAGGGGCAGAGAAAGGGGGAGAGAGAGAATTCCAAGCAAGCTCTGCACTGTCAGCACAGACCTGGAAGCAGGGCTTGAACTCACAAACCATGAGATCATGACCTGAGCAGAAAACGAGAGTTGGATGCTTAATGAATTGAACCACCCAGGTGACCCTATTGTTCATGTTTTTTAATTATGTTGTTCAAAGCTATTTACCCTTACTGATACTTTGTTGTTCTTTCATTGCTAAGAGATAAGTTAACATTTTCTATTATAAATAGGAATTTATATATTCTTCTAATTCAATTTTGCTTTATATATTTTGAGGTCATGTTATCAAGTACATAAAAATTTAGAATAGTTATGTACAATAGGATATTATTTTCTTTTCAGCAGTCTGACAAAATTTGACTTTGGGGTTTTTAATCCATTTACATTTAATATAATTACATTTGTATTGAAGTTTAAATCTACCATCTGTTAAGAGCTTTCTAATTGTTCTGACTGTTCTGTTTCTTTTACTTATTATCTTCATTTGGATTATCTGAATACATTTTTATGATGCCTTTTTCTTCTCTCTTAGTTTAAAAGTTATGGGGTTTTTTTTGTTTTTTTAGTATTATTTAGTGCTTGCATTTGATAATAAAATATGCATCTTTGATTTAGTAAAATCTAATATTTGTTATTTTTATCCTCATCCATGAAAATACAAGTATCTTAGAACACTTTAAGTCAACTTAGCCCTTTCCTAATTTTTGTAACATTGTTATCACATATTTAATTGTTTTAAATACTCCAAAACATTATCACCTTATACACTGGTTTTTATTAGCATTATTCTTGTCCTTCATTCCTTTTTGCACCTAATGATCCATTTATGACCATTTTCTTCTGCTTAAAGAATATCCTTTAGTCTTTATCGTGTTTCTACCAGTGATAAATCCTCTCAGTTTATTTTGTCTGAAAATATCTATTTTACCTACATGATTATTATTATTATTGAGTTTTTCAACTTCATTGAGGTTTAATTGACAAAAAATTTTAAGATATTTTAAGTGTACAACATGAAGTGATATACATATGCATTGTTAAAGAATTTCCCCCATTGAGTTAATTAACATATCTATCATCTCACATATTTACCTTTTAGTGTGTGCATATGAAAATGTTTAAAATCTATTCTCAGCAAATATTAATTATAAAACAGTGTTATCAACTATATTTACCATGTTATACATCAAATCACCTGACCCTATTCATCTTATAACTGAAAGTTTGTATGCTTTTACCAAACTCCTCCTATTTCCCCTACTTCCTCATCCCAAGCAACCACTTTTCTACTACCCATTTCTATGAAGTTTTTTTTGGTTTATTTTCTACATGTATGTGACATAAAGCATTATTTGTCTTAGTCTTATTTCACTTAGCATACGCCTATCATATTTATCTATCTTACTACAAAAGAATTTCCTTCTTTTTTTATTATTTATTTTTGAGAGACAGAGAGTGAGCAGAGGAGGGGCAGAGTGAGGGTTAAAGGTGCTAGCCATGCGCTGTCAGTGCAGGGAATGAACTCATGGACTTAGATCATAATCTGAGTTGAGATCCAGAGTTGGAAACTTAACTGACTGGGCCACCCACGCGCCCTGAATTTCCTTCTTTTTTAAGTCCTTTTTTATATTCCATTGTACGTATATATCACATTTTCTTGATCCATTCATCTGTTGGTAGCCATGACTGTTTTCATATCTTTGCTGTTGTGAATAATACTGTAAGAATACGGGAATACAGATCTCTCTTTAAGATAATGATTTCATTTGCTTTGGATACATAGCCAGAAATTGGATTGCTGGATCATATGGTAGTTCTATTTTTAAAATCTGGAGAAACCTCCATACTGTTTTCCACAATGGCTAATACCAGTTTATACTCCCACCAACAGCTTATAGGATCGCTATTCTCCCTTAAGCGTAGTACATCCCCACTGGCATCCAGGTTTCTTTGTTGAGCAAAAGTTTTCTAGTTTGATGTAGTCCCACTTGTTCACTTTTGCTTTTGTTGCTTTTGTTTTTGGTGCCAAATCCAAAAAATCATTGCCAAAAAGTTTACTCTCTCTGTTTTCTTCTAGGAGTTTTAGTTTCAGATCTTATGTTCAAGTTTTTAATAAATTTGGAGCTGGTTTTTGCATATGGTGTAAGATAAGGGTCCAGTTTCATTCTTTTCAAATGGCTATCCAGGTTTCCCAATACCATGTATTAAAGAGACTATCCTTTCCCCTATTCTTGGCTTTTTTGTCAAAAATTAAATGACTAAATATGTGTGGGTTTATTTCTGGTTTCTCTATTCTACTCTATTGATCTATGTTTCTGTGTTTATGCCAATACCATTGTTTTGATAACTAAAACTTTGTAATATTGTTGAAATAGCCAAGTGTGGTGCTTCCAACTTTGTTCTTCTTTCTCAAGATTGCTTTGGCTATTTGGGGTCTTTTGTAGTTACGTAAAGATTTTAGGACTATTTTTTCTATGTCTATGAAAAATGTCATTTGAATTCCTGTAGATATTGTATTGAATCTATAGAACTCTTTGAATACCATGAACACTTTAACAGTATTAGTTCTGCCAATCCATGAGCCCAAAGTATCTTTCCACTTATTTATGTCTACTTCAGCTAAGCTCATCAGTGTTATGTGCTTTTTGGTGTACAGATCTTTCATCTCCTTGGTTAAATTTATTCATAAGTATTGCAGTCTTTTTTTAATTCATATGTAGTCTTTTTTTTCTATTTTACAAAATCCAAGAAGGTTATTTAATGAAGGATTATGGAACACAACAAAATTATTAGTTAAAGAAATTCCCAACAACACTGTGATAAACTATATACTAGTGTTCCGAATACTTTACTTAAGCATACACAGATACGAATTACCAATTGTTGACTAACTTGTAATTTCTCCACAGTAGCATCATTTATTTTTTAGTCATTAAAAAAATATTTATTAAATGCCTAAAACATGATATTTTATTCTTTTTGATGCTACTGTAAATAGGATTGTTTTCTTTTCTTAAATTTCTTTAATGTTTTTTATTTATTTTTGAGAGAGAGAGACAGAGTGCAAGCAGGGGAGGGGCAGAAAGAGAGGAAAACACAGAATCTGAAGCAGACTCCAGGCTCTGCAGCATAGAGCCTGATGCAAAGCTCAAACCCATGAACCATGAGATCATAACCTGAACCAAAATCAGACACTTAACCAACTGAGCCACCCAGGCACTCCAGGATTGTTTTCTTACTGATTTTGCATGTTAATTTTATTTCTAACAGTTTTTTAGTGGAGTCTTTAGGAGCTTTTAGGATGTAAAATCAGTCTTTTAGGATATAAAATCAGAAATGATTTTACATCTTTTATTAATTTTTTAATGTTTTCTTTATTTTTGAGAGAGAGAGAAAGAGAGAGAGAGAGACAGCGTGAGCAGGGGAGGGTCAGAGAGAGAGGGAGACACAGAATCCGAAGACAGACTCTAGGCTCTGAACTAGCTGTCAGCATAGAGCCCAACATGGGGCTCAAACCCACCAACTGTGAGATCATGACCTGAGCAGAAGCTGGACACTCAACCAACTGAACTACCCAGGTGCCCCTTACATCTTGTTTTTTCATTTGTATGCCTTTCCTTTCTTTTTCTTGTCTAACTGTTCTAGATAGCACTTCTAGAAAAGTGGTGAGAGTGGGCATCCTGTCTTCTTCTTGATCTAAGAGGAAAAACTTTTAGCATTTCACCATTGAGTGTGATGTTAGCTGTGGGCTTCTCATATACGGCCTTCATTGTGTTGAGGTGCATCTCCACTAAAACCAGTTTGTGGAGAGTTTTCATCATGAAAAATGTTGGATTTTGTCAAATGATTTTTTTTTTACAACCATGTGATTTTAATCCTTCATATTATTAATATGGTTATCACATTGATTTGAAACTTGCATCCTGGCAATAAATTCTCACTTGACCACAGTATGATCTGTTTAGTGTGCTCCTGCATTTGGTTTGCTAATATTTTGTTGAGAATTTTTGAATCTATGCTTATCAGGAATATTGGTTTATAATTTTCTTGTAGTGTCCTTGTCTGGTTTTGGTATCAGCATAATGCTGGCCACATAAAATGAGTATAAAAGTGTTCCTTCCTCTTCTAGGTTTTGGAAGAATTTGAGAAGGATTGGTATTAAATCTTCAAGTGTTTGGTAGAATTCACCAGTGAAGACTGAGCTAGCTTTTCTTTGTTGGGAGATTTTTGATTACTAATTCAAATCTTCTTACTAATAATCAGTTTATTCAGATCTATTTATTCATGATTCAATCTTGTTAGGTTGTACGTTTCTAGAAATTTGTCCATTTCTTCTACCTTATCTAATTTGTTGGCATATAACTGTACATAGCGATCTCTTATAATCATTTGTAATTATATGGTATTCATTATGATGTCTCCTGTTTCCTTTATAGTTATTTGAGTCCTCTCTCTTTTTCTTGGTAAGTCAAGCTAAAGGTTTGTCTGTTTTGTTGTTCTTTTAAAAAAACAGTTCTTGGGGCGACTGGGTGGCTCAGTCGGTTAAGCCTCCGGCTTCGGCTCAGGTCAGATCTCACGTTCGTGGGTTCGAGCCCTGCGTCAGGCTCTGTGCTGACCGCTAGCTCAGAGCCTGGAGCCTGCTTCTGGTTCTGCCCCTCCCCCTCTCATGCTCTGTCTCTCTCTGTATCAAAAATAATTAAAACATTTAAAAAAATTAAAAAAAACAGTTCTTAATTTCATCATTCTTTTCTATTCTCCTTTTAGTCCCTATCATTTATTGCCATTCTACTAACTTTGAGGTTCATTTGTTTTTCTTTTACTAGTTCTTTGTGGTATAAAGTTAGGTTGTTTATTTGATATCTTTCATTTTCTCAATGTATTTTTCTCAGTTGCTGTATCTCATCAGTTTTGGTATGTAGAATTTCAATTTTATTTGTCTCAAGATATCTTTTAATTTCCCTTTTTATTTCTTCTTTGACCTACTGGTTATTCTGTAGCATGCGTTACTCTTTCCATATATGTGAATTTTCCAGCTTTCTTATTGTTTTGATTGATTTCTAATTTTATACTATCGGGGTCAGAAAAGATACTTGGTATGATTTTAATCTTAAATTTATTTAAGACTTGTTTTGTGGCCTCACAATTGATCTATCCTGGGGAATGTTCCAAGTGTACTTGAGAAAAATATATATTCTGTTCTGTCTGATGAAATGTTCCATAAATGTCTGTTAGGTCCACTTCATCTAGTGTGTAGTTTCAATCAGATTTTTCCATATTGATTTTCTGTCCTGGTCATTTATCAATTTTTGAAAGAGCGGTATTGAAGTCCCCTACTATTATTTTATTGTTATTTCTTTCAAATCTATTAATATTTGCTTTATATATTTAGGTGTTCCTATGTTGGGTACAAAAATATTTACTGTTACATCATCTTGATGAGTTGACCTCTCTATCATTATATAGTGATCTTTGTCTCTTGTCACTTTTTGGCTTAAATCTATTGTAACTGACATAAGATAGTTATCCCTGTTTTCTTTTGATTTCCATTTGCATGGGATACCTTTTCTCATCCCTTTACTTTCAGTTTATTTAGTCCTTAAAGCTAAAGTAAGCCTCTAATAGACAACATATAGGTGGGTCTTGTTTTGTAAATCCATTCAGCCACGGTACATCTTTTGATTAAAGAATTTAGTTCATTTACATTTGAAGTAGTTGTTCATAAGTTTGGACTTACTCTTGCCTTTTATTAATTATTTTATTTGTTTTGTAATATCTTTGTTTCTTTATTCCTTTCTTCCTCTTCATCTTTGTGATTAATGATTTTCTGTAATGGTATGTTTTGATTCCTTTCTCTTTATGTTTTGTGTATATACTCTAGGTTTTTGCTTTGAGGTTACCATGATGCTCACATAAAATATATTTATGGCAGTCTACTTTAAGCTGATAATAGCTTCACTCTGAATGTAAACAAAAGCTCATACACCCTCTCCTCCACACATTTTACATATTTGATACCACAATTTATATCTTTTTACATTGTATATCCATTAATGAATTATTATAATTACAGCCACCTTTAATTCTTTTGTATTTTAATCTTCAGAGTAGAGTTATAAGTGATTTACCCACCACCACTACAGTATTAGAGTACTCTCAATTTAACTGTGTATTTTCTTTGCTACTGAGTTTTACACTTTCTTAAGTTTTCCTGTTACTATTTAGTGCCTTTCCATTTCAGCTTCAAGAACTCCACTGAACATTTCCTATAGTACCAATCTAGTGGTGATGAACTCTTTCAGCTTCTGTTTGCCTGGAAAACTATCTCTCCTTTATTTCTGGAGAACAACTTTGCTGGGTAGAGTATTCTTGGTTGGCAATGTTTTACTTTCAGCACTTGAATATATCCTCCTACTTCCATCTGGCCTCCAGGATTTCTGAAAAATCTGCTTTTAGTTTTATGAGGGTTCACTTGTATGTAACAAGTTGCTTTTTTCTTGCTGTTTTTAAGATGTTCTCCTTGTCTTTAACTTTTGTTACTTTATTTACAATGTGTTAGTGAAAAAAAAGTGTTTTTTTTTTTTTAATTCAACTTATTTTGTATTGCTTAGGCTTCCTTTATTTGGATCTCTGTTTCTTCTCCCAGGCTGGGGAAGTTTTTGGCTATTATTTCTTTGACACCTCTTTCTGATTTATTCTCTTTCTGTCCTTCTTCTGTGACACCTACAATTGTATATATTTCTTTATGGTTTCCCATGTATCCTTCAAGCTATCTTCAATGCTTCATTCTTTTTTTTTTTTTTTTGGTCTTCTGATTGAATTCTACTGTGTTTTTATGCTCTCTTATTTTTTCTTCCACATAATCTGGTTTGCTGTTGAACTCTTTTGTTGATTTCTTTTTAGCTCAGTTATTGTATTCTTCAGCAATGTGATTTCTGTTTGGTAATTGTTTATATTTTCTATTTCTTTGTTGAAATTCTCACTTTGTTCAGACATCATTTTCCTGACCTCGGATAGCATCTTTGAGTATTATTTTCAACTCTCTATTGGGTAAATCCACTTCATTAAATCTGCTTCTGGAGATTTATCTTCATCTTTTGTTTGAAGAACTTTCCTCAATTAATTTTTCTTGACCTTTTATGTTGGTTTTAGTCATTAAATAAAACAACCACCTCCCCAGCTTTGACAGAGTAGTCTTTTTAGAAGATCAAACCTGTCAATCAGCCTGGCTTGAGCTCTTGGTTGCCTCTCAAATTTTTGTGATCATCCAAGCTGCTTTCTTTATTCTAAGTGGCTTTCTGTATTTGAGGTTGTCCCAAGACCTATCAGTGTCATTAAAGGAAGAATTGCATTCAGCCCCTAGATGCAGTATAACTGGAAGCCAGGCCCTCAAACAGCATCTGTAAAACTGGGAAATGATGCTTCTGCCTGCTCCTTTTTCATGGGGTCCGTGTGTATAATTGCAGTGGGGTGTCTTTCGGGTTTGTGAATGGAAGCCCAGTTAGCTATCAAAGCTGGGTAATGGGGAACTCATCCATCAGGTCGCAGTGCAAAAACTGGATGCAAAGGTGAATGCAAACTCCTTCCAGGTAGATACTAGCAACTTGGAGTGTTCTAGACAGAGAGAGGGAATGGGATGTGTTTGTTGGTTTCTCTAGATTCAAGAATAGATCACAGCCAGCCTCAAGATGTATGCTGAACTAGAAATCTAATCCTGAGGCAACAGCTTTCAAAGTTTGCAGTTAGACTCCTTCAGGGAGACTGGAAGATGGGTGATTTTTCCTGCTCCTCCTGTACTAAGTCCTGGGGTGATAGCACAGTAAGTGCCTGCATGCCCATTAATAAGAGCTTCTTTGTTTGCTATTGTATTGTGGATATCCTGAACACAAGGCCATAGGTTTTCAGAGCTATGTGATTTGTGGGCCCATCCTTCAAATGGGAATCTTAAAAGTTGGGGCGCTAAATGTGGGGTTCAAACCTTCACTCTTCAGGAGGAATCTGGGAGTTTGGAGTTCCCTCCCAACTGTATGGTGCTGTATCAGGGGTGGGATTTATAGCAAGAATGTGTCTTGGCATTTCCTACCATTCCAATGCAAGTATTTTCTCATTTGTCCAATGTATAGGAGTTTCTGTATTTCTTTGAGAGGTAATTGCTGTGTATAACTATACATTTGGTGGTGCCATGGGAGGAGGGAAGCAGCCTTTGATGTATCCATTGTGATCAACCTCTCAATTTTACTTTTATTATTGAAAGATATTTTTGCTAAGTTTAATATTCTAGGTCGACACGGATTTTTTCCCCAGCAATTTAAAGATATTATATCACTGTCTTCTGGCTTCTGTCGGATCTATTAAAAAGTCAGTTGTCAGTTATATTGTTGCTCCTGTGTAGGTAAAGCCTTTCTCCTCTGGCTGCTTTTAAGATTTTGTTTTTCAGATTTCAGAGGTTGTTCTATGATAGGCATAGATGTAGTTTCTTTTTTCTTTATCCTATTTGAGGTCCATAGGGCTTCTTATTTGAGTTTGATATCTTTCAGCAGTTTTGATAAGTTCTTAGCCATTATCTCCTTAGTTACGGAGTTTGACTCATTCTCTGTTTCCTCTCCTGAGACTCCAATTTTTACACATTAGAATTTTTGTCTTTTACTCCATCTTTTGAAAGTTTAATTCTCTTGCCTTTGTAAAGGCTCTTTCTGAATATTTTTTCTAATATATCTTCCATTAGCTAATTCTTTCTTGAAGTATATGTAAACTGCTATAAAACTCATTCACTGAGTTCTTAATTTGGAGTATCACATTTTTTTTATTATAGAATTTCCATTTGATTCCATTTTATAGTTTCTCTCCTGCTAAAATTCTCAATCTTATTTTTTTTAATTTAGACTTTGTAAACATAGTTATCTTAAAATTTGTGTCTCATGGCTCCTTTATTTGGAGCTCTTATGAGTATATTTCCATTGTCTATTTTTTCTGCTGAAAACCATTCATATTGTCTTACCTTTTTACATCTAGTTATTCTCTTAAGTTATATTATGGACACTGCATCTTAAAATTATTTTCAGAAATAATTTGAGGATTACAATATTGTTTTCTTTCTCCAGAGAAGTATATCCATTTCTGCTAGGTTTGTAGAAGTATCAGCGATTAAGGATTACCTTTATATAGTTTCACAAGTTGAGGGGAATTCCTACTGAAGACCCTTTAGGGACATTTCTGCTTTCAAGTCTCCATTTCCTTTAGGGTACATTCTTCATGATTCCAATCCAAATGATGGGAATTCACTATGCTGTTTTTCCTTTGTGGACCCTGACTTCATTGTTATCACTTGAACCCCAGAAGGCTGTCAACGGCTTGTGTTAGCCTCTCAACCATTGCCTCCAAAATTGAATTTGGCCTATAGGGAAAAGTCACCCTAAACACCAAACTCACTTTCTTTAATCTATTTCTTCTTCTGGAGCTCAGGTCTGCAATTCTTCATTCAATTTATATATCTCTAATGTCTTTATTTCCTAATTATTTTAAAGCTTTTTAGATAAATTGAATAGTTGTGTATGTGCAATGAAAAAGAAAGTTTTATTTGGATTTGGGTAATTTGCTTGGACAATGACTCTCATAAAATAGATGTAATCTATCCTGTGTATTAGTTAAGAACACAGGATTTGGGGCCAGCGAATCTGGTTTAAAACCTTGTTTTGCTTCTATTAGCAGTGTGGTTTTTGGCAGCTTACTTAAACTTTCTGATTTCCACTTCTCTCACTGGTAAAATGTGAATGATGATTATAGATTCTTTGTTGACAAATAAATAGAATAATATTACAAAAACATAATCAGAGTTGGCACCTAGTATGAGCACCCTCAAATGGCAACCATTGTAAATGAATATGAATGATTTAAATATTGAATAATATCTGCCAAAGACAACCATTTTAGCTTTAAAATTATTATAATTATGAGATCTTTTTTCTGGTGTTGTTTTTCAGAAAAGAACTCTTAGGTCATGGCTTTGGGGTCTTGGCAATACTTGCTTTGTAATTTTTCCATACCCAAATCTTAGCAATGCCTATGCTGTAGAATTCAAGGACCCAGTGGAATACTTCTTTTCATTATGGGGTCAATTAAAAACTCCAATTAAAGAAAATTCTGGCTTTGCCCAAATGTAGCCCTAAAACATGCTTCCATTCATGGATATGGAAGCCTATATGTGTCTGAATTTCTACAATTGCCCTAATTGTTTTTAATGTTTATACTAGCTGCTTAGTTACCCACAGGTAAGGCCAAAGGGGCACTACCAAAGCGTCCCTATGATTATCCTCAGCAGCCATATTGTTATAGCCCTACTTTAAGCCACTTGGCCCTGTTTTTATAATCTAGAGATTATCTCCCCTTCAGGAGACTATTCCTGCCCATTCTGCCTGTTGGGCACTTGAAAGCAGGTTCATTTAAACATCAATAACTAGGAGTCTTCATTGACCTCATGCTGCTTAAGTCCTAACCTAGTCTTGACCCTAGAGTCAAAACCTTGTGAAAAGTCAATAAAAGTAGCAAACAATGCTATATTATTCTTGGCAGACTTTGCACAACAATGAGAGGGTTTAACAATAATAGTTAATTATGGCTTAATAGTTGCTAACAAGTATTGAGTGTTTACAATGTATCAGACAATATGTGCACATGCTCTGGTTTGATTCACATAACAGCCAAATGAGGTAGGCAAGATCATTATCCTGTTTTAAAGGGGAGGAACAGTGGTTTACTGGGGCAAAGTATTTAACCTGAGGCCACAAACCAGCAACAGGGTTTATGTCAGCCATTCCTGGAATCTGTATGCTCCCTGTGTAAAGTATTAGGTAGAGAAACTCAGAATCTGTTTACTTCGGAGGATGCTGTTTTGTGTGACATTTGAAGGAACAGCTACCATATTAATAGGCCTATAGTTATTCTACAGATTTGCTCTGTTAGGAAGGTCAGATTATGTCTTAAAGACTATCCTAGTAAGAATATTTTTTTTTAACATTTATTTATTTTTGAAAGAGAGAGAGAGAGAGAGAGAGAGAGAGAGACACCAGAGTGTGAGCAGGGGAGGGTCAGAGAGAGAGGGAGACACAGAATAAGAAGTAGGCTCCAGGCTCTGAGCTGTCAGATCACAAACTGTGAGATCATGACCTGAACTGAAGTCCACTGCTTAACCGTCGGAGCTACCCAGGCGTCCTATACTGGTAAGAATAAAGACTGAGGATCTAATTAAAACAATCCGTTAGCAAGAATCAAAACCAACTCATCAGAACAGGAAGAAAAGAGTCTGGCAGCAAAGGGGTACCACCTAGTCATGTAAGTGATTATGTTTAACAAAAAATCCATAAGAAGAGGCATTATCAGGTCTTGAGAAGCTCCTTAGAGAAGCTTTTAATTGACAAAATGAAAGGTAACCCTCCTCCAAGAGTACAACTGTGAAAAGTTAACCTTCTCAGCCCAAATAGAATATGTGTTGATACAAGATTTCTGGCTGGAAACATTTGGTGGGAACCGTGTTATAGAATTGACCCTCATTAAGGATTCTTTAAAAAAATTTTTTTACTATTCATTTATTTTTGAGGGGGAGAGAGTGCAAGCAAGGAAGGGACAGGAAGAGAGACAGAGACACAGAATCCAAAGCAGGCTCCAGGCACTGAGCTGTCAGCACAGAGCCCCATGCAGGGCTTGAACCCATGAGCTGTGGGATCATGACCTGAGCCAAACTTACTGGTTGCTTAACTGACTGAGCCACCCAGGTACCCCCTCATTAAGGATTCTAACAGCCCAACCCAAGGCCTTCCACAGAAGTCATTACACTTGACTTTTTCCTGGTAAGAATAAATAATGACTTCCACAGAAGTCATTACACTTGCTCTTTTATGGAGGAGAACTGAAATTATAAAAAGAATAAAATGTATTAAGTTACTTAAGGGTCCTGCTGCCTTGCCTACTAAGGCAAGGTTTTGGTTTTGGTCTTGGTTCTGTTTTTTCCCTTTGAATACATAACCAACTAGAAGCTTGAGGTCTGAGGGTTAGGCCCACATTTACGCATAAAGTTCTGGTTACCCTCAGGAGGAGTGGAAATAAATTCCCCCTTTAACTTCTGGAAACAATTAAAAAGTAGCTTCAGAAAATATTGTGAGACTAAACAGTCCTTCACTTTATTCCAGCCTTTTAATCTGAATCTGACCAGTCTGTGTAGAAATAGACTCAAGGCTAATACCAAGGTTTAGGTTTAAGGTAAAATGGTATAAAATATCTATTCCAAAGATGATGGTGATGAAGGAGGAAGGATCATGTCATGTACAGCAGTGGCTTCCCACAGTGAAGGTATAGAAATGAAGTTCCTGTATATTTGCTCTGTGTACTACCAGTCAGCAATCCTGGACAATGCTTGGCACACTAAATGCTCAGAGTGCTTGTTGGGGGAATACATTTATTTAGAAAGTGCCTGAGCTGGTCAAGGCTTTGAGCTGGATCTTAAAGAATGAGTTTGGCCAGTAACAAGAGATGAGTTCAAATCAGAAAAGCAAACAAAACAATGAGGATGACTCAGAAGTTCTCACTCAGGCAGATGGATGGGCAGTGATGCCATAAACCAAACAAAGTGATGGACAGAGGAGGAGGTGTCAGTCAAAGTAATGACAAACACATGACATTTTGTCACAAATTGGGGAAATTCATGTTCCAGAGATCCCTGCATTTTGCTGAGTGTTACTGTCTCAAATTACCTTCTCCATATTTATACAACTGGATCCCCTTGTAATCTTTTTTTAATTGTTCATTCTCTGTCATTAGAGCTTGAGTCTGTATAGTTGTTGTTGCTGTTTTAAGATTTTAATTTTTAAGTAATCTCTACACCCAAAGTGGGGCTTGAACCCACAACGCTGAGATTAAAAATTGCATACTCCACTTATTGAGCCAGCCATGCACCCTGAGTCTGTAGAGTTTTCATTTTGCTGTTTACCACAATGGGGTATTGTTTACTAAAGGCAAAGATTCGAATGAGAGAACTGTCCAAAAGCAGAAACTTTATTTTAATGTTTTTATTGTCACTTTCATGTACTAAAATAGGCTGTTTTCTTCTTCATTTTTCCCTAACGCCTAATGTGTTTGTGTGTCAATATTTTATAGATGAGGAAATTGTATTAACATACAGGATTGAACTCAGGGATGGGGGTGATTGTGAATTAAGAGATGGTCATAACACAAAAGCAGAGAATAAAGATGAAAGAAGTAGTGAGGTTACCAAACCCAAAATAGTAAAAATTGACTATTACTCTGGAATGAAAAGCCACGTGGCTGGGAGAGATGGCCCAAGCATGAGTAATTGAAAACTTGTCTCTGGAGAGGAGAGGAAAGCAAAATGGCTCTTTAACAAATTAAGTCAATGTCTCGCAAAATGTGTGTTTTCTAAATTAAGCATTTCCCAAATTTTGAATCTCCAAGAGATTCTAAATATTAGCAATGAAAAGCTCTGAGAAGACAGGCAGCAAAGGAAAACGAAGATCAAACTTATTTGATCAAACTTATTTGACCTTGGAATTCATTTTTCATGAAACATCTAGTACCACCTCCCAAGAAGGTATGGGAAATGTTGACTTAAGAAAACAAGATCTAATTTCATACTGTCTAGTATATACTAGGTGATAAATAAGTGCTTATTTTTGAGTTTTTAGAAGTAATTTTCTAATAACACAATATGAAATGATATTACAGGTATATTTTCTCCACAATCCTCCTACCAAATTAATTAGAGTATGTTTTGTGTTGTCTTCTGTTCCCTAATTGTCTTTTTATCTCCCCCTTTCTGGGTCAGTTTTGTTTGTTTGTTTGTTTTATTGTTGTTATTGTTGTGTGTGTGCAGTTTGTTTTTCTTCTTGTTTCTTTGTTCTTGAAATTATTATGAAACAGTTTTTTCATAAAAGGGATTTAAAAAGAGTGAAGTAGACATGACCTTCAGAATCAGGACAGAACCTTAGAAAGAATGTGGCTTTCTTAACATCTACTGAAAATAATTAAGGAAATTTCTACCATCTCAGGACCTGCCCAATTCAGTTATAAATTATTCCCTCCAGTTCCATAGCACATAGCTCCTCTGAAACTGTTAATTCTGCTTAGATGCCTTCTGAGTGTGAGTTAAATTTAATTATCTCATTTTCTTTAATAGCAGAGAGTAGATTAATTGTTTAAGAGAAAAAGATGGCTTGTTATGTGGGTGGAAAGGTGCAGAGTCCCTGGTGTGCCACTGCAGATATGACCATCAAGGCAGAAGCTTGAACTAGATAGCACATGAAAGTGGATATTCACACCAAAGACAGAACTAATTATTCATTTAACACTAATTTTCAATTTACTCTTAAATTTATTTGGTTTTGCCAAATGAGAATATATGTGTTCATCAGGCAAACTGCAGTTCGAATTTTGGCTTAATCACTTACTAGCTATTTAAGCACAGGCAATCTGAGCTTCAGTTTCCTCTGTGTAAAATGGCATTAATATTTGGAGCACTAGAATAAAGCTTTCCTCATTTTAGCATTTAGAAGTCTTCAGGATGAGTATTGCTCACCATTATGCTACCCTACAGCACCCTACTTCACTCTACTCACAGTTCTAAAGGACAGAGATCCAGCCAGACAACAGATCTGCAAACAATAAACACTTGGAATACACAAGTCACTTCATCCTTCTTCCTTAAATGGAAATACAAAACTAAGGATTACCAGACACACAAGGAGAACTGCAGCATGAAAAAGAAAGATAGAAACAAGAACAATAACAAACTGCACACACACAACAATAACAACAATAAAACAAACAGAAAGACTGACCCAGAAAGGAGGGAAAAAAGACAATTAGGGAACAGAAGACAACACAAAAAGTATTCTAATTAATTTGGTAAGGAAATTTTGGAGAAAATATAATATCCTTAAAATTGGGAAAAGTGTTAAGAAAACAATTGGAGAATGAAATAGAGTGCTTGCAGATTAAAAAATAATACTGGTTGAGAAAAAAAAAATTACAGAAAGCCTAGAAAATAAACCCAAATATTTTATTTTCTTAGAATTCAGGGAGAAAAAGACAAAGAATTGAAAACTGTAGGAGGGAAGATTGTTCTAGAAGCCAGAAGATTCATCTAGGAGGTCTCACATGTTTGTTGGAAATGAAAAAAGTATCAAAAAATATTTGAAGAAAAAATTTCCAAACCTGAAGGACAGAATTCTTCAGAATTAAAAGAGCATCTGAATGCCCACAACAATTAAAGAAAAGAGAGCCATACCTAGTAACATCTTTGATGTGTCCAAGTACTGAGGATAAAAAGAAACTTCTAAAGGCTTCTATACCCAGCCGGATGTCAATCACATATGACAGCAGAATAATATTTTCAGACAAAAAGATCTCAGAATGCTTATCTACCATACATCCTTTCCTTTAAAGGTATTTGAAGATATACCCAGAGGAACAAGAGTAGGATAAGAAGGTTGTGTGGTCCAGTAACCTGTAGTTCCAATTCAGACTCCTGAGAGTAGTGGGAAATTTCTACAACATGACAATTGAATTGCAACTGCAGAGGGCAACCAATACAGATTGGAATCGAAGGATGGAGGGGAAATTGGGGATGGAGGTCTCCAGGAGAAAAGCAGGACTTTATAGACAAGACAGGCTTGGGGAAAACTAATCACAAAAATACATAGTGCAAAAAGAACTCCAACAGCACCCATTGGAAACTTGAGGGATCATTGGTAGGGTGAGGAATGTATAATAAATCTGAATGTTTAGTAAAACCATAATTCAAATATGAAGCACACTAAAACATGTCAATATTGGAGGATAAAAACAAAGAGAGAAATTCCATTGAACCGTGATGCTGGGAGCACCCTCTCTCAATTGACCCAGGAGTTATGATGTTAGACTTATTAAAAAATATATACTTCTAACATATGAGTTGATCAATCTATGGATGAATCATGGAGATGTGGTTGCAACTTAGGACAAAATGTAAGGTATATGTTTACCTGACAAAATGAGAGTTGGAAGGTGGATAAAAGGGTGGCGTCATCAATAATTTTATCTTTTAAAGTGAGAAGTCAAGAGATACAATATTATAAAGAGTTAATGGGATGAGAAATATAGATGTAATGTAATACTTTAAATTATAAATATGAGCACAGGAAGAACAATAGATTACAAATACAACAAAAGATAACAATATAAATGTCAGACACTGGGAATGTCTAGGATTGGGTTGGTGGGGGAAGGGTGGTAGGACTGAGCTAAATGATCAACTTTCATATTTAAGAATCTGTAAATAATATCCTTTACTGATATACTTTTAAAAATAGAGTTATAGGCATATTGTCTTTATGGAGGAAAGAACAGAAGAAATGAGAATGGAAACAACCTCTTAGAACAGTCTCATCTGTCTGACATTGTATCCCTTGTCCCTGGAATGGCACTGGGCACACCTGCTGATAAATGGTGAATGAAAAGAAGGTGACTTGTGGGAAATAGCACTGGGAGAACAGAGGAGAAGGGCCAGGGGCTGTCTCTCCCCAACAAGGAATGGTTACCAGATAAAGGTATTATTTTGATGAAAACAATGATAATAGTGAAAGTGCACAGGAGAACAGGGCATGCCATGAATGGGGATGGTCTCCTTGAGGGAGTGACAGGTAAGATGAGAATCAGCCAGGTGAGGAAAGGAGCTCCAGACTCAGGAACACATATGAAGACTTCAGGTGGAGGGAAGACCCAAGTGGCTGGGGCAGAGCAAGCTATAGGGGTTTGCTCTACAGAGTGCCCTGTGTGAGCCTGTGGAAGGAAGTAGGGACGGGCCAATTCTAACAGTTTTGCAGGCCATGTGGGGATGCTGATCAATTGCTCAAGAAACACGAAGTGAGGCCTATGACTTCTTTTTATTTCATTATCACCAATGAGGCTGGGTTTTCCTAGCTCTGTGCTTACACTTGGGACCATAGCTTGCATATAACTCTGTTTTTGGCCTATCGGGAAGGGACTGGACTTCTGGATTCAATTTTCAGCATCTAATAATTCTGAACTCTCAAAGAAGAAGAAAATACTACATATTAGATGACTCAGTAGAATATGGTCAACTTATTGCATACTTTGTGTATTCATTGCATAAATTGAACGAGATATGCAGAGAATGCTTGTGGGGGGGTGCGGGGATAGCTGGATTTTATCATCAAGGTTTTGGCGCCTGTCAGGAAGTTATGATACTGTTTTAGCAGGAAGGCAGAGAAACATTATCAGAGCAATTTAGGCATTGATCAGTGGCAAAGCACATCCTATTCAAGAAGCCAGAAGAGTGTTTACTGGGCTCTCAGGAGCATGGGGCCGGGCCAGATGCCAATGATAATTGTAAAGATACAGGCTCTACCCCGAAGAAGTGCCTAGTCTTAGAAGACAGAAATAGATGTGGATGAACACAGATCCAGATTCTGTCAGAGCACAAATGCTGCATAGGGATTAGGCTGGGTGCTCTGGGAAGCTGAATGAACTCTTTCAATCCACTAGGGTCCTTGTTAGTGCATCGAAGCAGTAATTTACTCAATGACAAGAGTTCACGTCGCTTCCTAAGGCACTTAACTTACTCCCAGGATGTTGGTTGCACACCAGGGGAATCCAGCTCACTAATCTTTAACACTTGTCATAATTATTTTTCCTTCAATAATACTATTTTCCCCCTGAGAAACTAAAAATTATTACATATGAAATGTAGAAATATATAATGTGTGATTTTTTTTAATAAATTGTAGTCAGCGGCCCTGGGGAATTTTTGTAGCAAAAACCTCTCAAATCAATTATATTTTCTCATTTCTGGTTCTAATAATTGAATATTTTATTTCTATATTTATTTAAGTTCTCTCAAAATGAAAAGGTGGAGTTGTGTTGACACACTGGGAAAGGAGGGTATCATTAATTAAAGTTGTTTAAAGTATAAGATGAAAACAGTGCTGATGCATATAAATTTGCTTCAATGAGCTGCCAGCTGCTTTGTGAGGTTACAGGAACACAGTCAGCAATCCTGGGTGGTGGCACAGGGGTGCATCATCCTGTCCTCTCGAGGAAGCAATTCATCACAGTTCATCCAGACAGAGAAAAAGTAAATGATGCAGCCAAATGATGTCGATGAGCCCATGACTCAGCTATTTAGAACATCCAGGATTACTGACCTGCATTTCTCACATTTCAGTCCGAATGTTCAGTCCTGAGCCCTCAGTCACCTCAGCCAGGAGCTCATTGTCATTTACTTCCATTGTCTCATCTAATTCTCACAGCATTTCTATGGTGCAGGTGGAATGGTGGAGGTGGTTATTCCCCTTTAACAGCAGGTAAGGGACACCAGGTTCAAAAAGGTTGAGGATACCTGCCCAAAGTCATATGGCTGCTGGGTGGTAGAGCAGAACCAGACTGGAGGCCTTTTGATGCCTTGCAGGTGCTTCTTGTGCTGCTTCCTGGACCCCAGGTGACCATAGGCCCTACTCTGCCTGACCTCTGAGCTTCCTCCATTGTACCCACCCCTGCCACACAAGTGCTCTGAATATCTGAGTAAACACAGCCTGAGAACAGCAGCCCCTAGGAAGCTCCTACTCCCAAAATAGATGCTGATGAATTACCTAGAGGCATGGAGAAGTCTTGAAATGATGTCTATCTGATGCAGGAGTTGGCACTAGTCGGAGAACAGTCATGGAGCAGGTAGATCCTGGACTCCCTTTTGAGAGTTCGCTTTCTCAGCTGGCAGCTCCTTTGTAACAAGTATGAACGATACCATCCCTAGTTTCTCTCTCTCTCTCTCTCTCTCTCTCTCTCTCTCTCTCTCTCTCTCTCTCTCTCTCTCTCCCTCTCATGCCTATTCTCATAGGAAAAACTCTCAAGAGGCTTCTGATGTTTTTCGTGGTTGGTTAAGGATGACCAGAGTGACCCACTCAAGAAAGGTTAATTTCCGAGTTCAAGCAATGAGTTTTCCAGAGCCTGCTTCTTCCAACCCATGCCGCTGGAGATTAATAAATGTTGGTTATTGTTATTTGGCTCAGAGAATGCCTGGGATACAGAGAATTTATGATGTTTGTCTAAGTCAATCTCATACTCTTATATTTATTCACTGTGACAGCAGAAGGCAAAATGGGAAACAAGAGTCAAAATTACAAAGAGGCTGATTTCGCTTTGAAATGAAGGACTTTCAAGTAATTGGAACTCTCTGGAAAAGAAATGGCACTATCAAGAGGCCGTGAGGTTTTTGTTGCTGCCAGAGGTAGTTAAACTGAATTGATGACTACTTATCAAAATGCGTTGGAAAAGGGGAGTATGCTTAAAATAGATGACCTCTAAGGTTCAGCATTGAGATATTTAATTTGTTTATCCTTCCCATAGACACATTTCTAGAGTACAGAGAGAGGGGATTGGGCAGAGGTCAGGGTCAACGGTCAGGCACCTTTGGTCCATCTGTCACCTTTGCTAATCCAAGCTGCTCATCCACTAAGTCCAGTGAGGAATGTATAGACTGTGGCACCAGGAGAGCAGCTGGACAGAACACAGGCCCGTAGCTAATGGGTCAGAGTCACCCTGATTTCAGCTACATTCCTACCATTGACAAACTTCACAGCAGCAACCACTTAACTAAACCAAAGGATCTATTTTGATGAGATTCTGAAACAAGAATCCCTAATGATTTTCTCCCCAGAATCACAGGAAAATGTAGCAGGGATATCATCATATCATTTGAATGTGTACCCACTTGCCAATTACTCTGGATTGATGCTTCCTGATGTAAATAATCAGCTGAACATAAAATCTAAATCATATACAGTTATTTGACACTTTATTCGAGACAAAAAAAGATTGGCTATTTAGGCAAAAACATCAGCCTAGTAGCTTTCCTGGCAAATGTGCTATAACTAAGTATATATATATGTGTATATATATATATATATATATATATATATATATATACAGTCCACATTATGAGCAAGTAATGGTCAGGCCAGTCCAAAGGGCAATTTACTCTCCAGGAAACCAACAGGGTCTGTGCTACATGCATGCTCTTTTCCAAGCTGCTCACAGCCATTTAGAAAATTACTATTGTTATTCACAGAATGCTCCACCAATCTGAGAAATTAACCCTCTTCCCAACATGTTTAATTTACTTCTTCTTCAAATAATAGGCATGTTAAAGTTGATACAGGTCCGGTGTCTAAATAAAAAATAGCTACTTTTTACTGAGTGCTTAGTATGTTGCAGGTAGTCTGAATGCATTACATACAATCTCATTAAATCCTCTCAACAACCCAGATGTATTATTATCCCTAATTGAACTGAAGAGTTAACTGAGACTCAGAGAGAAAAGTAATTTACCCACGGTTATACAGCTACTAGTGCCTAGTACATAGGAAGTGCTGGATGAGTGATCATTAATGTTAGTTTATAGTAGGAGGCACAGCTGGAATTTGAGTTGAGATCTAACACTCATCAAAGCCTTTACAATGGCCTCTATGTGGTTCTGTCTCATACAAATTGCACTGTCCGTGAGAAGGAGGTGGGTCATGGCCAAGTGCCACTGGCAGGAATCCTTATCCTAAGGGAGGCATACTGCATATGTCACACTTTCAGTAGCTCCCTATTAGTTAAGAGCATGTGGCATGTAAAATAGAATGATTAACACAGAAGTCTCCAAACTTGGGTAGGGTACACAAAGAATTTTCTGGAATTTCCTAGAAACTGAATGATACATTCAGGGTTAATAAAATCTATAACTAGATTCTATTTGCAGATGTCATCCTTTCTAAAACTGATATGCCCAAGACTGCTCTGTGGGCAAGACTTCATGCCAGCTCTCCATTCCTGACTCCTCTACACCACAGATTTCTAACACACATGACACTCTCCTCACCCAGGCCTGTCCTGTGTACATGCATAAGAGACACCCATTCTGAAGGGCACAGCCATGTGGGCGCAGAGCTTGATGAGATGCTGGTACCTTTGTGAAAATTTGAGAAAAATCATTCCTTCCTCCAGATGCATGGAGTGTAGGCTGGATATTAGTCCCTATTCACACACTCAGCGGTGTGCCCCTGTGCAGGTCATTGTCTCACCAGTCTTACTGCTTAGAACGTTCATTGTCTCGAAAATAAAAACCCCCCGTGGCTTGTTTTTTGAAGGGGCAGTTTCAAAGACTGATTTCCAGGAAGCCTTGAGTTACAAAGTTTTCTGGCGTTCTTTTAGAAGATTTGTGAGCAAAATCGTCTCATGCACTTTGGGATGAGGAGACCTCTGGTCCACCTCGCAGCTTCCTTGAGCACGTGCTGTCTCACTGAGGCACCGTCAGTACGCAAAGATCTCCGCTGAGTCCACAGAAGGGCATTTGCCAGCTGGGAAGGCTAACCACTCACTCTTTATTCCTAAACAAAGATTGCTGAGCATCTCCTAAAGCACAAAAATATAATTGCAGGCCAGGCAACAATGAAGATTAAATAACAGACTCATAAAATTAATGGCCAGAAATTCCACAGCAATGTTTTCAGTCCAGAGTTTCTCTGACTTCCAACTGTAAATATGCCATTTGAAAAAGCAAAAAGATGGACTAAATATTTCAGTTCCCCACAGTCCCCAGTATCTTTAACTGGAAAGCCCACTATTCCTGTGAAACTCAGACTCCATGGACACACTTTATTATTATTTTTTTAACCAAACAGAGAAAGTGTTGGTTCAGTGCATAACAGGCTAATTTTTAAGCCCTTAACTACTTGAATGAGTATGATTTTCAGGTCAGTATTATTGACATGATATAAATGCAGTTTTCTTGGGAGAGTTTGCCTTTCAAAATAGATTTCCTGAGAATTAAAGAGCTTCTACCCCACCTTCTTTTCATTATATTTATGAGTCAATGGGGGGAAAGGCAGGGTACTGCCTCTGAAGTCATATGACAGGTCAGTCCCCAGGGAATGAAGGAGTGAAATCATCAATAAACACTTAAAAGTTCCACCTATGTGTCATGCATGGCATTAGGGGATAACAATAATATTAAAAGACGATGGTTATTCAGCATCTACTATGTGACAGGTACTATTCCATGAAAGGTCCACATATTTGCTCACTTTTACACAACTTTCCCAAGTGGA
Source organism: Suricata suricatta (assembly GCF_006229205.1). Taxonomy (NCBI): domain Eukaryota; kingdom Metazoa; phylum Chordata; class Mammalia; order Carnivora; family Herpestidae; genus Suricata; species Suricata suricatta. The sequence continues at coordinate 87,141,722 of NC_043703.1, read as the reverse complement.
ATTTTTCTTCCCAAATGCTTATTAGGCATTTATATATATATATTTTTTTTTCTGTTCTCAGTTTATTGTACAGAGCTTTTTATATATTAAGGATAGCATGCACTCATTATATATTGAAGTATTTTTCCAAGTTTGCCGTTCATCTTGTGTGTGTGTGTTTGACAGTCTTATTTTTATTTATATTTCATTTATTTAGTATCAGACTTACAAAAACCTTTATCACCCAAGATTATTTAATCTTCACCTGATTTCCTCTAGTAATTCTCAAGCTTTATTATAATACATTAAAATGTTTCTAGAACTTATTATAGTTTAGTATGCATCACATTTTACTCGACACCCCATGTCCCCAAACAGTTACACAGTGTCCTAACATCGTTTACTGGAAAGCTAATTATCCAATCATTTATTCAACAAATCGTCATCCACAACCTATGAGAAGAAGGTGTTTTTTTAGGTCCTGGGGATACATTACATTACATGGGGAGAGACAGATAAGGGCAACTAAACATATAGTATATTAGGTGGTGCCAAATGTGGCGGACAAGGAGGGCCTGGAATGGGTCTTTTACACAGAGTGGTCAGTGAAGTTCTCTGAAATGGTGATGTTAGGGCAGAGACCTGGAAGAAGTGAGAAGCAACCTTTGTGCCCAAGGAAGGGCATAGCAGGCAGAGGGATTGTGAGGTCAGATTATCCTTGGTGTGTTCAAAGATTGGCAAAGACAGCACTCTGTGCCACAAATTAGGGGGACGGTACTTGGAGAAATCAGAAGGTGGCCGGAGTCAGATCATGCAGGACCTGATAGGTTACGTAAGTATTTTAGATTTGGGAACTTCGCAGAGCAGATTACATTTCCCAAAGATGGCCATGGCCACACCCCAAGTGCTTGTTTGCAATGTGGCATTGACTTCAACCTCTTTGAATCTGGAGAGGCCCAGTAACTGCTTTGACCAATAAAATATGGCAGAACAGACGCTGTCACCATTCTGGGAGTGGCCCCTAACTGGTGTGGCAGCTGCCTCTTCCTGTCTCTTAGTAGACAATCGTAATGGATAAACTGCAACCACCCCAAGACCACCAGAAGCCCAAGCCACCTAGAGAACCCTGGAAGATGAGATGCCACATGAAGAGACGGAGAGGCCAAGGAGCCACAAGGCACAAGGCATGTGGGTGAAGAAGCCACCTCAGAAGGGGATCCACCGCCCAAATGCCCTAATTCCTGATCCACAGTATCTTGAGCAAAATTGAAAGGTTGTTTTAAGCCACTATGTTTTGGGACAGTTGGTCGGCAGCAATAGATAACGGGAACAGTGAGGAAGGGGGCCCTTGAAGGGGTTTGAGCAATCATATGATTTGACTTGTTTTATAAGAAGTCCTCTGGGTCTGTGCTGAGAACAGAGTGATGAAGGGAGAGTGTAGAAGGAAACCAGTGTGCAGAGCAGGTAAGAGACACACAGATGGGATTTGCTGATGGGTTAGATGTGTGTTGTGGAAGAAAGGCATGAAGGATGGCTTTGAGGTGCTGGCCTAACCCGGGAAGAATACACATTCAAGAAGACATGCCAAGTGCTGTTGGACCGCCGGGTGTCTAGTCAGAAGAGAGGTCAGGGTTGGGCAGTAAGTCTGAACATTGTTAGTGTTTCTATGGTCATATCAGACCAGTTGCCCTGGGAAGTGAACAGAGACAGAGCAGAGAGGTTGGAAGGCCAGACCTTGGGCACTCCACCATCTAGATACATGGAAGAATTGAAGAAGGAACCCCGAAAGGAGGTGGTGAAGGAGCTGCCAGTGAGAGAGAAGTAAAAGAAGGATGTTTTGGAGGCAGAGGGGGAAGTTGCTTCTGTAGGAAAGGAATAAATAATGGTGTCAGATGTGCCAAAGAATCAAACCAAATGAGGACTGAATATTCTTGATCTTACTGTCCTCATTCTTGATATTACTGATTCAATATATTTATCATATACTAAATTTGCTACGCATGACTGTATGTGTGTGTGAACTTTCTCTTTTTTCTCATTGATCAGTTTATCCATCTGGAACCATGTGACCACTGAAAATTTCTTTCTTTCTTTCTTTCTTTCTTTCTTTCTTTCTTTCTTTCTTTCTTTCTTTCTTTCTTTCTTTCTTTCTTTCAAGAAACAGGGCACAAGTGAGCAAAGGGCAGAAAGAGAGGGAAAGAGAGAAAATCCCACTAGGGGTAGAGAGAGAGAGAGAGAGGAAGCAGGGTTTACCCCCTAAGCGGGGCACAAGCTTACCCAATGTGGGACTCAAACTTATGATCTGTGAGATCATGACTGAGCCAAAGTCAGATGCTTAATGACTGAGCCACCCAGGCACCCCCACTGAAACTTTCATACCTCACAAAGAAAGCATCAAGCCTGACACCCCCACTTTTTCTTCTCCCCCCCAAGAATATCCTGGTTATTCTAATCTAAAATTCATCTGAATTTTAGATTGGAATTTTAACAAGTCCTCTTCTTCCCCAAATGCACTGAAAATTTTATTTTATATATATTTTTGCATACAAATTAGTTTGGTGAGAGTTAATATTGAGTCTTATCTAGTCTCCACGTGTTATGTGTTTCCATTTATATGTTTCACAAACCTAAGTAGATTTTTTTTCATATAGTCTCATGTGTTTTCTCTTAAGTTCTTTACTAGGTATTTAAACTGCAGGGGCTTTTGTGAATTATACCCCCTTTCCTCATATTTTCTTACTATTTTTGTTACAAAAATCTATTTATTTTTGTATAAATAACTCTCTTATTATTTTTAATGATTTTACAGGTGATGCAAACAGATTTCAACACCTTTGTTATTTTCATGGGCATAAGGTTTCACAGCTATGGAGTCAAATAGCCAATGTACAAAGCTGTCCTAATTTCTGCTGATAAAATTATTCCTAGTTTGGAAAATGGGATTTAATATGCCAATATTTCAAAGTGTTTCACAAAGAACTCCATGATTTCCAGGTGCTCTGAGAAAGACTGTAGCCTCCCATCTCAAATTGTCCCAGATACTTCCAATTTCAAATATTTTTCCCTTTGTTAACCCATGAGTCAGACCATATGTCCTTTGATCTTTGCTTCAAAAAATATTGTCACAGTACTTAGAAACAGAGATGGCCCAGGCAAAGTTATAACATATGGAGTGTTTTTCCTCCGAGCCCCTAACTTTCCTCTCAGCATTTTTCCTGGTTATGTGTGTCTAGGGTACACACATGCATGCATGTGCGTGCGCGCACACACACACACACGCACACACACACACAGAGGGGTGTCCTGGAGGAAAAGGAGTTTAATTCAAACAATACCACGTGTGCTCTGCTGTGCAGCCTGGACTGAGGACACCTGAGGGCTGGCTCAGGGGGAAGGTTTCAGAGCTGGGCAGCCTGAGTTTGAAGCTCGCGTCTAATTGTGTGCACTTGGGCAGGTCACTTAAACTTTGAGCCTCTATTCTCTACATGTGAGTATCTACATAGTGGGGCTATTACGTGGACTCCGGAAATAACTAAAAGATGCTCCACGTAGGTAAGAGCTGAGGAAACAGTACTTATTACTTTGATTTAGAAGGAAGTTCCATACTATTGCTCAGGTCCTTAAGAAAATTCCTCGGTCTCACACTGTGGGAGGGAAGCAAAGCTGTAGATGCAAAGTGACCAGAATGAGAATACAGGAAGAGTGGGACCTCAGTCTCCTAATTCATTGTTTTGTACCCGTATCTATAGGAACAAACCACCAATTGCTGATCTCTCCCATTTATAACTAACCAGCCTCCACCTAGAGGCTGCAGTGCTGTAACCATAGGGCAGACATTTGCATTTTTGGCTGTCACCTTTTAACTGTCCACCCCTTCCTATTACCACTCCATTCTTTCTTTTGAGGATGCCTCCTAGTGCATAGCTTTGGGGGGTAGGGCCTGAAGTCCTACAGACGGACCTGACCTTTCCCTGGGGGCAGGCACGTGACCTAGATGCAGCTCATCACACTCTCCCTTCTTTCTGGGATTCTGTATTTTACATAATTAATTGCCCCAAAGTGGGGACAACTGAGGTCATATCTGTCACAGTGGTCCCCACATTACATGGCCCAGACTATGTTCACATTTGCATTACTATGCTTCTTGATGGCATTCTTACTGGTTCCTAGCTGCCTGGCCTTCAGACCCCCTTGCTTGCTGCTCCACTTTACACCTGGTCAGCCCCCAGTATTGTTCCGGAAGATTGTCTTTTTTTTTTTTTAATGTTTTATTTATTTTTGATACAGAGAGAGACAGAGCATGAGAGGGGGAGGCGCAGAGAGAGAAGGAGACACAGAACCGGAAACAGGCTCCAGGTTCTGAGCTAACTGTTAGCACAGAGCCTGACGCGGGGCTCGAACCCACGAACGTGAGATCTGACCTGAGCCGAAGTCGGAGGCTTACCCGACTGAGCCACCCAGGCGCCCCCGGAAGATTGTCTTTTGGTTTAGCACAGCTTGATTTGGTTTCTGTCTCTTGCAGCAGCACACTGACTGATAACAGCCGGATTCCAAGACGAAAAGAAGAAAAGAAGCTCATCCCACTTAACGAGAATTCTCTTATCACGGTCAACCGCTGGTGCCTGGGAAAAAGGTGAACTCTTAGAACGCGTGACTAAATGGACATCAAGACTGAGTTGAACTTCTACATTGTCACTATCACGTTAGAGAGGATTCTGGGGTAGAATGCCTTTCAGCTTGCAAATTTACCATCAAAGGAGACAAGAGGATGGAGGAGTGAAGAGGGGCAGTGACTATCTGCACTTGTGACTATCAACTCAAACACAAACCCTTTGTACACTTTTAGGAGGACATGAAACTATTTCTTTTTTTCAGCGTGGGGAAAAGGAAATGCTGTATTCGCCCTTCCTCTCTTCATTTTCCACTGTTTCAGCATTACTCCTTGGTCCTGAGGAAGCTGCCACAAAGCGTTTTACTAGTTACCTGATTGTCGTCCTACTTAACACGTTCCGTGGTCTGCTGGCTGATGGTAGTTTAAGCAGGATCTAATTGGTAACATATTGTCGATTGAATTAAGTGCCATATGATAGAGATTTAAACCATGGTAATTTTTCCATAAAGAAAAATCTGTCAACAGACTACAGCAGAGGACCATTAATAAATCCAATTGTCATGTTTATTAGTACCGCGGGAGTCTAGTTGTCTTGTATTCACGATCCCCTCCCCATTTTTAGCACTGATAAAAGGTATAAAGAGGAATCTTTGGCAAAGTGCTTCCCAGTAGGCTCACATATGTACACAAATACTTATTTGTATTTTAATCATGAGAAAAATGGTGCTACTTCACTTTAAAAGGAACATGGATTTAGGCGGTTTTTTGGATGGGGGATAATGTTTTTATTTTCTTGCAGTTATGTTTTAAAACATTGGGAATCAACACACTGAAAATCAAAGAAAAGCCAATGAAAACAAAAATGAGAACACCATTTGCTGATCAGATTCACAAAAAAATAAAAGAACTGGTAAAATGTAGCATAGGATTTATAGAAGAACAGTTGCTGTAGTTTGATTTGTAATATTATAAAAGTTAGCAATAAATTAATTTTCTATAGATGGGAATGATTCAACAGAGTATGGAACATCGGTCCCAGGAAGTGCAAAATAGCGATTTCAGAGACTGAGCTAAACCTCACCTAACGACACATCATTAAGAACCAACATCATTTATCCTTTTCCTTTCCCGTTTCTTTTAATTGCCTGTATGGAAAATCACTTTCAACATTTTTCTTCTACATGAATAAGAAAGAATAGTATTTTATAAATGTGCTCTCACTGGAATCTCCTAAAACTCTGTGAACTATGTAGGACAGGTTATTATACCCACTTTACAGATAAAGAAACTGAAGTGTGGAAGAGAAGGTAATTTATGAAGAAATCCCATAGCTGTCAACCTCAGGAAGCAGGATGCAAGGATGTAAGTTCTTCCTCTGAACTGATATGCAGAGTAAAGGGTCTAGATGTAAAAGCCCAGCATCCAGCTCCTCCCCATACCTTTAAATCCCGGAATGACTTTGAACTTGTTTCTTAATTCTCTAGGACCTGGCCTCCTCATCAGTCACATTTCAACACCACTTAACACTGCAGAGTATGGTGCTGGCAGCTAGAAGCACAGAATCTGGGGATGGTCAGACCCCAGCTCTCCCCGATTCCACCCAGCTCCCTTGCGCCTACTATCAGCTATCTTCTAAAGAGGCACAATCACAGGGGATCTGATGTGATAACATGAGAAGGCATGTAACAGGGGAACACACGTGAGAGACACTGAACGCATGCCATGTACTGTGCTTTGGATGCCAGTTACACACATCTACTTCCCAGGTTGCTGTGCATGTGGATACATAAGAGATGTAAGAGCTTGTGTAATCAAATCTGCCAACCTCCGGAGCTTTGCTCGCTCACAGGAAGGTCTGCCCAAGGTTTCTTTCCCAGCCTCCTGCTCACTGCACCTTTGCAGGGTTTGCACTGTGTGTCGGGGGGTGTTCTTATTCTGGCCTCAACTATGTCTCCTACACTCATTTACTTACCCCCCATCCCACCTCAATCTTCCCCACTCTCCCACCGTTTCCTTTCAAGTCTAACAGCTTAACTGTAGAAAAGGGGATGATGATGATGATGATGATTATGATGATGATGATGATGATGATGATGATGGTCGCTAACACTTATTGAGCCCTTTCAATGGGCCGGGCACTCTCCTAAGCTCTTTACATCTATTAGCTCCACTAAAGCTTACTTAAGAGATAGAGACTATTGTACCCATTTTACAGATGTCAGGATTCTGAATCAGAGAAGTGTAATGAATGACTTGCCCAAAGTAACAGCAAGTGTTAAGAGTTAAGATTTGCACTCAGAAATCCAGTGAATGAGCAATGTATATTTTTCCATTTTTGAAATGCAAAATGAATAAAAATATGCATGACAGAACTAAACACTAAATGCAGGTGATGCCCAGAGAAAGACAGTCACAGTTGAACGAAAACCTTAGCACATTGTTGTGTTACTTTCACTGTAGAAATCTCAAATCAGCAGTGAGATGAGAAACCTTGACAGACCTAGAGAGAGGAAGGAACTTTTCTCACTGCACACTAGGGGGCAAATGCTTTTGAGAAAAGCAGACACCATAATTTTTTAATTGATTATTTAGTGTATACACTCAAGACTCAAAGAATGAATTTACTGCCACTTCTTTGCTGCTGTGGGTACTGGTTAACAGTTGGCTTTAGCTACTTTTGTTGCAATATCAGGTCACAGAATAACTGAACCGTAGCCACCTCATGGAATTTACAACCCTTTGAATAAAAGGATTATGAACTGCATATTTAAATATGATTTCACTTTTACATTTTTAAGAGCTTGAATAGCAAGGGATTCACATATTAGGAAAAAATTCCTTTGTCACACCATTAGTCCTCTGGCTTCAAAAATATTGTCATGATCACTATTTTGTATTACAGATACGAAATATATCTGTATTTGTGTACAGATGTGTGTCTATGATGTGTGTATATATACATATAATGTACCATATATACATATATGTGCATGATATGTGTACACCCAAGCAAACATGCATACATAGTATATAATGTACTATCCAAAGAATATGAGAGAGTGCTATCAGACTCTGCTGATGAGAAGGTCACGTGTTCTGAGTTACTTATGCAGAAGCAGTGGTGGCCTTAGGGTAAACCATACATATTCTCTCCTTCCTGTGACCTCTGGGAAATCATTCCCTGTGACCATTCACTGGGATCTCTGCTATGGCTCTGTCATAGGCTCTTTTTTGTCCTAAATGAAGTTCAGACACACTGTTCTTAAGGCCCATACACCCAGCTATTATCACAAGTGGTATCAGCATGTCCACACCAAGGTTATATGTTCTTCCCATGCTGCACTCACATGAATTCTGTGACCTTTTCTGATCATGTTCCAAATCTACTTCCATAGTCTGTCCAGCCATTCACCCAAGGCTGAATTATCTCTACAGAGTGCAGTGGGGGTGCTCCTTGTTGCCCAGTCCTGAGGAGGAGGGCCAGGCTACCCTGATGCACCCCCAAAAGGGTACATACAATGCGTTAGATACTTCTTCCCACCCAAGCAGCCCAGAGGACCCAGATGCTCTCTGGCTTGATCTTACCTCTCAACTCACAGGCTCCTTTTCTTTCCTTTCTTCTGAGGCTGTGTGTAGAGCTCCCATCTCACTGGCAAGCTTTCTGAATGGCACTTTCTGTATAAACAGGAAGAGTGTGTGTGGTCATGACTGAAGTGTGCAGGTGCTGATAGAGGATGTGAAAGTGTGGAGGCGAGTGACTAAACCAGCCAGTGGCATTTCCCCACCAGACACCCAACTGGCCTCCTGTCACCCACTGCAGGGCAAGGGCTACCAGAAGGCTGAAAGCGAGAGTCTGGACCCCACTCTGGGGGACCACTTGACACAAACCAGAAGAATATGTTTGGTTATAATGGCCAAGGGTGAAGTTCTCTACTGCTTTGTCTCTCCCTAACCCCATGTAGAGTCCTTAAAAGAAATCCTAGGAACATTTTTGGAATCCCTTAAATCCATTCTTACCATCAAATACATGGATTTAAAGCCTACACTTCTCATACACAAAGGAACAGAACCAAAAGCCTTATCTTGTCTCTGTTCTATAAGTCTTCTAGAACTTTCTAGAATACAGATGCAGTGGGAGAGTGAACTCAATGAGTAATCAGATGGCCCTAGTCTGCTCTATTTGTAGGGTTTCTATCACCTCATCTCCAATCACTAGTCAACCCACAACATTAGGGCTTCTTGCACCACACACTTACTTCCATTCTACCCCATTCATCTCTGGAAATACTTTCACTAATGTCACCAGGGAGCTTACAGATGGATACTTTTTCAGTTTTTGTCTTATCTGTCCCCCTACAGCATTTGACACCAGTGATAATGTCTTTCCTTCTGGAACTTCTCTCTTGGCCTCCATACTCTGCATTCTTCTGGTTTGGGTCAGGCAATCTCCCTCATGGTCAGGCTTCCAATTCTCTGCCAGTGTCTTAATTTTTTTCTCTCCCCACCCCACTGCCAGGGCTCCATTCTTAGTCTGGTGGTGCATGTTCTCCATGGGTGGCTTCTTCCCAAGCCCACATCCGTATATTCACAAGTCTCTGCTGCTCTCCCATGACATCCCCCAGACACTCTGGCTCAACTGGCCAAAATGAAACCCTAGTCTGTAACTCCTCTACCTTTCCATGAAACGTGCAAAATCCTTCCTGCCTTGTTCCCAACTTGCTCCTGTTTCCTACTGCTGAGTTTGCCTACTTCTGACCTCTTGCCTTATCCTTGACTAATATAGCTTCGTTGGGTTTGATCCTCAATTATCCTTGTCCACACAGGGCCACTCATCTGTATCCTCAGGCTGGATTCACTTCAGGACAAACCTAGAAAGTGCTCCATGTAAGCGCATGCCAACCACTGGGAAATTATCCAAGCGTTGACCACATCAGGTCCCTGGCAAGAGGACAACCTTTCTTTCTCTTATATTCAAATATTCAAAACAGAAATGGGGAGTCTTCCTACCTTCTTTCCTTTTTCATAAACTCCTCAACCTTTAATCACCAAGTCCTGTCAATTCTACCTCTTAAACCACACTTAAATTCATTCTCTCTTCTCAGCCCTTACGTCAGGCCTCGTCATGAATGTCTCAGTCCCGAAAAGGGCATGTGAACCCAAGGCATGCAATAAAATTCACTGAATTGGGGAAAGTCTTGCATAGCATGCTTACTTGTTTTGTTTATTTGTATTGAGGTTAGAATCACATAACATAAAATTAACCATTAACCATTTTAAAAAGTGCAATCCAGTGACTGTGAATATATTCACAATATTGTACAACTACCAGCTCCACATAATCCCAAGACTCATGTTTGTTTTTATGCCATCTTTTTAGTGTTTACTTTTTGTGGCCATTTTAATGCAGGTAGTAAGTGAATACAGTTGTATTATGATCATTTGTGAATAATCATACATCTACTGGGAATCTGTTGTGAAGAATTCTTTATTGAGGAGGGTGTATGAGCAGAAATGTGGACACACATGGTCTCCAAATTCATCTCCCAGGTAACAGGCTCTAGAGTATTTTCCAAACTGCCTCCAAATTTTCTTTGGAAGTGACTTCAAAAATGAAAACATTAAAATCCCCTCACCTCAATACCAGTCCTTAAATTCTTTAATGACTCCCCATCACCTACAGGGAAATCCTAAATCTCCACCACTGGGTAGATAAGGCATTTGATGCCGTAGCCTCTGCCTTCTTCTCCAACACCATCTCTCATCATGCTACTACCTCCTTGCCTCCTCAACACCCAACAGTACCACACCACTGGTGCTTTCCCCAACATCCAGGCTACTTTAGGTCACTCGTTTCTCATGTCATTTCCTCTTTAGGAGATGCCTTTACTTCCCACTGGCTCTCTGGCAGATCCCCACAGACACCAAAAGTCCTTCCTCATTACTCCTCTCTAAGGCATAATTCATGACACGGGCCGGCCACCACTATAGTCATTTGTCTCCATGGAGGATGGTACCATGGCGATTTGGTGGTTAAGAGGGTGGGCTCTGACATCAGAAAGACGTCCTCTACCATTTACTAGCTGTGGAAACTCGGGTACATTACTTAAGCTCAACCTCCTCATCTATACAATACCCACATCAAAGTGACTGCATAAATTAAACAATATCAAGCATGCACAGGGCAAGTAGCGAGTAAGTAGTGGGGAATAGCATAGTTATTTTATTTGTTTCCCTTACTATTATGAAACTGGAACAATTTGTAAATTTCATACCAAGGAGAGCTACTCCCAATGAGGCAGAATGCCATTATTTAAAAAAGAAAAAAAATTAAACCTTTATTGTGCATTTGTAACTGAAATTCAAAGACCGTATTTTATCCCAGCTGTTATTTATGCGGCCTCCCCAGCCACGTCTCCTCCACGTCCCCCTCCACGTCCCCCTCCAGGCCCCTCCCACCACCCACTCAGCAATAACCCACCACCTCTGGTTGCTGAACACTCCAGGCTGCTCCTGCCACTGTGCTTTTTCAGGTCTTTGCTGTCCCAACCCTGGCGGGGAGCACTCAGGGAGCCTGTCCGTGTTCCTCTTAGCATCTCTGTGTGTCCCCTGCAGACGGCCCCACAGGGGTTGACCAGTTGGACAGATAAAGAGGCAGATATGGGATGTGAGCAGCAGCAGGTCCCTGGAGGCAGGGCCGGTCACAGATGCATTCGTGTAAACTTATTTCCAGCCTCTGGCAAAATCTCTGGCACGATGTTTAATAAATACACTTCTCTGCCACAACACCCATACACTTAATTACAATCAATTACTTAGTCGTGCATCATCTCCTGGAGACCAGAGGCTTTGCTGGGTGGGGATGGCACTGGCTCTGTCCATGCCTGTCTCTGTCACCCATAGTAGGCCCTCAGTAAGTTTGTTGGATGAGCATATGAATGAAAATATACTGCAGTTGGGTAAAACTAATGTTGACCTCAAATTCTATCATGTATTAACCTTGTCATGTTGTGTGGCCTTGAGCAAGTTGTAATATGTCAGAGCTTCTGTTTCCTCATAAAATTGGAACCACAATACACACCCTCTCATAGGAACAGGGCAGTTACCAAAGTAGGTCATAAACTGCAAAGCCCTTTATAAGACAAACACCACTGTGTGTGTTTAGGGCCGGGAGCAAGAACTGAATGGAGAAGGTGGCAGGAGAGATTGGGACAAATGCACTGAGCCTAAGCAGGTTAGTAGCAGAATGCCCTACTCCGAGCATACCCTGTTTCTCCAGGATGAGAAAGCTGGGGTTTCACATCCGACCCCTGGAGGGGCTGTGTTTGTGGGGCTGCTGTCCCCCTAAGCCCACTCCCTATTTACTATTCAAAATTCCAGAGGCCTCCCTGGAGGCCAGTGGCACATCTTACAAATGTCTCATGCCCCGTAATAAGGAATGAGAGCACAGGAAACACGGCTTATCCTGTCTACCAGGACCTGGAAATAACCCCTCTCTCGCTGCACTCACTGGACACTGAGGGGTCTCATGAGTCTTTCCATGAAGCTGGGATGTAGTTTTTGGGCAAATGCAGCGGCTAAGGTGGAGTCGGTGAGGAAGAGCTGATAAGCGCTGCCTGGGGTCTTTATCATGATTCCTGGCCAGAGTGGGTGCTGGCAGCCTATTCTTACCAGGTGCTGGGTTAGGTACAGGAGGCCCATTACCAGGAGGACCGTGCAGGACCATGCATGCACTTCTGAGAACAGAGACTCTCCAGCCTCGTATCCTCAGGTGCTCTAGCTAAGCGTCTGACACCCAGTCAGGGCTGTGAATTTTGGCTGAGTGCATAGGGAAGATCTAATCTAATTAATGTCTGTTATGTGTATATCTATATTATTTATCCTACCTGATAATAAAAATAGCTGACAAAATCCTGTGAGATACATACTATTCTTATTTAGCCAAGGAGGAAAATAAAAGCCAGAAGTTTAAGAAATTACCCAAGATCACATGGATGATTAATGATTGATGTAGAGTTCAAATACAGGTATTACTGTTGCAGAGCACATATAGTCTCTTTCTTCCTCTTCTCTCTCTCTCTCTCTCTCTCTCTCTCTCTCTCACACACACACACACACACACACACACACACACTTTATTCACATACACTTATATGCATATGTAAAGACAGGTAAGCACATTGTGCTTGTATTTATATGTAAATCTATATACATAATGTTTATCCTTAGCATGACTATCCCATGTGAAATTTTCATTAGATTTCTCAGCCCTACTGAGCAACCCAGAACATACACGTGTACACAAAGTGATTTTACCTCATATTTCAGTATCACCCACATCAAGCCAAGGGAGGGGGTGGGAAGGGGCTGAGTTAGTTAGTTGAACACTTATCTCAGTTAGAACCCAAAGCCTTCTAGTTAAAAAAATAAACAAGAAACAGAAGGAGGATGGAACAAGTCTCACATATTCCATCTCGAAATTCCAGGTAAGTGGGTAACGTGTTAAGGAAAAGGAGGAGGAGAAGCCCATCACCCGTAAGAAAAATTACTGCTGGCGCCACTCTGTAAATCATGCCGGGAACGCGAAGCAGGGACTTCTGCAGTGATATAATAAGAAACAAATAGGGTAGACAAGGATGGAACATAATTACGGAGACACTCAGTCCGCTGGTTGCATTTACCAGAGAGCAAGTTGCATGCAAGAGAATTTGCATACAAATGAGATGCTGAAAGCACAGGACCAGGACAGTGATAAGACCTCACACATGTTATTAAAGCATGTCAGTGGGGAAAAAAAATCATTAAATTGATACCATGCAGGTTTAACTACATTACATTACCAAAATAAATTTCAAACGGCCTCCTGAGCTTTAAAACAGGTATGTGGCTTTCAATTCAGAAAGTTACCTGGTATTTTGTGTGTGTCTATCTCATTATTTGTGTTGCTCGGTCTTATTATTTTAGGAACGAATATTATAAAAGAAATACTAAATTATTAGTTCTCCTACAGGTTAAATGCAATCATTCTTTCTTTTTAACTTTCATGCACAGTATTTTTTATTCTCTTGGTATATGCTGCATACAATTCTTAGCCTTTTTCAGCATAATTTCTTCAAATACTTCATCATTACCATTGATGCAAATTTTGTTTACCTGAATAGGTAAAACAAATTTAAACTTTATAAGTAATCATTCAAACTTCTCCAACAATTAAAACAACATTTAAGGAGACTAACAGTCTCTTGGAAAATGCTTCGCTGAAATAAATTGTGACATAAGAATGAATTTTGTATCAAATTAAACATCATATTAATATTTTAAAATAGTGACGAAGTTCATATTTTTGGTTTGTGCATACTTAGAAGTGTCCCTCTCCTGCTGGCATTGGAAGGCACATCCACCAAGAGGGACAGAAGGATTCAAAACCCAGGACAAAATAAAGTCAGAGCTGAGGCCTGGAGCTGGCCCTGTTCATCCTCCCTAATTACCAGCCACATCCTTGTTGCACACGTTGCTCCTTGCTGCGTGGGTCCCCTCCCTGAACTTACCTGCTCCCCGACAGAGAGCCGCAGAGCTCTGTGCAGGTGGCTGTGGAATCAGATGCCCACGGCAGACACTTTCTTGCCCATGCACAGTGTTCTGCTGTGCACTGGAGGGAGCCAGGTGTAGCTCCCTGTATTCCCTCTCTGGTCTTAGGTGGGTCATGCCACCTTGGTAGACTCCCACCTACCAAGCAGTCCTCCTCAGAGTACCAGAAAAGGCTGATGAAGGCTAGTGGTGGCTAGCCTGAAGTTTTCAGCTTCCCTAATCTCTGTAGATGATTTAAGGGCTCAAGAGGTCCTCTGGCACAAGAGGAGTTATGCATCGGGAAACTCTGTTCTAAAATTTGGAGGCTCAGAGTGTGCTATCACTTCCATACTCACTATGCCACTGGCTGGTACATGTTGTGGAGATTAATAAAGGGACATCTCACTAAAGTAAAGCTGGGAGGCTAGAAGGGGGAGCCTTAATATTCAACATCATTACAGGAAGAATGAGCAATTAGGCCCCAATGGGAGAATCATCAACAGGAAAAAGTGATCAGTTACAGACCCCACCAGGGAAAGCCGTACAGTGCATCTCCTGTAAGAAAATGACTACCCTTCAACTCAGACAGTGAGAAGCCATTGTCACCCTGAACTTGTGATTCTTCCACTGGATTTTTGTTCAAAATACCCTCTCCAAACTTCCTCCTTCTCCATAAAATAATATTTTCCTCCTTTGTTTTCTGGACTTGCCTACGGTTTTGCCATAGCTTACATGTCCTTAATCGCAATTCTCTTATTCCCAAATGAATCCATTTTTGATGGTAAAATAACTTATTTTTAAGGACAACACTGCATGCTACTGTCATCTCTGCATTTGGATTTTGCTGATCACTCTTTGATTGTCTCAAAATATTTGATTCTATATATTTTTATTGACATAGAGTTGACATACAATGTGTTTCAGGTATATAACATAGTGATTCGACAACTCTATACACTATGCTATGCTCACCAAAAAAAGTATAGCTCCCATCTTTCACCATACAATGTTATTATAATACAATTGACTACATTCCCTCTGCTGCACCTCACCCCAAAAAGTTACTCATCCCATAACCGGAATGAGTGAGAATACCTTCCACTCTCCTTCATCTATTTTGCTCACTTCCCACAATTCTTCCCTCTGGAAACCACCAGTTTGTTCTCTGTACTTAATAGTCTGTTTTTCTGTCTCCTTTTCTTTGTTTATTTGTTTTGCTCCTTAAATTCCACATATAAGTGAAACCATATGGTATTTGTCTTTCTCTGTCTGTCTTATTTCCCTTAGCATAGGACTCTCTAGCTCCATCCATGTCACTGCAAATGGCAAGATCTCATTCTATTCCACCACGTGTGTGTGTGTGTGTGTTCGCACACACATCTTCTTTATCCATTCATCTATTGATAGACACTTAAGTTTTGCTTTCTATATTTTGATGCTATGTTTTGGGGCACATAAATATTCCTGCCTGCTTTAATTTTGTTAATATGATGATTCCATTCTTCATTATAAGTATAAGGTATATAATGCTGAATCTGACTTTGTATGAGTAGAAATACCATATTCCCTGCCTCCTTTTATTCAGCATTTTCCTGAGAGTCTTTATTCTTTTAATTTTAATATTTCTTTGTCATTTTGATTTACATATTAGGATCCTTATAGTTTGTTATTGTTTATGTTTTATCTGGTATTTGCCCTTTAGAAAAGGGTTTTTCCAGGGCACCTGGGTAGCTCAGTTAGTTAAACATCCAACTTCGGCTCAGGTCATGATCTCCCAGTTTGTGGGTTCAAGTCCCACATCGTGTTCTGTGCTGGCAGCTCAGAGCCTGGAGCCTGCCTCAGATTCTGTGTCTCTCTCTCTGCCCCTTCCCTGTTTGCTCTCTCTCTCTCTCTCTCTCTCTCTCTCTCTCAAAAATAATAAACATTTTAAAATACACAAATAAATAATAAAAGCATTTTTCCAACATTTACTTCTATTGTCTAAATTTATGTATCTTCTATTATTTTTCATGCTTCTCCTTTTTTATATTTCTTGCTACTTCTCTTGTTTTGAATTTTCTATGTAAATTATATATTACTGTCTTTGAAAGGTGAAAATCCTGCTTTGATTTCACTGGTCTTTTATTCTTTAATCCTAGTCATTTTGATACTGGCAAAAACATAAGCATTGTTTACTGTTTTAATTTTAACAAGATGGATAAAATGTGTAATAGAGCAGCATATTAAATAGAACGACTAATGGCACAATAATATTAGTAATTCTGGGAGGGACGGATTTAACTGAGTCTTTATCATGTGCCAGAAGCCTATGTTAAATGTTTCAAAGATGCTACTCAGTGGTCGGGTTCCCAAGGTTGAAGGCCTTGCCAAGGCCGAAGGGCTAGAGGGAGCTGGAGCTGGAATCTAACCCGTGGCTGTGTGATTACAGAGGCCAGCCATAAATCCAAAGGGATGCCTCAGAAATCTTTTAAGAAACAGATGTCCTCTTTTCCCCCAGTGGCCTGCGGCAGCCCTTCCAGGGATGTTTAGAGGGCCTCCTAGTCGAATATAACTAGTCTGGAAAAAGCCACTTAGAGTGAATCCATTTAAAGAGGAGGCCAATATTTGAGAAGACGTCAGTAGAGAAGGAGTTTCATTGTGATTTCATCTTTAAAAACTACAATGAGGGGCGCCTGGGTGGCTTAGTAGGTTGAGCGTCCAACTTCGGCTCCGATCATGATCTCAAAGTTTGTGGGTTCGAGCCCCGTGTCAGGCTCTGAGCTATCAGCACAGAGCCTGGAGCCTGCTTCTGATTCTGTGTGTCCCTCTCTCTCTGTCTCTCCCCTGTTCATGATCTGTCTCTCAAAAGTAAATAAATGTTAAAAAAAACTACAATGAAAAAAGATGAAAACAATTAAAAGATAACATGAAAAATTGTGAAAGTAAGTTTATTTTGCATTTATTAAAATGTAGGTTGTAATTATGTGCTAATTCTTAAGACGAAAACTGAGTACCATCTGGGTGGTCTTTTCTATTTGGGCACAACGTTCCTGACAAAAGAGTATGGTAGTACCTAAGGACATCCTTCACCTCACATAGTTTTATGGCACAAACATAAAGACAGCCTCTCTTTTATTTCAGAGGCAGCAGTAGCAAAGAACTTAAATATTTGCCTAACGCCTTTTTTAATCCTTTGACATTAAAATCACTCTTTCTAAGTGGCTGTTAATTTTTTCTTCAATTTTTTACTGGAGAAACTTTGTTAACCTGCATTAGATAATAGTTTTACATGTGATTCAAACAGTTCTCCAGCACTACTTTTTCATCTTCTCCATGAAATTTCACCATCTTTTGCAAAATACATAATTTCACTTTGCAACAGACTTACATTGTATACCCATTGTATCACACTGTGTTGTCCTGCTTACATATGACAAATAGGGAGGGGCAAACTGTACCAGTCTTGGTCCCTGTAGGATCCAGAAGGCATACTCACTCAGAGTGTGTAATTGAGGAGAGCTTAATACAGAACCCTTTAAAGATGTAGTTGGGCAGGGTTGGAGAAACCAGCAAAGGATACTGAAGGATATGTGGGTTAGCATAGCAGGGAGCCTCACCAGCCGCCTCCATCCCCCAAGCCCTCACCTGTGACCCAAAGCACATAGCCAGAGCCAGAGGCGGGGGGGGGGGGCGGGGGCGGCTGCCACAAAGAATATAGGTAGAGGGAAATGGGCCATTTATAATAACCCACTTAAGAAGGATGTGGGAGAATAATGATCCTGACATCACGTTCTATTGTCTTCTGGTGTCTTGCCAGTGATGCTCATTGGCTAAACCCAACTGAATCCAGAGAGGAAGGGAGCCTATTGATTACAGGTGTGGAGTTCAGCCTCTCAGGAGGAAGGGGAGTGGAAGGGAGAAATTGGATCTAGGGGGATAAACAATATCTATCATATTGACCAAAAACATGCTGATTTGTTGACTCAGTAGATTCTGATGTTAAGTAGAGAGTTAGTTATATTTGAATGAGAACAAACCCTACACGTGCTCAATTCATTATGGATCTTCTAGTTTTATAACTTGTCTTTGCTATATTACATCGTAACTGGAGCAATCTGCATGACAAATATGGGGTTAATGTGATCTGAAGTTCCTTTCTACAGGAATGCAGAAGACACTTTCCTTTCTACTTTGAAGAGAGAAGAAATCGAATAAGGGGTAAATTGAACACATGTGTTACGGGGACATATTTGTATGTACGTACACAGAAAAAATGTTACCATATAGCGTGGGTGAATTTACTGAGTCACCCAGCAATAATGGACATGTCAAAAGCTAGAAAATGCTTTCTGGCATTTTGAATCCAAGATGCCGTATTTAAGATTTCAAGCCTTTACTTAACCACTGGTTTCATAATCTCACCTGACTTATAAGGTTTAATGAGCAAAATGAAAATTTCAGAAAGAAATTAAGTTGGAAATCATTCCATTTTGTATCATATTTATAATGGCTTAGGAAAAATTTTTTAAAAGCAAAGTTATTTCTGGCTCCATTGTGAAGCCTTTCAGAAGATCTGAAATGAATGTCATCTAGAATAATCACTAAAATGTATTTGCTTTGATACATTCAGGATAGTGTCCCTGTTTTTGAAAATTCTAATGGTTAAAACAGGGCAAATAAGGGCAAAAGGAACAGAATAGATCATCCTGACAAAAATTCTTAGTCCAGGCAATAGTTGCAAAAAGCACTTCTTTTTAACTGGTGAGTCATTCACTTATTTTCAAGATGTAGCTTACCACTACCCGCCCTACCAGGAAACTGGGAAATGGCCCAAAGTTGGTTACAGGATTCATTGGCTCTCTATTCTATCATATTTTCACATGGGACAATGAACATAGAACAAACCATCTCTATGGTTTTATCCATAAAAGCAAAAGATAAAAATATTGGGAGGAGTATTATCTCAAAACTTTATTCTTCTAAGAATCTACTACTATTTTTTTTAATCAACGCCAGCATTAGTTATTTTATTATTGAGAGCACAACAGAAAATATTGTGAGGACATTCATGAACATTAGTACTTGTAAAGTGTGAAAAACCATAATGAAATTAAAAATAACACATAATCTTCAGCATCTGTGTGATCACAATTCAAAAGTAGTTTTATTAAATGCCCATAAAACATTTCTCTTCAGGCTATGATGGAATTACTTGCGGTAGACCAATGCTCCGGCTAAAAGCAATTGGGAAAGCGAACACAAAGTAAATTAGTCCGAGGGCATTGGAGAAATGCCGGGAGAGGCTCCGGGTCTTGAAGGCCAAAGGGAAACTCACAGAGGAGAACCCAACCACGTTTATTCTATTCTTCTTCATAGGACATGTTGATTCCTGACATGGAGAGAGAAAACCTGAACTGAGCAAGTGAAAATGACCAAGAATCAGATATACCAGAAGAACTTCCGATAATCTTGCAGGAATGGAGATGCAAAATAGGGGTTTGAGGTTGCCAAGACAGCTAAAATATGAAGGGCCAAGTACTCAAAGAGAAGAGTTCAGAAAACTCCACAGCAGTTTTTCCCTTGAGGAATTTGTTAACTTTTTAAATTTTTTATTTATTTATTTTGAGAGACAGAGACAGAGAGAGTGTGCATATGTGTGTGTGAGAATGGGGGATGGACAGAGAGAGAGGGAGAGGGAGAAAGAGAATCCCAACCAGACTCCATGCTGTTATCACAGCCTAATGCAGGGCTTGATCTCTCAACCTATGAGCAGAAATCAAGAGCTGGACACTTAACCAACTGAGCCACCCAGATAACCCGGCATTTGCTCATTCTTAATTTGTTTGATTCAAAAGACTCAGAAATCAGAGGGGAAGTTAATATGGCAAAGTAGCAGGGGAACCCTGTTCTTGTCCTTTGAACACAGAACAACATCAAATCATTTCGAACACCTAAGAAACTGATCTGAAGATTAAGAGAACAATCTGCATAATTTGAGGGTGAGAACATGGCAGGTACATGATGCAGAGAGGGGAACAGGGAGAGAGAAGAGCCACAGTACTAGAGATAGGAGGGAGCCATTTTCAGGGACAGTAGAAAGACGGAGGGAGATAGCAGTGCATTGCGTTGGTGCAAGAAAAGCATTCCTCCTGAAAGTGGCTAGAAAGAACGAGAGAAAAAGTGAGGGGAAAAGTCAAAACACATCCAGAGGACGGTAGGAGAAAACTGTTCCCCAAAATCATTGGTGGAGGGAAAGGAGAGGGTTTCAAAAACTAGTAGAGCACAGAGTCTGAAGTTCTGGAGGTCACCTGGTGGTGCTCCAGCAAGAAAGCAGGGCGGAGCTCCAGGAGCAGGTAGTGCAGTCTGGGAACCCCCTGGGTAGCTCAGGGAGAAGCAGTTTGGAGTGCGTTTGATAGAGGCCATATGGCTTTTCCTAGGGCAAAAGACCTGGCAGACACCATAGAGCTGCTCTGTTCACCACTATAGGGACAAAGACCCTGGCTGAGAGCAGCAAACACTGGAGCCTGCTACGTGCTGCGATTCACCATACACTCCGAGCTGCTGCCACTGTGTGGCTGAATGAACAGTTTCTGGGACAAACCAGCTCCAGTCCCAATGTGGTAAGACCCTCTCCCAGAGGATCGGCATGGGTCTGAGCGGGGGGCGGGGGTGGGGGTCTGTGAAAGTGTGGGGTTTTGTAAAACAGCCATGCCTGAAATAAAACCCAGGAGGGCGGCACCACCTGCCAAACAGACAGATCAGACACAGATAGGGTGAAAGCAGGGAGCTGACAGAAGCTGAGATCACAGGAGATGTGACTGATCCCACATCTGTGAGGGCCAAACTTCCGCTCTGGAGACTAGAGAGTGGGGTGAATCCATTGCCCACCAGCACTGACGGATGTCAGTGAGCTAAATGGCACCACGGAGTAGAGAACAAATCCATGACACCAAGCCCTGCCCTGCTGTGCCCTCCAGCTTCACTAGAGCAGGTCTGCCTGAGAATCAGAGCAGGAGGCCCTTCCCCCAGAAGAGCAGCACAAACCCTTCTACACACGAACTCTACTGATCATAAAGCGCTGCAAGCTTCAGTCTAGGGGAACCTGGATCTAGCTTCCTTCAGTGTGTGTATGTGTGTGTGTGTGTGTGTGTGTGTGCATGTGCGCGCGTGTGTGTGTGTGCGTGCGTGTGTGTGCGCGCGCGTGTGTGCGTGTGTGTGTGCGTGTGTGCGTGTGCGTGGCTTGTTTTTGTTTTTCTTCTTTGATACGGAATGAGTATTTTATTTTATTAATTTTATTATTTTTAATTATTAATTTTTTCTCTTTCCTTCTTTCTGTCAAACTCTTTGTTTTAATATATAGCTTTTTTAATGTTTATTTTATTTTTAAAAAAATTTTATGTTTTATTTATTTTTTGAGAGAGAGAGAGAGAGACAATGAGAGTAGGGGAAGGACAAAGAGAGAGAGAGAGAGAGAGACAGAATCCGAAGACAGGCTGCAGGCTCTGAGCTAGCTTTAAACACATAGCTGGATGCAGGGCTCAAACCCACGAACCACGAGATCATGACCTGAGCTGAAATTGGAAGCTCAACTGACTGAGCCACCCAGGTGCCCCAATGTTTATTTTATTTTTGAGAGCTAGGGAGTGAGCATGAGCAGGGGAGGGGCAGAGAGAGGGGAGACAGTAGATCTGAAGCAGGTTCTGCCCTGTCAGCACAGAGCCCTAAGTGGGACTTGAACCCACAAACTGTGAGATCATGACCTGAGCCAAAGTCAGATGCTTAACCACCTGATCCACCAAAGCCACCCAAGCACCCCTCCAAGCTTCTCTTAATAAGCAGACCAAAACACACCTAGGACCTAGCTTCCTTTATTTATTTATTTATTTTTAAGTTTTTTGTTTTATTTTTATTATTATTTTTTTCCTCCAAAATGACAAGACAGAGGAATTCGCCCCAAAAGAAAGAATAGGAAGAAATGGTGACCAGAGATTTAATCAATACAGATATAAGTATGATGTCTGAACTTGAATTTAAAACAATGATTATACAATTCTCACTGGGCCTGAAAAAAATCATGCAAAATACTAGAGAATCCCTTACTGCAGAGATAAAAGAGCTCTAGTCAAGCCAAAATTTAAAATGCTATAACCGAGGTCAAACCTGAATGCTTGCCCTGCCAGTGAAGATTAGAGGAAAGAGTTAGTAATACAGAAGATAAAATTATGGAAAATAACAAAGCTAAAAAGAAGAGAGAAACAGGGATAATTGATCACAAAGGTAGACTTAGGGAATTCAGTGACTTATTAAAATGGAATAACACTTGTGTCCTAGGAGTCCTAGAACATGAAGAGAAAAAGGGTCAGAAGGTTTATGTGAGCAAATTATACTGAAAACTTCCCTAAACTGAGGAAGGGCATAGACATCAAAATTCAAGAAGCACAGAGAAATTCCACTAAATTCAACACAAGTTGGCCATCACCAAGGTATATCATAGTCAAATTCACAAAATACACATACAAGGAAAGAATACTGAAAGCAGCAAAGGAAAAGAGTCCTTAACCTGTTTGAAGCCTAGCTGTCCAGAGAAACTTGAAAGGTCGGAAAAGAGTGGCAGGACATATTCAATGTGCTGAATGGGAAAAATAGGCAACCAAGAATACTCTATCTAGCAAGGTTGCTATTCAGAATAGAAGGAGAGATAAAGAGTTTCCCAGACAAACAAGAACTAAAGGACGTCATGACCACTAAACCATCCCCACAAGATATATTAAGGAGGACTCTCTGGGTGAGGAAAAAAAAAAAGACCAACAGCAACAAATACTAGAAAGGAACGGAGAATATCACTAGAAACATAAACTTTACAGGTAACACAATAGCATTAAACTCATATCTTTCAATAATCACCTTGAATATAAATGGACTAAATGTTCAATCACAAGACATAGGGTATCAGAATGGATGAAAAAAAAACCCCACAAGACCCATTTATATGCTGCCTATGGAAGAATCATTTTAGACCTAAAGACATCAGCAAATTGAAAGTGACGGAATGGAGAACCACCTATCATGCCAATGGATACTGAAAGAAAGCTGGGTTAACCGTACCTTTATCAGACAAACTAGACTTTAAATCAAACACTGTAACAAGAGATGAAGATGGGCATTATACCATAATTAAGGGTTTCATCCATCAAGAAGATCTAACAACTGTAAATGTTTATGTCCCTAATGTGAAACATGCAAATATATAAACCAATTTTAATAAACATAAAGAAACTGACAATATACAATAAGAGTAGGGGACTTTTTTTTTTAATGTTTTATCCATTTTTGATATAGAGAGAGACAGAGCATGAGAGGGGGAGGGGCAGAGACACAGAATCTGAAGCAGGCTCCAGGCTCCGAGCTGGCTGTCAGCACAGAGCCTGACGTGGGGCTCGAACCCATGAACGGGAGATCTGACCTGAGCCGAAGCCGGAGGCTCAACCGACTGAGCCACCCAGGCGCCCCAAGAGTAGGGGACTTTAACACCCCACTTAAAGCAATGGACAGATCATCTTAAGCAGAACATCAATAAGGAAATAATAGCTTTAAATGACACACTGAACCACATGGACTTAACAGATATATTCAGAACATTTCATCCTAAAGTACCAGAATACATATTCCTTTCAAGTCCACAGGGAACATTCTCTAGAAGAGATCACATACTGGGCCAAAAATCAGCCCTCAACAAGTACAAAAAGACTCAGATCATACCATGCATATTTTCAGACAACAATGCTATGAAACTTGAAGTCAACCACAAGAAAAAAATTGAAAAGTCCACAAATACTTGGAGGTTAAAGAACATCCTACTAAAGAATGAATGGGTTAACCAGTAAATTAAAAAGGAAATTTAAAAGTACATGTAACCAAATGACAATGAAAACATGACAGTCCAAAACCTTTTGGATGCAACATAAGTGATCTTAAGAGGAAAGTATATTGCAATACAGGCCTAACTCAAAAAGCAAGAAAGGTCTCAAATACATAACTTTACACCTAAAGGAGTTAGAAAAGGAACAGCAAATAAAGCCAAGAGCCAGCAGAAAAAGGGAAATAAAAAGACTAGAAAAGAAATAAATGACATAGAAACAAAACAACAGTAGAACAGAACAAGGAAACTAAGAGCTGGTTCTTCAAAATAATTAATAAAATTGATAAATCACAAGCCAAACTTATCAAAAACAAAAGAGAAAGGAACCAAATAAATAAAAGCGCTAATGAAAGAGGAGAGATCACAACCACCACCACAGAAACACAATTACTTGAGAATATTATAAAAATTATATGCAAACAAACTGGGCAACCTGGAAAAAAGGGATAAATTCCTAGAAACATACAAACTACTAAAACTAAAACAGGAGAAAATAGAAAATTTGAACAGAACCATAACCAGCAAAAAATCGAATCAGTAATCAATTGTATATATATATATATATGTACATATATATATACACACACACACACACACACACACACACATACACACACACACAATGGAATATTACGCAGCCTTCAAAAGAATAAAATCTTGCTATTTGCAATGACATGGAAGAAACAGAGTGTATTTTAAACAAAATAAGTCAGAGAAAGACAAATACCATATTATCTTACTCATATGTGTAATTTAAGAAACAAAACATGTGAACATATGGGAGGGTGAAAAAGAGAGAGGGAAACAAACCATGAGAGACTCTTAAAGGTAGAGAACAAACTGAGGGTTGATGGAGGGAGGTGGATGGGGGATGGGCTAGATGGTAATGGGTATTAAAGAGGGCATTTGTTATGATGAGCACTGGGTGTTGTATGTAAGTGATGAATCACTGAATTGTACTCCTGAAACCAATATTGCACTATATGTTAACTATCTAGAATTTAAATAACAAATTGATTTAAAAAAAGGCTCAGAAACCACTAAAATAACAACAGAAAAACATAGCAAAAGTTTTTACTGGTCATGTATATGTAGAGAAAGGAGAATTAGAGCCTAGTACCCTCTAAGCTGTAGCAAACACCCAAGCTCTCAGTGAGAGTCTGGAATATGTATTAAAAGTAGGTTTGAATCAGAGACAGATTCAGTCTTACAAAGGCTGTAACATAGCTTTGACTAAGGATTATGGTAAACTACCCATATTTGAGCTGTCTGGCAGAGGGTAGCATCAATCCTCTCTGAAGGAAGAAAAAAAATTACCCTTGCTCTATTCAATTTTTTATATATAATGTTTGACATTCAATTAAACACATCAAGTATATAGAAAACAGGATCAAGAGACAAATAGGCAATAAAAATAGACAAAAAGTAATCAAGATATTCAGTTATCATAAACATTCATGTATCTAATTAATATATTTGTGAAACTAGATGGTAAGATGAAGAATTTCCACAGAGAACAGAGAAACTAAGAAAGAGCTCAATAAACAGGTACAGTAGGAGATTGAAAACAACTGAGAGGATTATGATATTTAAAGATCAGTCAGTTGAAAAATATACATGTTAACCCAATGAGAAAAAATGGAGAAAAAAAGTGTTGAAAACAAAAGAATTATAATGAAAAGATCCAAAATATGTATATCTGGGATTTCAGAAGAAGATAGATTGGGGCAAAAGAAATATTTGATTTTTTAAATGTTTATTTTTGAGAGACAAAACATGAGTGGGGGAGGGGCAGAGAGAGAGAGAGAGAGAGAGAGAGAGAGAGAGAGAGACAGAATCCGAAGCAGTCTCCAGGCTCTGAGCTGTCAGCACAGAGCCCAACATGTGGCTCAAACTCTCAAACTGTGAGATCACGACCTGAGCCAAAGTCAGACGCCCAACTGACTGAGCCACCCAGGCCCCCCAAAAGCAATATTTAAAAGAGATAATGTCTGACAGTTTTCCAAGACTTATAAAAGCCATCATGCTACAGATAAAGGGATCACTCTGACCCTCAAGCAGTATAAATAAACTAAAAGAAATAAAACCCCATGTGCCTACATACATCAGTGTAAAAATGAAGAAACTTAAAGATAAAGGGGAAATATTAAAAGCAGTCAAAGAAAAAAGACATAGCATTTTCAAACGGTCAGTGAACAGTAAGGCTAATATCTCCTTCTCAACGAAAACTTCAGAAGCCAGAAAACAATGGGAAGGTATCTTTAGGTATTGAAAGGAAGTAATTTCCAAACTAGAATTTTATACTTAATAAACATATTCTTTAAGAATTAAGGAAGAATTGGGGCACCTGGGTGACTCGGTTGGGTGTCCGACTTCAGCTCAGGTTATGGTGGTGGGTTCAGACCCCTCAAGCCTGGAGCCCGCTTTGGATTCTGTGTCTCCCTCTCTCTCTGCCCTTCCCCTGCTGGCACTCTTGTCTCTCTCTGTCTCTCAAAAATAATAAAAATCTTTTCAAAAATTTAAAAAAATTAATTAAAATTAAGGAAAAATAAATATAATTTTAAACAAACAGAATTTACTGTCAGGGATTCCCAAACAAGAAACACTAAATAGGGCTTTCCAGGCCAAAAAAAAAAAAAAATCCCACATTGAAATACAGAGAGGAATAAAGAAAGGAGATACAAATGAATAATATGGTAACACCAATAACTCTTGTGATTAAAAATGGATGGTTCATCACAACCATATCATCAAAGGCAGAGAATGAGTAAATGGAGTTAAAATTTCTAGCGTGAGAAGTGACGAAACAACTAATTTATAACGAAGTGTGAGTGAAAAGCACAGGGGCACCTGGCTGGCTCGGTCAGTAGAGCATGCATCTCTCAGTCTTGGGGTGGTGAGTTTGAGCCCCATGCTGAGAATCGAGATTACTTAAAAATAAAATTGTTTTGTCTTTCTCTGCAAAGTTTTATTTAAATTCTAGTTAGTTAACGTAAAATATAATCTTTTAAAAAAGGAAGTAAACAGCCAGACTCTAGGGGTAGCCACTTAAAGAATAATATAGGAATACATAACTAAAAGTAAGACGAAACCTGTGGAATAATAAAAATATTATTGATTATCTAAAAGAAATTTAAAAATAAATAAATAAATAAATAAAAGGTCTACAAAATCGGCAGGATGGCAGCTATGCAAACTAATTAGCATTAGGCTGAATTTCAAAAAAACAAACACCAATTATATGTGGCTAACCAGACACACATTTTATCATAAGGACAAAACCAAAGGGGTAGAAATTAGACAATAAAGAAAAACGTACATACTAGTGAACTAACAAGGTAAACTTTAAGGTAAGAAACAGCACTAGAAATGAGGAGAGACTTTCATAATAATAAAAGGGTCAATCTTCAAGAAGTACATGAAAGTTGTAAATTTGTATGCATGCAATTACATAGTTACAAATATATAAAACAAAATGTGACAGAACTGAGTGGACATCAACAGATCCACAATCCTCCTGGGGACATTTAAACATGCATTTCTCAGTAACTGACGGAACAAGGCAACAAAAAATTCAGTAAGGGTATAAAAAACTTGAACAACATGATTGAGAAACTTGACCTGAGTGTTCTATATAGAACATTTCATCCAAAAATGATGGGATAGCTATCCTTTTCAAATATACATGGAGTACTTACCAAAATTTAACATATTTTGGTCCTTATATAAAACAAGAAGTGAAATCACTCCAAGTATGTTATCTGTCAGTAAAATTAATCCATAAATCAGTAATGAAAGAGAACTAAAAATTATCAAATATTTGGAAATTTTAAAAATTTCTAAATAATTTATGGGTCAAAGAAGAATTGAAATGGAAATCAGTAAATATTTTGAAGTGAATGATAAGAGGCTCTATTTCTAGTAATTGTGGAGAGGTTTGTATCAGATTAACTCTCCTACCAACAGAAATTATAAACTCTGGGCAAAACACTAGTAACCTCCGGACAACGACAGCAACAAAACCAAATGACTATTAGTTAATTATTGCTTCAAAACCAGTGAAGAAGAAAAAAAATCCTAAAAGCTTCCAGATAGGGAAAAAAAAGTAAATTATGCACAGAAGAAATGAGATAAAGTTGATTGCAGATTTCTTGGTGGAACTATGCACTCAAAAATAAATAAACATTAAAAATAAAAAAAAAATAAGAGGGTGCCTGGGTGGCTTAGTTGGTTTAGCATCTGACCTCGGCTCAGGTGATGATCTCATGATTTTTGAGTTCGAGCTCCACATCAGGCTCTGGGCTGACAGCTTGGAGCCTGGAGCCTGCTTTAGATATGTGTCTCCCTCGCTCCCTGTCCCTTCCTCTCTCACTCTCTCTCTCTCAAAAATAAATACACATTAAAAAAAATTTTAATGCAAATTGGAAGATAGTGGAGCAAAATCTTTAAAGTGCTGAGATTTTTAAAAAATCTGTCAATGTAGAATTCTTTATTCATCAAAAATAAAGAAATATTCAGAGATACAAAAGCTGAAAGAATTTATCATGATCAGATCTGTGCTACAATAAATGATAGAGGAAATTATTCAAGCAGAAGGAAAATTATAGGAGTTGGAAATCTAGATCTATACCAAGGAACGAAAAGCACCAGTAAAAGTAAGCACATGGGTAAACATAGACATTTTCTTATTATTGGAATATCTATAAAAGAAAAGTAATAACAATGTATTGTAGGTTTTATAACACATGTAAAAGAAAAATATATGACAGCAACAGTACAAAGGCCAGGAAGGGAGAAATGACAATAATCTCCTGAAAGGCTCTTACACAGTAATGTAAAATGCTGTATAATATCATTTGAAGGCAGATTATGATAATTAAAAGTTGCATACTATAAACCCTAAAGCAACCATTAAAATAACAACAAAGTGTTCTAGCTAATAACCAATGAAAAAGATAAAATTAAAGCATAAAATACATATACTTAATTTAAAAAGTCAGAAAAAGAGGGAAATGGAACAAAATACTGATGGACAAATAGAAAACAAATAATGAGAAGACAGTGAAATCCAACATATCAATAATCATATTCAGTGGTCTAAACACCTCAATTTAAGGGCACAGTTCAAATGGAATAAAATATTCAAGACTCAAGTAATGTGCCTACAAAAAATTGGAATGTAAAGATATAAACAGGTAAAACATAAAAATGAAAAAAAATACACCACATTAACATTAGTCAAAAGAAAGCTTGAATTGTTATGTTAATATCACTTGAAGTCAATTTCAGAGAAAAAAGTTACCAAGAACACAGAGGGTCATTTAAAATGATACAAAGAGGCTATACAATTTTAACATTTATGTTTCTAAAACAGACCTTCACAATATATGAAGCAAAATTTGAAAAAAACTACAAGGTGAAATAGACAAATTCACGGTATGGTAGATCTCACCACCTATTTTCCATAATTGAGAGAAAAGTATACAGAGCAATAGAATGGATATAGAGGATTTGAGCAACCCTATCAAAGTATCCTAATTTACATTAAGAAACACTCCACCAGTTAACAGCAGAATGCACATTTTTTCAAGTGCATTTACCAAGACACATCATGTTCTAGGCCATTAAATTATTCCTTAATAATTTTTCAAGGTATGAAGTCATCCAAATTATATTCTCTACAATGGCATTAAGTTAGAATCAATAATAAAGTCCCTAGGATATCCCCAAATATTTGGAAACTATGAAACTTCCAAATCGCCTGTGGATCTCAGAAAACAAAATGCAAAGGGAAGTTACAAAGTGTTTTGAACTGAATGAAAATGAAAACACAACCTATAAAAATCTGTGGAATGTAGCTAAAGCTATATTTAAAAGAAAATTTATAGCACTAAACAATTATATTAGAAAAGCAAACATATTTCAAATCAAAGACCAAACCTTAAGAACCCAAAATAAGAGGAGCTAATAAAACCTAAAGTAATCAGAAGAAAGAAAATAATAAAGATCAAAGCAGAAATCAATAAAATGAAAAACAGAAAAATAATAGAGAAGTGTTTATAAAAGAAAAAACTAGATCTTTGAGATCAATAAAACTAATGAACTTCTAGGCTTCACTGTGATTTTTACCAAACATTCTTTCCAGATTATTGTCCTTTATTATATGTGTATTACATACACCCCACTCACCCCACTTTCTCACCCCACTCCTCATTCTTGTCCAAGATCTTAATTATTTCATTACTAGTATTTTTTTCAATCATAGCTGAGACATTGATACACTCCAAAAACCTTATTCAGATTTTATAAGTTTTACATGTACTCATTTGTATTTGTGTATGTGTGTGTGTTTAGTTCTGTGCAATTTTACATGGGTGGATTTCTTTTTTTTTTAGAGCTTTTTTAAAATTTTTATTTTTTAAAAAATAGTTTATTGTCAAATTGGTTTTCATACAACACCCACTGCTCTTCCCCACAAGAGCCCTCCTCCATCACCACC
Source organism: Suricata suricatta (assembly GCF_006229205.1). Classification (NCBI taxonomy): domain Eukaryota; kingdom Metazoa; phylum Chordata; class Mammalia; order Carnivora; family Herpestidae; genus Suricata; species Suricata suricatta. The sequence goes on along the minus strand of NC_043703.1, from coordinate 87,111,170 downwards.
ACCTCTTTTCCCCCATCCACCTTCCCCTTCAACCCTCAGTTGGTTTTCAGTATTCAATAGTCTTTCAAGTTTTGCATCCCTCTCTCTCTCCAACTCTCTTTCCCTCTTCCCCTCCCCTGGTCCTCCATTAGGTTTCTCCTGTTCTCCTGTTAGACCTATGAGTGCAAATATATGGCTTCTGTCCTTCTCTGCCTGACTTATTTTGCTTAGCATGACACCCTCAAGGTCCATCCACTTTCCTACAAATGGCCAGGTTTCATCCTTTCTCATTGCCATGTAGTACTCCATTGTGTATATATACCACATCTTGATCCACTCATCAGGTGATGGACATTTAGGCTTTTTCCATGTACATGGGTGGATTTCTGTGACCACTGCTACAATGAAGATTCAAAACCGTTCACTTGCAAAGAGCCTGCATACTCTCTCATAGCCACCTCCCTCTTACTACTACTTCCTGCTCCCATATAACCCTTGACAGAACTATTCTGTACTACTCTATACTCTTGTTATGTCAATAAAATTTTATAAAGGGAATAAGGCAGAGATTCAGTTTTTTTCATTAGCAAAATTCCCTGGATACTTATCCAAGTTGTTGCACATTTAACGGTTCATTACTATTTATTGTTGTGTAGTATTTATGAAATGGGTGCACCACAGTTTGTTAAAATATTCACCTGTTGAAGGATACCTGGCTGGACTCCTTCTAGTTTTGGCCATTGTGGATAAATTTGCTACAAATATTTATGTACAGATTTAATATGGACATAAATTTTAGGGAGACATAAGTTTTCATTTCCTTGGGATCAAGGTCCAAGAGTGCAAAGGCTGGGTCATATGGTAGTTGCATGTTTTCTTCTATAAGAAGCTGCCAAACTGCCAAAAATATAACACAAAATGGATCATACACTTATACGTAAAACCTAAAACTATAAATTTATAGAGGAAAACATAGAGAATGCGTTTGTGACTTTGGGTTAGGCAGTAATTTTTTAGATACAACATCAAAAGCAAGATGCATTGAAAGGAAATATTGGGAAATTGTACATTATCAAAATTGAAAACCTTCACTTTTCAAAATACAGCTTAAGAGAAAGAAAAGGTAAACCACAGACTGGGAAAAACTATTTGCAAACCCCATATTTGATTAATGGCTTGGATCCAGAATAAAGAACTCTTCAAACTCAGTAATAAAACAACAACCAATATAAAGTGAGTAAAATATTTTCATGGACACTTCACCAATGATGATATACAAATGGCAAATATGCATATGAAAGGTGTATACTATTAAATCATCAGGGAAATGAATTAAAATCACAATGAAATTCTACTATCTACAGATCTGAATTTCTAAACTTAAAATGTCTGATTGTACCAAGTGTTGGAGAAGATGGGAAGCAACAGGAATTCTGTACACCACTGGTGAGAATGTAAAATGGCACAACTACTCTGTTAAACAGTTTGGCAGACTCTTAAAAAGGTAAGTAAACCTATATCCACCCTATGACCTCATCCTTCTGCTCCTAGGTAGAGAGGAAAGCATGTGGCGATGCCAAGACTTATACAAAAATATTTATAGCAACTTTATTTCTAATAGTCCCAAGCTGGAAACAACCTGAATGTACATCAATAGGTGGTTGGTTAAATAAATTGTGGTATGTACATACAGTGGAATACTGCCCAGCTTTAAGAAAAAATGAGTTAATACATGGCACAACATGGATAAATCTCAGAATAATTATGCTGAGCATAAGAAGAAAGACCAAAAAAAAAAAAAAAGAAAAGAAAAGAAAAGGAGAGAAGACACTGTATGATTTACTTCTATGACATTTGAGATAAGGCAAATTACTTAAAGGTACATAAAGCTGATCAGTAGTTCCTGGAATATGGGCATGGGGAGTGGCAAAAAGGAGGTAATACAAAGGAGTTTGAGGAATCTCTTGGAAATAATAGATATTTCCATTATCTTACTGTTGTGACTGATGACAGTTTCATGCATGTGAACCTATATTCAAATGTACAAAATTATTCACTTCAAGTACATACAGCTTCTTGTCTGTCAATTATACTTCAAAAAACCTGCTTCAACATTTCATTAAAAAGTTTTCCTGCAAAGAAATATTCAGACTCAGTTGTATTCACTGGTGAATTCTTCTCAACATTAAGGGAAAAAAAGCACCAGTCTTAAGCAAACTCTTTTTTTTTTTTAAAATAGTTTATTGTCAAATTGGTTTTCATACAACACCCTGTGCTCTTCCCCACAAGTGCCTTCCACCATCACCACTACCTCTTTTCCCCCATCCACCTTCCTCTTCAACCCTCAGTTCATTTTCAACATTCAATAGTCTCTCAAGTTTTGCATCCCTTTCTCTCCCCAACTCTCTTTCCCTCTTCCCCTCCCCTTGGTCCTTTATTAGGTTTCTCCTGTTTTCCTGTTAGACTTATGAGTGCAAACATATGGTTTCTGTCCTTCTTTGCCTGACTTATTTTGCTTAGCATGACACCCTCAAGGTCCATCCACTTTCCTACAAATGGCCAGATTTCTTTCTTTCTCATTGCAAACTCTTTTAGAGAACAGATAAAAAAGGAAATGCTTCCCAACTTGTTCCATGAGGCCAGCATATCCTTAATACCAAAAAGAGACAAAGGAAAGCAATACAAAAAAATAAATTTCCAGCCAAATCTCTCATATAATGCAAGACTCTAAAAATTTTTTAGCAAATCAAATCCTGCAATGAATAAAAAGTATACTTTATCACAAAGAAGTTAGGTTTATTCCAGTGTGATTCACCTATTATTAGAATAAATGTGAAAAATATTATTATTATTTGAACAGATCTATAAAAAAAGTTATTTGCCCAAATTCAACATATATGTATTTATTTAAAAAAACCCACTTAGCAAACTAAAATAAAAGGGAACTTTCTTAATACAATAGTGAATTTATAAAATTCTGTAGTAAACATACTTAATGGTGAAATAGTGAAAGCTTTTCCCCGGTGATCAGGAGTAAAAACAAGGATGCTTGGTATCACTATTTCTATTCAATATTATAGTGTATAATATGACTAGTACAACAAGCTAAGAAAAAGTTTGAAGAATAGGAAAGGAAACAATAAAACTGTTCTTATTAACAGCAGCATGGTTGTTTTCTACAAATAGAAAAGCCAAAAGATTCTACAAAGTCTTAGAATTAATATGAATTTAGCAAGATCAACATACAACAATCAATTATATTTTATGCATCAGGAAACATCATAGAATAAAACTGTAAGAAGATATCATTTAAAGTAGCATCAACAAACATCAGATAACTAAAAATGAGTTAATAGAAGTTATATACTTCCTTTGCATTGCAAATTAGGAAATGGCATATAGAGAAATTAAAGAAGACCCAAATAAATGGAAGGACATATCATATTCATTCTATACTACAAAATTTATTTTTCCTCTTCAATTCAATGGATTTATATGAGAATGGAAAGGACCAAGAAGAGTCAAGACAATCTCTTAAGTTCTTACTGCCCCATAGATGAATTCATATGGAACACACTAGTACATTCAGGACCAGACCTATATATCCTCTGTACCCGATTTGTGACAAGGTTACACTCTAGTCTAATGAAGGAATGATCATATTTTCCAAAAGTACTCCTGAACCAATTGGATACCACAGGGGGCAAAAATTAATCTTGACATCTACCTCATACCATGCAAAGAAAACTTAAGATAAATTTTAGATCTACACGTAAAAGATAAACAATTACACTTGCAGAATCCAAAAGCACTGACCACAATGGAAAACTGGTAAATTAGACTATGTTAAAAGTAAGAATTTCTGTTTGTCAAGGAATACCATTAGGAAGTCGAAATACAAATCACTGAGTATAAAAAGGTATTTGCAACTCATAATTAGCAAATAATTTAATATTCTAACCAATCAATAAGGAAAATACAAACCATGGACAAAACATGTGAGCAGTTATGTCACAAAAAGAATAAGCAAATGTTCCATAAACACATGAAAAACGTGCTTACTTCAAGAGGCATCAAGTGAGTACAAACCAAAACCATAAGGAAATACTACTATACACACACTGAAAAGATGAAAATTAAAAAGACAAGCAATACCAAGTATTGGCAAGGATATAGAACAATTGATTTCTTTAATCATTGCTACTGAATGTGTTGATTTGTACAACTGTTTGGCAGTCTTTGATAACACTGAATGTCTTCATACCTTATGCTTCAATAATTCTACCTCTGGTTTTATCCCCAATAGATATGTGTATACATGTACACCAAAATGCACACGCAAGAATGTTTATGGCAGCATTCTTCATGAGAGCTAAAAACTGAAAGCAAGCCAAATATCCCTTGGCAGTGGAATGGCAATAGAATAAATCAATAAGTTGTAGTATATTCACACAACACCTTACTCTACAGCAGGGGTCAGCAAACTTTTCTGTCAAGGTTTAGAGAATAAATATTTTAGGTTTCACATGTCACATATGTTTTTGTTGCATATTCTTGTCATTTTTTCACAACTCTTTAAAAAATTTTTTATGTCTTTTATTTATTTTTGAGAGACCGAGAGAGACAGTGCGAGCAGGGGAGGGTCAGAGAGAGAGACAGTGCGAGCAGGGGAGGGTCAGAGAATGACGGAGACACAGAATTTGAAGTAGGCTCCAAGCTCTGAGCTGTCAGCACAGAGCCCGACGCGGAGCTTGAACCCACGAAATGTGAGATCACGACCTGAGCCGAAGCCGGCACTTACCCAACTGAGCCACCCAGGCACCCCATTTTTTCACAACTCTTTAGAAATGTAGAAGCTATTCATAACTGGCAGGCCATTCGAGAACAGTGGGCTGCAGTCTACCACTCTAGACCAATAGCAACAAATGGGTTACTGCTACATGCAATAACATGAATGAATTTCACTAACATGATTCCGTATGAGGGAACTGATTAACAAAGAGTACACACTTATAATTCTAGGCAAAACTAAAAAACTAAGAAGTCTTGATTGTGGCGGTTTTGTGGGTAATAGCAGGGATGAAAGAGGCAGAAATAGGGCTCCTAAGGGTCCAACAATATTGTTTCTTGATCTGGATGGTGGTTACACATGATTCATTCAGTAAAAATTCATTCAATTAGATACTTACGATTTGCCTACTTTTCTATATGTATAGAATATGTATATTATATTTCAAAACTAATTTTACTTAAAAATCATGGAAGTCCAGTTTTCCCCCCAACAACTTAGTTATTTTCTTCTCACCACTTTTTCATACCAGCTTCTTTTCAGCTGTCTTAAGTAGTAAAACCTTAGCCCATGCCCATCAAGTTGTATTGTGACTTACAGTCATTATAAAGTTACTAAATAAAGGTACTCAAAATAATGACTTTTCTTGTCATGGGGGAGGGGAGGAGAGAATGAGACAGAATTGGAGAGGAACAGAGAGCATAGCACCTTGAGGAAAAGTCACCCGAAGTAGAGCAGGACAATGGTTTCACCATCTGGCCTACAGCCCTTCATCCTGCTCATAACACTTATATTTCAGCAAAAGAGAATTAAGAACACAGTTGGCCAAAATAAAATAGCTTAGTTGAACATGGTTTTCTCATTTGTGCTTTATCCTAAACAGTTGTAAAGATTTAGCAGCTCATTCCAGCAAGCATTTTAAAATCACATTCCAGTAATAGAGACTTCATGAATGCTTCTCATGGATATTTTTATTTCTAGGCTCCACTAGAGCCACAGTATTTCATTCTCCTGGGTGGCTCAGTGAAACCTTGAGATGATGACCAGTAGGACAGACCCAAGGTGATCACTCTTGGAACTTCTAAAGGTTGGAGATGTTGGTAGGGGTGGCAGTTTATTGGCTTTTCTGATCTCAGTGAGAACTTGAAGGTTTAGAAGCCAGATAGTGTTGTTTAGCCTTGAGCAAGGTAGGTGCAATGATTACAATAAACAACAGAGACAAGGATATTATCAGAATATATTCACCTATGTATATAAGAAGTAGGTCTCTTGGGTTCCTGGAAATCGTTTTCTAGGGTGCTGCCTGACATATAGAGGTAAGAAAATTCTAGGTCTGATGAATAAAAGCCTAACCTGAGTTGCAATAATGGGAATTAAAGGTCTCTTACACAGGTCTCAGACATAGGCCAATTCACAGATCAAGAACTTCTCAATTCAGGAAGGATGACGAGAACCCTTTGAAGAAGGGTGTAGCAATATGTACACAGAGGTACAGTGTACTGTGAATATTTTTCCAAGCCTTTCCCAGAGAGACCTGACAGCATTTTCCAGGATGTGCCCCAACCAGACTTTCTAGGAATTTTTTAGATACTGGTTCTGATGTGCTAATCCCTGGAGAACCAAAAGAGCCACAGTGGGGACATTGTGAGTTAAGTGATAGATAAAGTCTTTAATCATCTCATAACGGGTCCACCCATCTCATGGTTAATTTCCCCACTATCAGAATCAGAGTGAGACTAGATATACTCAGTAGCTAGCCAAATCTTGACATTGGTGCCCTGACCTACAATGTGAGAACTATTATGCCAGGAATAGCCAAGTAGAAGTCCCTGAAATTTCCCCTCAACCCCATCATTAAGAGAGTTAACTAAAGGAATGCCACGTCTCTGGGAAATGCAGAGATTAATGCTGCAATCAATGATCTGACACAGGCAAGGCTGCAGACTCCAGCCATATCTCTATTTAAATCACCTGTTGAAACAGCCTGATTGCTCCTAGAAAACAACTGAGATGATCACAGACTTAGCCAGATGGTGATGATGATCACAGCTGTGGTTCCAGTTGTGGTTTAATTAGTAAAGCAAATCGACACAGTCCCTGGTATCTGGCATGTAGGTACAGTCCAAGCAAATCCTTTTCTCATTTACATCAACAAGATAATCAGATTCAGTGTGCATATGCAGAATAGTCACATCATTGACCTGCCTAAGAGCTACGTCAGGTCCCCCAATTCCCATCAAACTATAGTCCTTGATAGGTTTATGTGTTGTGGATACCAATTCTTTCCCAAATAAAAGACAGTAAGGAAGCTAAGAGGTAAGGGGAGAGAAGTCTTCGGGATATTTCCCAATGTCCCTTCAAATCCACTTTCCATCCTTCTCTTCCCTACTCTGTGCCTGGAGAGGCTGGCTTTTATGGATTATACAGACCTACTTTCCTTCTGCCTTTTATTTGATTTGGCCAATGGGAAGCACCAGTGAAGGATCAGAGGATGGTAGAAGACTGAGGTGGAGGTTTTTCTGCCATCCTATATTGTCTTGGATTGGCTGCATCCTTCCATGGAAGGCCACAGCTCTTATCAGACAGTTTTCTCCATATACCACTGCTCTCTCTGGGCTTTACTCAGGCTTAGGAATGATACTGGCTATTTCTGGTGCTGGGTACTGTTCTCTTCTCTGTTGACTTCTGTAACCTTTTCCCATATCTTTATAAGTAGTATTTTTTTTCCTTTTTTAAAGTATAGTTGGCACATAATGTTACATTAGCTTCAGGTGGAAAATTCACTGATTTGACAAGTTTATACATTGTGTTATGTTGACCATAAGTATTGCCACCACCTGTCCCATTACACTACTATCACAATATCACTGACAGTACTCCCAGTGTTCTGCTCTTCATTCCTATGACCTACTTATTCCTCAACTGGAGGTCTCCTCTCCCCCTCCCTTTCACACATCCTGCCCAGTCCCCTCCCTTCTGGTAACTACCAGTTTGTTCTCTGTATTTATAGTTCTGATTCTGCTTTTTGGTTATTCATTTTTAACGTACTGTTTATGAGTGGAATCATACGGTATTTGTCTTTCTCAGTCTTATTTCACTTAGCATAATACACTCTTGGTCCATGCATGTGTCCCAAATGGCATGTCTCATCCTTTTTAGGGTTGAGTAATATTCCATGGTGACTATTTATATTTATATATGCCACATTTTCCTTATGTATTTATTGATGGACACTACATTGCTTCCATACCTTGGCTATTGTAAATAATGCTACAATAAACATAGGGGTGCACATGTTTTTTCAAGCAAGTGTTTCTGGTTTTCCTGGGGAAACATTCAATAGTGAATCATATATTTCTTTTTTTTAATTTTTTGAGGAACCTCACCTCTATACTGTTTTCTACAGTGGCTGTACCAATTTATATTCCTACCAACAGTGTCTGAGAATTTCTTTTTCTCCACATCCTCACCAACATTTGCTGTTTCTTGTCTTGATTTTAGCCATTCTACCAGGTGTAAATGATAGCTCATTGTGGTTTTGATTTGCATTTCCCTGATGTTTAGTGATGTTAACCATATTTTCATGTGTCTGTTGGCCACCGGTAGGTCTTCTTTGGAAAAATGTCTATTCAGGTCCTCTGCTCATTTTTTAATTGGATCGTTTGGTTTTTTTGGTGTTGAAATGTACAAGTTCATTTTGTGTTTTGGATTGTAACCCCTTGTGGGATTTATCATTTGCAAATATCTCCTCCCATTCAGTAGGTTGTTTTTGCTTTCTTAACAGTATCCTTCGCTGTGCTGTACAAAAGCTTTTTATTGTGATACAGTCCCAATAGGTTTTTTTTTTTTTTTTTTTTTGCTTTTGTTTTCTTTGCCTTAAGAGGTGTATCTAGAAAAATGTTGTAGGTTACCTGGGTGGCTCAGTCAGTTAAGTGTCTGACTTTGGCTCAGGTCATGATCTCATGGTCTGTGAGTTTGAGCCCCACATCAGGCTCTTGTGCTGACAGCTCAGAGCCTGGAGCCTGCTTTATATTCTCTCTCTCTCCCTGTCTGTCTGTCCCTCTCTCTGTCTGTCTGCCTGTCTGTCCATCTCTCTCTCTTTCTCTGCTCCTTCCCTCATCGTGCTCTCTATATCTCTCAAAAATAAATAAACAAAACAAAAAAATTTTGGGAAAATATTGCTATGACTGATGTCAGAGAAATTACTGCCTGTGTGCTTTTCTAGGATTATTATGGTTTCAGGTCTCATGTTTAGGTCTTCTATACATTTTAAGTTTATTTTTGTGTATGGAATAAGAAAGTAGTACAGTCTTTCTTTTACATGTAGCTGTCCAGTTTTCCCAACACCATTTATTGAAAAGACTATCTTTTCCCCATTGTATGTTCTTGCATTTTTTGTCATAGATTAATTAACCATATAAACGTGGGGTTATTTCTGGGGTCTGTGTTCTATTCCATTGATCTAAGTGTCTATATTTGTGCCCAGTGCCATATTACTTTGAGCGCTACAACTTTAACATATCTTGAAATCTGGTATTGTAATACTCCAGTTCTGTTCCTCTTTCTTGGAATTGCTTTGGCTATATGGGGTCTTCTGTGATTCCATACAAATTTTACTATCATTGTTCTATTTTTGTGAAAAATTCTGTTTGTATTTTGGTAGGGACTGCATTGAAATTTGTAGACTGTTTTAGGTAATGTAGACATTTTGACAATATTAATTCTTCCAATCCGTGAGCATGGAATTATCTTTCCACTTATTTGTGTCATCTTCAATCTCTTTGATCAATGTTTTATAGTTTCCAGAATATAGGTCTTTCACCTTCTTGGTTAAATTTATTCCTAGGTATTTTATTCTTTTTGGTGTAATTATAAATGGAACTATTTTTTAATTTCTCTTAATACAACTTTGTAGTTAGTGTATAGAAATGCTACTAGTTTGGGGGTATTAATTTTGTATCCTGCCACCTTACTGAATTCAGTTATAGTTTCTAGTAGTTTTTTGGTAGCATCTTTAGGATTTTCTATGTATAACATCATGTCATCTGCAGAGAGTAACAGTTTAATTTCTTCTTTACCAATATAGATGCCTCATTTCTTTTTCTTGTCTGATTGCTATGGCTAGGGCTTCCAGTACTATGTTGAACAAAAGTGGCAAGGGTAGACATCCTTGTTCTTGAACTTAGAGGGAAAGCTCGCCATATTTCACTGCAAGTAGCTTTTTTTATTAAGCTGCCTAACTATCAGTTTGCATGTGCTATCTGCATCCTGCCAGGACCCTGACTAATCTATAGATTAAGTTTCCAGCCTCCATATGGAGATTCTTGGGCCTGAGATAAAGTATACAGGGCTGTAGCAACAAATGCCATTGCCATCCTTTGTGTCTCACTCCTTTCTTTCCTATGAAAGATCTGGAGAACCAGACATATCCATCCAGTCTGCATATCCCCTACCTCCCATCTGGCTTGAACCTTCTTTTTGCAGTTCTCTCCTTCCTTGATCTCTCTCTATAACTTGTGTCTTGCTCTGAGATCTAGACCACCTGGCTATCAGACTCTGCCTACCCCTCACCATTCCATCTTCAAGACTCAGGGTCATTAAATCTCCTTCCCTGATGCCACTGGCAGATCTAAAAGAGCCAGGACTCAGTCTTCCTCTGCATTACCTAAGCTGCCACTTAGAGTTACATCATTTCTAAAACCAGAACCTCTGTACCCAGGCCTACATGATGCCTGACTCCCAATTGTAATTTTGAGCTACCTCAGCTTCCATTCTTTCTACTTCCAGCCAACATTGCTTGGCCTTTACCTGGCCCCAAATATTTCACACTTGAACTTCCCCCAAACACACACAGAAACTCCAAGGCCAGACAATTTCACAATAGCACATGAAGTGCCTTGCATTCAGAAATTCCTCACTAAATGAAATAACACATCAGGAAGCAAGCCATGCAATTGTGACTATTTGTTGACTAAATTAAGTGACCAGCATGTTCACAAAAGTTTTGGTATTTGCAATATTCTTTTACAGAATTGGTATTTGTAAAGTGACAGTAAAGAAAAACACATATAATTTCCTTTTGTAAGTATCATTATTTTTCCTTCCTAAAGATTCATGAAGGAAAAAACCTGCCTTTAAATATATGTGGAAATGGTGAAAATATTCTGCCGTGCTCTCTGGGAATGAGCTGGCATGCACAGCTCACTAGGAATATAGTTTACAACATTGTATGTATATGTATGTGTGTGTGTGTATATGTGCATGTGATATGTGTATGTGTGAATGTGTTTGCATGTATGGGCATGTGGGGGGTGTATGTGTGTACATATTTATATATGTGGTGTGTGTCGGTATATGTATGTATGTGTATATGACATGACATGATGTGTGTGATACATATACCATACATATGGGGTGTGTGTGTGTGTGTGTGTGTGTAGAAGAGGCAGCTAGAACTCTAGAGCAGAGATGGAAGACAAGAGGGCTAAAGAAAGATGTTTGAACTGTTGGTGATGGAGTGAGCCTTTTCAGAGGGGCTGTTAGGAAGCTAATTGATACATTCCTCTGAGCATGATAAAGCAGATGTGGCCAAAGGATATGAAAAGGTTCCAGACCAATATAGAGTCAAGAAGAAAAAAAAATCACATTCTTCGGTTTTAAAGAAGACAATGTTTAATGACAGGGACTACAACAGTTAAATAATGACATGATGCCTTAATGTGTACTTAGGAGTTGTTTATTTGAATGCTTGCTGTACTTAGTGGTAATTCATGGCTTATGAAAAAAAGAGATAATAGTAATAATGATAATGATAACCAAGATGTATTAAACACTGACTATGTGTCAGGTGCTTTTCTAAGCCTCCTACATATATTAGCTCATTTAATTCAGATGAAAACCCTCTGAAATATGCTCTATTATTCCAACTTTGAAGATAAAGAAACTGAGGCACAGAGGGATTGAATGATAACTAGCCAGTGTTCATACAGCTGGTAAGTGTTAGAGCCAAGATTCCAGTCCCTGCAGCCTGACTCCGGAGTCACTGGGGTCTACGTGCTAAGTTGACTCACAGGGGTTTTTCCCAATACATTTATATCCTGAACCAGTTATTACCATGTTAAATAAAAGTAGGAGGCGGCCGACCACTCTGGTTTGCCCAGTAGATAACACCGGGAAACCCGGCAAACCAGGATGGCTTGTAATCCTTAAAGGAACCCTATTTAAAACAAATACATTTACCTCTATGGACTTCCACCAGTTTACTTTGTTTTGGCAATGAAAACATCACCAGAGGAATTTCTACATATTGTCTCAGGTATTAATTAATAACTATCATATAGGTAAAAATGCCCTCATTCATTTTTCATGAAGCAGTGGCTTTCCTTCCAGGCATCCTGGGTGGTTTTGTTTCAATGTTGAGTGGAGGGTGTAGGCAAGCAGATCACCAAGCTCTCTAACCACTGCAGGTGGGGGCATGTAGGCACACTGGGTGGATAGAGAGTTCGCCCATGCAATGGCAAGATCTTTAGGAATGGCAGACATCGTGAAGAAAGCCCCACCTCTCTGACCTTGCAGAGACTTCCCCTGTAGCTTTCTTAGTACAGATCTGACAGAGAACAGACCATGAAGCCCAGAGAATGCCCACATGCACCACCTGTATCCATCAGACAATGCATACTGGGCTAGCATTTCTGTTCTGCGAGTCACTAAAAAATTCAGTGTCAGGTACACAGCCAGCATCTCTGATTTCTTTTTAGTAATTGGTCCATGGTCAATGTCTTTCACACCTCTTCACAGTGTGGCTTCAGAGGGTACTTCCCAGCGTGCCTTTAGCTTTCCTTGTCACTTGGCCTCCTGCCATCCACTACAATCTTTTCCTTGAGTGACTGGGGAAAGGCACATTTATGCCAGTCTCTCCAGTGAGATCTTACTGCCTTAACCTAGTGCACTGTCTCATGTTCAATGTCTTGGCTGGAAGAAAAACCCCACTTGCTGGCTTGTTCCAGTTTATTAGAACAGACAACAGTCAAAGTGAAGTGACGAGTGCTGGAGGGTGCTCATTTCCTGAGCCTCAATTTGCACCCGCTAATGATCTGCAATATCTGGGCTGAGGCATGTAGATTTGCAGAAATAAACCCTAATGGCTGCTAATTTCAAGTGGCATCAACAAACTCACTCAGGCAGAAAGAATATGCAGGTGGCACGAATTGTATGTACAGTCTATAACCAGGATGCCTTTGAACTCAATTGCTTAAGAGTGAACAATAAACAATTGAGAAATGAATAACCTGGGATTTGGGATCATTTGTGTAAAATTCTATTTGCATAAAAAGAACCTATGTACCAGAACCAGAAACTCTCGTCATTATAGCTGACTGAATCATCCCAAGTGGTGATCACTAAAATGCAACTCTGCATCATTTCCTGACATTTTCATGTCTCTTTTGCACAAGAAATCAGTTTGGAAATCCAAACAACTCAGCAAAAAGAATTATAAATATGAAACTAAGTATTATTTTCTCCCTATCCCTAAAGATAAAGTGGCACCATTTCAAGAGAGACACAAATCATTTAAAACTTCAATCTTAATCTAGCATAAAACCATAATAGTATAATTCTTCCTGGGGGTAAGCTAAAGCCTGCTTCAAGGTCCCTGCTTATAATTATTTTACCATTAGAAGCATAAGCATATTTCTAAAACTCGGTGTTTACTGTTCTGATCTATTGGCTTCACTCCCAACCATCAGCTGGCTCCCAGTTATAAAGATGAGCCTGGAAGGAAATTAAGGCCTTTCTAAGAACTAATAAAAGACCTTCTCTTCTGCAAGTGGTGTTTGCTTTATGTTTGTCATCATTTGGCTGGTAGAGACTGTAGGAAATGGGAAGGAGATTATTACACAAGAATGCATATTATAGGGAGAAATAAAGATGTGCCCATTGATTCTGTGTCTTATCCCAGGAATTGGGTGATGCAATTCCCAAAAGCTCAGTGATGTTCATTAATTTGCTTTGGAGAGAAAGAGACAGTCAGAGACGCAGACAGAAAGAGACAGAGATAGAGAGCAGCTCGGCCCTGAGAAGCCAGCACTATTGTGCTGAGTTCTGGTATGGCACGGAGGACAACCATTTAAGAGGTCACAATTAATTTATAATTAAAAATATGGTGGAAAAGAAGCCTGGCACTGACTGGCTTGGCAGACTCCCCGGTCTGAAAAGGAGAGGGAAATTTTCTTTCTGTCATATTCTGCTTAATGGACCAAGAGAAATCAGGCCACTGGTCCAAAGGAGTAGTTAAAGGATATTACCTAATGATGTATTAACCTGTGGGTTTATATAGTCCATGTTTACTCCTTTTTCATGAACTCTTCACAGCTCTGCTTTGAATGGCAAGGTGCTGGGATAGCTCTGGCTGACATGAGGATGCTGTGGAGACCAGGGGTCGGAGAGGATGGAGTGCTCCCTCCTTGTCTCAATCCTCCCTCCCAAAACCTGGGGAAGATCTCGAATAAGCCCCACTCCTAATGCAGCATCTGGAGCACCCTCTCTGCACAGGGCTTCATTGCCCCAGACCCGGCTTTCTTTCCCACGGCAGCCTCCCAGTTCCATGTTAATTCCCCCCATTCTATCCTGACCTTGTACCCGGTCAGCTGAAATCTCTTCGCCTGCCACATTTCATTGATTACTCCTCCCATTCAAAACCCCAGAATGTTGACTAATTGGCTAGCATTTTAGGAAAGTCCAAACTCAACACCATTTTCAAGCCTAATACAGACTGCAGTGTTGCCAACCTGCCCTCAGGCTCTGCCTCTCTATAGCCAGGCAAAATATCAATTGCTGATTACCATTCTCTGGCGCTCCAAATCTTTGTCAACACAGCCCTCCAAATGGTCTCTAATTACCAATGTGACTTAGCAAGCAAGATTACTCTGCAAGAATGTGTTCCAAGAACTCCTTCTAGGCCCTGGGGAAATAGCAAAAAACATAACAAAGGCCATGCCCAGATGAAAGACAGATACACAGATATATGATTTGATGTCAGATAGGGGAAACAATGGCATAAAGGAAAATTAAAGCAGAGTGAGGAGATGGCCTAATGGTGGTCAGAGACTAGAGAAAGGGAAGAAATGAGGGAGCCAGCCATCCATATACCAATGGAGAAAATTCATCCAGACAAAGGGAATAGCAAGTACAAAGGCCCTGAGGTAGAAGTATGCTAGGGATCTTTTTGCCATCCCCACCCCTGAGCCTGATCCCAAACTATTGCTCCATCAGTTTTCCACTCTTGGGCAAAGCTAATCATTGCATAATCATGGCTTATCTATGCAACATGGGGTGAGGAGGGGAAGGAAAGCACACTGCCATGTTTCACAAATGTAGGATGCCAATGATGAAAGATGTACTGTTATTTTATTTACTACAAAAAAAGATAAACTACTGTTAATTGCCTCTGGTAAAATACTTTCTTATCACTTAACACTATTATTTTATACTTATTAATAGAATTTATATACATTTATTAAGACATAGGTGTTTTATTGTGGTAAATATAGGTAACATAAAAGTTACCATTTTAGCCATTAAATGATTTTTTAAACATTTTTATTTATTTTTGAGAGACAGAGCATGAGTGAAGGAGGGGCAGAGAGAGACGGAGAGAGAGAGAATCCAAGCAGGCTCCACATCATCAGCATAGAGCCCAACACGGGGCTAAAACTCAGCATTTTTTTTAAACTTTTTTTTTAATGTTTTATTTACTTTTGATACAGAGAGAGACAGAACATGAGAGGGGGAGGGGCAGAGAGAGAAGGAGACAGAACCGGAAGCAGGCTCCAGGCTCTGAGCTAGCTGTCAGCACAGAGCCCGAGCGGGGCACGAACCCACGAACGTGAGATCTGACCTGAGCCGAAGCCGGAAGCTTAACCGACTGAGCCACCCAGGCGCCCCCGCAGCATTTTTTTTTAAACAGGCCTGACAAACAGCTGGTACTGGACTCCTCAACTGACATTGTTTTTCTGTAGAGTCAGCCTATTTGTGACTTCTGCTTTGAGAATGTTGCTAAACAGCCTGGTTTACCACCTCCCCAACCATGTCCTGGTAGCCACTTGGTTCCTAGGATTGCCGTGCTCCACTATGATCTGGGATACTCCTTCAGGCCACCGATCCCCATTCTGAAAGTTCTGATGCTGGTGCTTTCAATCAATGGTAACTATGTCATTTGCCAAAGAGTGTAAGATGTCACCGATTGCAAGGCTTAATTCCAGAAAGATTAAAATAAAAATAAAAAAATTAATGTGCGTTGTCAAAATGATGACAAGTATGATCAAGTGTGATAGGTAAGTATTGGTACATGAAGCATCTGACATGAAGACTCTGCTCTAAGTCCAGCCCCTTCATTTTGAAATCGTCATTTGATAACTCAAGTGGACAAGAAGCACACAACCCCCAGCTCCCCATCAAATAAGACTGGAGTTCTTTTCATCCTGGGCCCTTAAGGACAAAACAACAGCGTCATCCTCACAGCTGGAGGAGGCGCTCTGGGCTCACACCAGCAGGGTGGGAGTGAGGATGCACAATCCTCCTGGTGAATGATTGCCCATCCTGTCACGCTTAAAACAGGGAGGTCATTCTAGTCCTTCACTGAAAAACAAGTCCTATACGGAAGAAATATCGAAAGTCTCTTTGGGCCGTGATGGGGCAGAATGGACATTGTGCACTGAAGAGATTTGGTTGTGCTCTCTGATGTGTGATACAGTTCTTCCTTGGTCTGGCAATGCTTCTGGAAAAGGTTCGCCCTTTAATTCTTTCCTATACTCTCTTCTGGATTTATTTATTGTGGGGCAGGATTGTAAAGAAGTGTGCCACCTGGGACTTACCAGTCTAAATCACTCCTGAGAAGTTAGAAGGGAATGGATGAGAAGGTAGAAAAACCCAGAAACGATCATGGAAACAAAGAGAAAGAAAGATCCCAGGAGAGGGAAATTCAGGAAATTCATTAGACTCACAATGAATTTATCCTTGT
Organism: Suricata suricatta; assembly: GCF_006229205.1. Classification (NCBI taxonomy): domain Eukaryota; kingdom Metazoa; phylum Chordata; class Mammalia; order Carnivora; family Herpestidae; genus Suricata; species Suricata suricatta. The sequence goes on along the minus strand of NC_043703.1, from coordinate 87,094,383 downwards.
CATTCACTTAAAATTTTTATAATGGGAAAATATAATACACATAGATAAATAGAAGTGCATGAAAAATAAATTTGCAGTACACTGTAATTATAAAGTCACATTAGTCATTAATTAGAAGATAGTTAGCACTCTAGAGACTCACCCCTGTGTGCCCTTCTCCAATACCTTATCTCACTATGCAACTCACAGCTGAGACAGCCCTGGCTTGATGGGTGCGAGACCTGAGCAACCTCACAGAGCCCCACACTCAAATGGGTCCCAGGCTTGTGATCTAAGGCTCTGCCCTCACCATCTTTAAATTCTTAGTAATTTAAATTACTAAAATTACTAAAACTTGTATTCTATAAGTAGAGTCCAATAGTACATATGCATGGGCAGAGAAAGTATATGTAAGAAAGGAAAAACCTATATATTTTAGTACCTTTAATGATACTTTTCCCCTTCTTTTTCAACAAAGGGCCCTACAATATTCAGTTTGCATTGGGCTTCAGAAATTACATAGCTGCTTTAGGCTATAAGAATACTACATACCTTAAAAGGAAAAAGAGAGACAACTATACTCAAATAAAAATAATTTAAATAATAAAATTACATTAAATTAAAAAATAGAGAAATACCAAAAATTGAAAGAAAGAAAGAAAGAAAGAAAGAAAACAAATGTAAAAAGTTAACTGGCAATTCTTGGCCAGAAACCTGTAGACATTTTATATGTGGCCCGGCTGGAAGTCTCACAGTAAAGGAAGAGATACACCACTCGGTAACTGACCTAGTTCACTGAACAAACACTGAGAGCCAACCATATGAAAAGCACCATGACGGACTAGTGAAACCCAATGGCTGCCCTCAAGGAATCTAGAGCTTCCTGGATAAAATGAAACACACGTGTTCCTCCCTGACTCTAGTATTGCCTGACTGTAATCATTTATCTTCACTGCAGCCGGGGCGATCCTTCTAAAACTCAGACCTGAATATGACACGTCTCCTTAAAATCCTTCAGTGGCTTCCTACTGCCCTCAAAATAAAGCTCAAATTTGCTGCCTTGGTGATTCACTTCGTACACTTCCTGCAGTAATTGTTAAATAATACAACTCAGAAGGGGCTAACAATAAGAAAATGTACTTTATCACATAACCAAAAGTCCCAGGCAGAAGAGCTTTCGACCTGGTGAATTCATCAGCCCCATAATCTTATCATGAATGCAGGATCTCTCTTTCTGCCTATTCTGTCTTTCCAGCATGTTGATTTGTCTCCTGGGGTTGGCTTTTCCTTTGAACTAGTATATATCCACAGCAGAAAAGGGGGCGTGGTATGTTTGCTTCTGTGTGACTCTCTGAATGAGCAATTCCCCCACTATCTCATTGGCAAGAAATGTAGTCTTGCCAGGGCTAAACCAACCCTTGGAAAGGTAACAGGATTCCCATGATTAGCTTAGACCCTGATCTAGGGAGGGGCTTTCTCTCCTCCCAATCACATGCTGCCTAGTAGCTAAACAACATAGAGATTCCCATAGCAAAGAAGGATGGCTAGTGGTCAGGCAGTGGGCAAGGCCCACCCACCAGGCCTGAGGCTGCTTATGTGTCCGGTCTCATCTATTGCCACATCCTCTCTCACATTCTATTCTTCAGCTGCACTAAATTTCTCAACCTACCAGACTGACTCTGTTTTGGATATCCACTCTTGCTCTTCTGTGTTTCCTATAACCCTTTCTCTACTGAAGCACCTGCTCTCAACATGTGTGTGTGTGTGTGTGTGTGTGTGTGTGTGTGTGTGCTCATTCTTTTGACCAGCAGTGTAGGTCAGGAGTGGAAAGCTGACAAGACCTGGTCTATTGACATATTTTGTTTGTTTCCCTTAGTATTTTTTATATTTTTGGATTAGGTCTGAACATTTAAAAATAAAAATCCAGCTTTCTGACTTCCTTCAAAAATGGGAAGAGACGCTAGTGCCACATAGCCACAGGACTCCATTCACTCAAGCTGAGGGCAGTGGCGCACTATCAACAGGGCATGGTCTCCCACCTGGTGGGATTAACTCATTTATGGAGCCTGCCTGGCCCTGCAGGCATTGGCGGTTGCCAACCCTGGTTTAGACGGCCCCTGATGGCCCAGTCCCAATGTGGATTGGGTTTTTCTTGGCTGTTTCCAAAGTACCCTCCTTCCCCCAGACAAAACACTTACCACATAATTGTGACCACCCATTTTCTGGTCACCTACCTCAACACTCCCTTAGATTACAAAGTCCTTGAGGATCCTAAGTGTTTCTTTCTGTCTTGTTCATGGTTCTGTTTCTACCACCCAGCCCAGGGCCTGGCATGTAGCAGGTGCTTAGTGCATGTACAGATGAAAGTGAAAAGTAAAATGTACATTGTTTGTCTCAGAAGAGTATTTAGGACCTATTTGTTTAACCTACAATTACATGTTCATTGAAGCAATATCAATTAACTGCCCATTATAGACCTGATAGTGTGTTAGATATTGAGGGTAAAAGGCAAATAAGTCAGTTTTAACTCTCAGCGAGGCCGTAGTCTAAAACACAATGATTACAGTGGAGGTGATAAATGGGATCAGAGAAGAATATGGAGGGGCACTGAAGAGTAGATGACTGATTTATCTGGAGTGCTAAGGAGAATCTCTGTCTGGGTCCCAGCAAGAAACAGAATTCATGCCAGATGGTTCAAGCAAAGAGTTTGGTGAAGGGACCAGACACAGTTGTAGGCAGGCTAAGGAACCAAGAAGGGCTGTTTGTGACACTGGAAAGCCATTACCTTTCCTGGGACTAAAGGCTAGAGGAAGAAACAGTGCTGTTAGAGCAAATGAGAGCCAGAACTGGGGGGCCTGGCCAAAATTAGGGAGCCAACACCAATATATGGAGTAAGCAAGGAAGAAATACCTCCTTCTTTTTTCCTACCTTCCAATTTCCTACCTGTCTCTCCCACTGGCTGAATCCAACCAGAAACTCACCAGGTAGGATGTCAGGATGGTTTATTATACAGAGGTTAGCCTCCTGGGGCCCAGAACAGGGGAGAGAAAGGGAAAGAAGAGATTTGGGCGGTGGGGGTTAAACAGAGGATAGCTAATGCAGGAGTATTTCCAAGAAGAGGTCACCCTGGAGGTGAGGCTGAAGTCAGGCGGAAAAATACTGGTTTCGAGATTTTTTTGTTTCACTTAGTTTAGGGTTTTTGTTGTGGTTGTTGTTGGTTTGGTTTGTTGGTTTTAATATATACATATGTACACACACACACACACACACACACACACATTTCTGACTTGTTTGTAGTTACTACGACACGTAAATGTGTTTGCTGAGCGAGCTACCTTTTGTAGACCACAACAACATGTTCATTCACTAAGACAGAAGATCTCCACTTGGTCTTGGGAATAAAAATCTAGATAAAGGTACTCAGTAATTGTGGAGTTTTGTCTTGTTTCTTTAGGTACCAGGTACATTAGCTAGAGTGCAGGCATCAGCAATGGCATATGTAGCATGTGTTGCTTTTAATACTATAGGTAAGGTTGGAAACCACTTTTGTGATCAGTCTAAATTTCCCTGTAACTCTGAACTAAACAGAAAATTTGCCTAAATGTCTCATCTCAAAATTTAAATTGTTAAACAATGAGATATGAATTGGTTTGGTTCTTCTATTAGCTCATAAAAGGAGGAAATTTGTGAAGAATGTGGTTCTTCCCTCCTTATAGGAAGAATAGACGATCAATTGATGCCCTTAAGGGAATGGAAATGGTGGTAGATTGGGAGGGATTCAGGTGCTCATTATTATTCAAATTGTGAAAGTTTAGATGTAAAATTTGGAGCATATTCCTTACTATGATTCAGTTAGAGAAATCTCAAAGCCTCTGATACTGTGCACGGACCAAAATATCTGGCTGATAATGAGACCAGACATCAGTCGTGCACTGTTGCCTCCCCAGGAAGAATCCAGGGGTCGGGTGTTGTGTAGGATCCCAGCTATGGCTGGGCCCTGGCAGACACACCTGGCGATCACATCAAAAGGGCTCAGGGTGGTGTTTTTTATCCTTAAAGTGCAGTGAGAAGACAAAAAGGCATGTAAAGATCTTGAAGGTAGTAGCAAAGGTCCTTTTTAAAAGGCTTTAATGCGAGCTTATGTTAACGAGTTCTGACCTGGCAAATTGATTGATTTCCAATTCTCCATTGGTTTGTGCTGTCAATACCAGGCAGTCTCATGGAGGATATTCTCTGTATTTTGTAATCTTTGCATTTGTGGAGATTTTTTTTTAATTAGTTGCTGTATCCTTGCCAGGTACATTTCAAAAGAGTATTCTTAAAAAATCACTGCACCGGGATACCTATCCCAGTGGTTGGGGTGGGGCCTTAGAAAACCCATCGGAAAGGGAATGAGAAACTTGTGCTCTACTGCAGGGCCTTTGACCCTGGGTGAGTGGTTGAGCCTCTCTGTGGCTTGATGGCTCAGTAAATAAACGGAGATGAACGCCTCTGCCTCACTTGCCTCATCTAAAGCCACCAGGTTCAGGTGCTCAAAGAAGCCGAGAGCATCACACCAGGGCACAGTACCATTCATCTGTCTTTCTGTTTGTGAGGCACACAGGGGTATAACATGATTTGGTTCCTGGGGCAGGAGAGCAGCGGGGTGGGGCTGTGTAGCAAGGAGCATATGCTGCATTTACCACGGCCTGTTCGGCTGGATGGTAGGGGAGGGAAGCCACAGGCATACTCTCCAGCTAGTGATGTCAGTACCCTCTGGGTCTGAGACACTCTGAACTCTGCCCATCCAGTAAAGATAGCACGTGGGAGAACCGGGGAGACCTCTGGGCTACAGACAACCTGAGCTGCAGTGCTTTTCTTCCATTCCAGTTTTGGTTTCCTGATGTAAAAATGTATGGGTGGAGCTCTCAAACCATAGCAATCTGAGGCTTAGGTCAGGGGGAGGGGGGGCTCTGCTGAATCCCCTTCTTCCTTCCAACACACATGCAAAGTCTTTCTGGATTCTTGGCAGGGTTTTGTGGTTCCTCACATGTGTGTCCTTTGGAGACTTTCACCTCTGAATTCCCAGCCCCATGCCTCTACCCACTGTGGGGCCAGCAACATGGTGTAGCCCTTGTCCAACTTTAGGTTTTCCCATGACTTGACCTCCCCTGTTGATGAAGCCCATTTAGTCATGCCTATGATCGTCAATGTTGCACGCACCTCCTTTACTCTGCGTGATCCTGGCCATGCCATTTAGTAAGGCAAAGACTCTCCATCTAACTGTGACTAATTAAAACAATTTTAATCCTTAAATAGGAAGACTTAGAGCCTTACAGTGACCTTACTGCTACAGCTCTTTTTATCTTCCATTTCAATAGAGTTATCTCCCCCTCCCCCTTGGGCCTTCCTTTAAATTCTTTAGGGGCCGAGTTCAAAATCATCCCCTCCCCTCTGTGCTGATTGGATATGAAAATTGGAGTTCTCAGACCCTCACTGGGCACTTTGTCCCCATCCTAGCCTGTCTGCTCCCTGGAAAGCTGAGGGAAAACCCTTTCCTTCTCATCCCATATGTGTTTGAGGATCCCAGTTCTGGGGGTTACCATGACACCCAGGCTCCTATAAACTTCTCTTTCCACTTGGGGAACCTCAATACGTAGCGTTGAACAAATATGCTGTCCTTTAAACTTATCCTGTAGATTTCACTTCAGACCAAGAAAAAAATGGAGTTTTGAGCTCAGATGTATTAAAGGGATTTATGCGTGACTAAAAATAGAGAAAAATTCATTACATTCTTTTCTTGTAAGAAGCTGGATTTACTTTGCCAAATGTGTCTCAGAAAGTGCATGTTTTTTTTTTTATGTCAATAGTTATATTTGCTGCCATTCCCAGCAGGGCAGATTGTCCATTAAATAATCACAATGTAAGGGAATCCTCAATAAAATACAGTTTTAGCTCAGGAGGACATAGGTATGCCTTGCTTTAAAGAATAGAGATGTTCTTCAAAGTGACTTTTCGGTAAAGCAACTAAGAAATACCAGAAATGCACCAGAAGGGAAATAAAAAATGTGGCTCAGACTCCAGACAAGGAGCGAGCCGGAGGGGGGGCTGGCGGGAGGCAGGAGCAGAAGCCTGGGGGATGGGCACAGCTTGGCCTCAGCCTGGCTGTGCACGCAAGTCTACTACTCTGTCACTGGAACCTTCTGTGACTCTAGGAAGCCCGAGACCATGCCTGCCAAAGGCGGCCACTGCCAGCAAGGCCAGGAGCTCGCTCCCTTCCCCTCCCCCCTCTCTGTCTGCTTTGCACCATTATCAGCCCAAGGCAGAAACAGTGCGGGATTGGAGTCCGCCTGCAGAGGATCCTAGAGCCAATAGGAAACCGGCCTTTGCTTCGTGGACAATTTACAGCAGCTGTCTGGAGCACAGTTGCTTCTGTGACGCAAGGTACAATGGGTACAGCTCTGAGGAAGGCATTTTATGTACTAGAGATGTTCTGTGCCTAGTGTGAAAAGCACACAAATTGCTTATATAACCCAGATGTCAGCTTGGGCCTCAGTAACCTGGGAGGGAGACTTCCCTTCCCAAATCCTCCTGCTGATTCCTGAACACCCCCAGATTTACTCTGTCTGGATCCTAACCGCCTCAGCTCTGTGTTCTCAGCCACGATGTGGGGTCAGATGGGGGCTCCCTGTGGGGGTCCCACTGGAATCCGCTTGTGCAGAAGCAGCATGAGCTGGCCAAGAGGGCCTGACTGGAGGCAGAGGGTGGGGCACGGTTGGGGGCTTCTATCATGCACTTCACTGCTCACAATTCTAAAACCTCCCCTTACGAGATCTCCTTCAGGGGTGATAAAAATGTTTTGGGACTAGACAGCCGCAATGGTTGCACAACATTGTGTACTAAATGAGACTTTAAAGCAGTTCATGGCATATTATGTGAATTTCACCCCAATATAAAACAAAAACCAACACCTCCTCTCCAGGCTTCCCCTCAGGAAAAGCCCAGACTTCCCTCCCTTGGTCCTCTGCCCTATCCCAGGGCGGCCAGCCCTCCCTCTGTCTGTGGTGCCCACACTTGTCTTCACAAATGCCTCAAAGGCTTCAGCTTTATGGGGCCTGGCCATAAACTGATACACCTTTTATAAAGGTTAGAAAAAAGAAAAGTGTGACATTTCTCTCTGTTCCATGGACTCAGGTGAGGAATAGATGACATGCATAGGAAAGTGTATATATATATATATATATATATATATATATATATATATATATAGTCTTATATATATAGTCTTATATATATAATATATTTACATATATAATACACACACATATATATACACATATATATAAATATTTATTCTTTGAAGGGGGTGCAGAGAGAGAGGGAGACAGAATCTAAAGCAGGCTTCAAGCTCTGAACTGTCAGCACAGGGCCCAACATGGGATTTGAACTCATGAACTATAAGATCATGACCTGAGCCAAAACCGGACGCTTAACTGACTGAGCCACCCAGGCATCCTGGAAGGTTTAAATTTTAATGAGATAGTAGCAACTGTGGCATTCCATCCCCCATATAACTGGGCCCCCATGAGTAGGATACACAGGTCTTCCTGCCCTACCTAACTCCTCATGCTTTGAGAGAATAGAGAGAGGCTGTCCACAGCCCAGTGGTCGGGTGCAGGGGCTGTGGAACTAGACTATACTCGTCAGCAAGACTGCCTTTGCCTCTTCCTTGTTCCATGGCCTTGAGCGACCCCTTAACCTCTGCATTTTAGAAACTCACCTCCAAACGGTGATTCTGACTGTACTTGCCTCATCCGGCCATCGCAAGTGCTACGTCATGAGAAGTGGCCAGCACGTGGTGACAGTAACAAGTTAATGTTAGAGATTATGGGTCATGCCACCTCAGAGTACAGCCAGGAAACTTAGTTTTGTGGACTTTTGGCTTGGTGTCCCCATAGTATTCCAAATATATCCACCTTTATCCTCAGCTTTCCCAGGGAACCTGCTCAATGTGGACTCAGAAATCAGGGCTCCCAGGATTGCAAAGATGCCCCGAAGAGTAGGAGACTTGAGGTCTCCGTGCCTAGGCAAAAGTGTGTTACAACTCAACTGTAATTTCCTTGCTTATATTTGTATTAATTACAGTTTATAAAACACTTCCACAATAATTTTCTCACTTGTTTTCACAACCACCACAGGAAACAGATTTCCTCCCCATCTTTAGAGACGAGTAAAGCTGAGATTCAAAGAGGTTAGGTGACTTGTTTATTGTCACACAGCAAAGAGCAGAGCCAGGAGTCAAAAGCAGGCATTCTGATTCCCATGTGATGTCCCACAAGGGAGCTCTATCCACAAAACCAAGGTCTTCTTCAGCAGAGCACTGCCACATGACCAGCAAGGGGCTGATGATTGGTGGGTATAATAAAAGGAAAAGCCACACACGTCCTGCCCCAGGGAGCTTACAGTCTACATGGGGATGGGGACGAAGCGCTGCAGTTCCCAGTCCAAATGGTCACTGACATGTATTCCTCAAATCTCCAGGACATCTTGTAATGAATGATTTTATCTTCTTCAAGGGCATATTGTGATGACGAGCTGTCCCATGTCTGCAATGAGAAAGAGGTGATGGCTGATTGTGAGCATGGTGAGGGAAGGAGCCCAGTGGAGAGCACCCTTGGTCGTTGGCAGAGTCAGAGGACCAGTCTCTCTAAGCTTCAGCTCAATTTCCTCATCTTTCAAATGGGGATCATCAAAGTACCTATTTCCGGGCATTATTTTGAAAATTAAATGGGGGCACCTAGGTGGCTCAGTCAGTTGAGCCCCTGACTTTGGCTCAGGTCTGTCTCTGTCTCTGTCTCTCTCTCAAAAATAAACAAACATTTAAAAATTTGATTTTTGTTTATTTATTTTTGAGACAGAGAGAGACAGAGCACAAGTAGGGGAGGGATAGAGAGAGAGGGAGACACAGAATCGGAAGCAGGCTCCAGGCTCTTGAGCTATCAGCACAGAGCCCGACGCGGGGCTCGAACCCACGACCGTGAGATCATGACCTGAGCTGAAGTCAGATGCTTAACCGACTGAGCCACCCAGGTGCCTCTAAAAAAATTTCTTTAAAAAAAGAAAATTAAATGAGAAGATCTATGAAAAATACTTAGCACAGTGACCAAAATTATCATTACCCTCTCAAGCAAACTCTGCCCCACCCACACTTCTGTAATAGGCAAATTCGACATTAGGTGGTCCTAATGTCCTAACATTGTGCAATGATTGTGTCCTATGGGATTAACTGCAGTTCACCACTCAGCGCTAGCTGTCCTTTATTTTTTTATATACATCTGTGTGCAGACTAGAAATCCACAGAACACTAAAAACACCATCATGATGAATGGCAGGAATCAAAATTATACTCTGAGAATGTTTCTCAACCTCAGCCACAGAAGAAATTGGGCCGAGAAAATTTCAATCACAAGTCCTTTTTTTTTTATATCTACTATTTAATTTAAATGTCAGATTAGGGAATAGACTTTAATTATAGTTTTTAATAAGTATGCTTGACCTCTGTTTCATATGCACATCTAGGAAGTTTTATAAAGCTACTAAAACACAATAAAATAGATTAAGAAGGTAGAAAGATTTTGAAGAATCATCCAAGAAAGATTTTGAAGAATATATAAGGAATGACAATCTCCCACTCATCATTTTGTTTATTATCCACCCATGTTTTCTGAAAAGAAAAACTAAAAGAGAAAGGTATCCATAAGTGGGTGCTCCTCAAACGGACACTGAAGATAAACTACTTTTACGTGCAATGGCAAGTTAGGTCAGTCACCGTTTTCAATAAAACTGATTAATGACTGAGTGTGAGTAAAATAGGGAAGTGAGTAATCAGGTGGAATTTATGTTATTTGAAAGCTGGAATAAAAGTCTATGGCATGGAAAAAAAGCCTTTGGGGGCTTGGCCAAGTCCTTAAGTAATCAGGAAGGTGAGCAGACTAGCTGTTCTCAGGAATCAGCAACCAGTTCACAGACAGAGCCTATTAAAAATTAACAAAATAGTCGGTGATTACTATTTTAAGCGTTATGATTTGGCAAATGGCAAATACCTAGCTGAACAGATGACTGGTTTTGATTCTTAATAGCCAATTGTAAAGGAAATGGACCACAACAGGCTCCCAGACACAGAAGCAGCAGTCAGCACAGAGACTGAGGCATGGGGTCCATGTAAGGGTAAGGTTTAGCAATTCCCCAGGGAAAGCCAAATCTGATTTCCCATCAATTGTTGAACACTTTCTGGTAAATTAAGGATAAGTCTGGGTGGAACTGGGGAGTGGAAATGAGGGTGGTCTGCATTGGAGTGGGTCTGAGGAATGGGGAAAGACCACTAATAGGAGAAGGCTGACTGTTTTAGGCAATATTCAATAGTTTGATGATGCAGGGGTTTTTTTTCCAGACCATTGTATTAATCATGGTCCCCCCACACCCACCCCCCGTATTTCCCGTTACTTTGACATCTTGAGGCCTGGATGAGCCTGGAAAGAATGCTCATTCTCAGGGCTAAACAATCCCTGGGCCCATGAGCATGCCTTTCATATAAAAACTAACCTATACAGAGAGCCTTCAGCCCCAACCGCCTCCTCTATCGGGTCTTACACTCAGGACCACTATGTCCTTGCCCTAAGCATACTCCCAGGGTGAAGTAGCAGACAGCTAGGGTACACTCTCTGTGGCCTGGAGGACCCTGAAATTATCCAAACAACCAATTTTAAACTTGCTTATTGAATTTACTTGGCCTCGCCCGTTCCTTCCTGCAGGAACCACAGTAAAGGCTCTTCGCACCTATATTGTCCCTCACTCCCTCTTCCTCCTGACCCACATGGTGCTTCCCCATGTGGCCCTGTAGAGGATGGCATGCCAATCCTCTCAAGAACAGTGAGTCATGGGGCGCCAGGTTGGCTCAGTCCGTTAAGCCTCTGACTTTGGCTCAGGTCATGATCTTGAGGTTCGTGGGTTCAAGCCCTGCGTCGGGCTCTGTGCTGACAGCTAGCTGTCTTCAGATTCTGTGTCTCCCTTTCTCCCCAACCCTCTCCTGCTCACACTGTCTTTCTCTCTCTCTCAAAAATAAATAAGAACACTAAAAAAAAAAAAACAAAAAACAAGAACAGTGAGTCATGAACTATCTTTTCAGTGGGTCTCCTTAGATGTTGGCCTCACCATACAAGAATATTGATAAAATCTACATTTTAGAACAGTCCCACCAAATATCCCTGGCATCAAAGTAACTCCACGGAAATGTCACATACCCACAAAAGGCAAGGCTGAGAAAGTGAGTCTGAGCTTTATCACGCAGGGCATCACATGCCTGCATGAGTAACTGGACTTCATCCCATGGTCAGCGGGGAATTTCTGTCAACTGCTGAGCAAAGGGAAGGGAATGATCACATATAGCTGAGGGAGATCAATCTGGCCTCAAGACTGCAGGACACACTGTGGAGGCAGGGAGAGCAGTGAGGATGCTGGAGCAGTGGCCGGGGCAAGAGGGCCGGGCCCAGGGCCATTGCAGAGGGAATGAAAAGGACACCATCTATCAGAAAGGGCAAGATTTGCCAGCTAATGGAACGAGGTGAGCAGAATAGTGAAATGACCCAGAGCTTTCAAAAGCTGGCCTCTCAGAAGACAGAAGGTGACAAAAGCAGGAAAAGGAGTGATGAAAAGATGTAAAGTTTGGAAGTAGGAGATCATTGGCTTCTTTGCTCCTGATTTTCAAACAGGGTGCTCGTAATCATCGTGGATGCCTTCACTCAGCAAGTGTTAGTTTGCTGAGGGCCTGCCATATCCTGTCCTGTGTGCTGAGAAGAAAGTAGCAAACAAATAAACAAGAGTGGCCACCGGCAAAGAGCTATAATCTAGTGGGGAAGAGGTTTCAAATCACATTGCTTTTTCTCTAAAGAGCATTTATACCTCGGGACTTGCAGGCCAAAGACTCACCCACAAGCCCTTCTCCAGGTAGGTACTTGCTGTTCATTTCACCCTTGAAAACATGCTCACCTTCCTCACGTACCTCATTCACGCTGACATGAAGATGGCATCAGGGCTGTGAGTGGACAAACTGGAGTCAGTTACAACTAGCTTAGAAATCCACATTTATGTATTTTTTCCTTTGGTTAATCAAAGGAAACGAGCACACGGCTACCAGGTGCAGTGAGTGAGTCCCCTGACACAAGGAGAACAAGTCGTTTGGTTGTTGTCTGTTCCTGGCCAAGGGCCACCTCACCTGACCCGAGGACCCCCTTCATTCACGTGGTGCACACTGTTATTTTTCTTTTCCTTCTGCCTGTGGAATAATCATTTCGTTTCTGGTTCCTTCTCTGACCCAGAGCCTAGTAGTCACAGATCAACCACAGCAAAACCACAGAATAGGAACAAAGAGAAATGCACCAATGGGCAAAACCACACAAAGCATGCTGATAGGAGCGGAAAGCTCTTCCAACTGCCTGTCTCACCTCTGCCTTCTGCCTTCTGCTCCCAGCTGTGGATAAAAACCACTGTATTCCCAGCCTGGGCTGCTCTAACAACTGTCAGCATGAACAGCAGACCTTTATTTCTCACAGTTGGGAAGCCAGCAAGTCCAAGGTCAAGGTGCTGCCCAAGTTGGGTTCTGGTGAGAACCTACTTTCTGGCTAGCAGACGGCTGCCTTCTTATTGAGTGTCCTGATGGAGAGGGAGATGGGCTCTCCCTGACAAAGCACTAATCCCATCAAGAGCACTTGGCCCTCATGACCCACTCACCTCCCAAAGGCCCCACCCCCAGATACCATCACACTGGGGATTAAGGCTTTGACATATGAATTTTGGAAGGACAGGAACATTCAGCCATAGCACTTTTGTTGGCCAAAGTTAAATAAATGGGCCTTCCAGGTTCTCTCATTAAGGATGAATTTGGGTAGATTAGAGATTAAAAAAAAAAAAAAAGCCAAGGATAATATAAAAGGTTTTCTTCACCTAATGCCAATTTTATCATCACTTAGCATAACTCCTTTCTGACAATTTTATCATCACTTACAATAACTTCCATTAGGGTAATAAGGCATTAAGTAGATGTTGATTGCAAGTAATCTGGTTACATTCACTAATTATAGGGAGACTGATTTTTTTTCCTGTTTAAAATGTAATTTTATAACATCACTATTTCCTAAAAACAAGACATATCAAAGTACGGAGACACACAGGCTGTAGAGATAGAAAATGAGATTTTTGTGTATTTGGCAAGTGCCTGATGATAAAATGAACCTAAATGAAGGGTTCATCTTCAGAAATAAAGAATGCAAATGGCTCGCTCTAGCTGATTTGCTCTCACCTTCTCTCCCTTGGGGTCAAATTAACATGTTTACTATGGATAAGCTGTTTTATATACCTGAACATGTTGATGCCCAAATGCCACCTCATGGCATGGCGATCTTCCCCGACACAGAGGCTTTATAGAGCAAAGTATAAATTTCCAGGCTCTGATTTTTACGAGTCTTCCATAGCTGTGGAGTACTAGTTTAAGTAAAGGATAGAGAAGCTTCGGATCTATTGTATTATTATTTTAAAGCTGCTATAAGATTTTGTAACGCTGTCCATTATAACACTGGCTTTCAGGTGGCCATCTTAACTCAATAGAAATACTGATGCTACTATTCTACTCCTACTGCAACTGCTAGCAAATTGCTACTTGAATATTGACATATATGGAGTAGATTCAAATTATTTGCTTCCAGTTGATAAAGCATTCGTGGGTTATTTTCAGGTTTGTAACAGTATTAATGCCGTGAGTACTCAAATGAGAGCTGGATTGTTAAAGCTGCCCGTTTTGGTCCTTCTGGAACTGAACATGATTTTCTTCACTTCATTGACATTTTTTAACCTATTTTTCAGTAAAATGTTCAGCTCCTTTTAGCTTAGAGGGAATAAGAAATCATTCCAATTTCAATGAAAAAAATGGCACTGATAGTTTGCTCTGTGCAGTGCTTCCAACTATTTAAAAACAATTTTATTTTCTGTCCCTTTCAGAGATTAGGAGACCATGCATTGTTACATGCTGTAGATTAGGCAGCTATTCACCCCATTTTACAGATAAGAAAGTGAGGTTTAGAGAGACCATGTGGCTTGTTCAAAGTCACACAAGAGTCTGCCGTAAGATTAGACAACAGCCTCTCAACCATAAGCATGAAATGACCATGATGGAAAATGTACATCATTCTGTTCACTAACTTTTTAAGAAATATACACTTTCTTCACAATCTTTCTGAGAATCAGTCTTACATAAGCACACAACTGTTGGTGCTAGATCTGGTCAGGTTGGGCCAATGCAAAGGGCCCGGCTCATCATATGATATCTGTTTTTTGCATAGTTTCTGTCTGATGAATGTGAAGAGATGTCTGAGACAGGCGAACGGCACTGCCCTAAAGCCCGCGGAGTGGGGCAGCCCTGATGTGGCTGCAGGGCCGCCAGCCGTACCCCGCCCTCCAAGCGCCTAGAAGGCCATCTACCCACTCTGAGTCGGAGGTGAGAGGCACCTTTCAAGGAGTTCAGTCACTCTGGTTTTCTTTCCAAAAAGTAATCAGAGGTGGGCCTAAGTTCTATCTCCCAGAAGTTTCCAAAAAGCAAATAAAAAATGTAGAATGACTCAAAATCTAAAGGACACTAAGATCTGAGCTCCTATCTTCTGATTACAAACCAGGCCGAGGGCATATTTATTCCCACCAACAAGTTGCTCCTACACTTGATATTTTATTGGGAGGGGAAAAAGATCAAGAAAATTTAGGTCAAAGAGGTTCTAGCCCAAGAAGGTCAAGAAATGAAACATAAGAGTTCTTTTTCAGCAGACTCTCCCATCTCTATATACACCTTACAATTAGAATCGTAGAATCCTATGTCCCCAGGCAGATCCAGAGCCAAAGGACACAAAATTTGTTTATATGTTGCTGGGAAGAAGGTTCTCAACCCGAATTCTAAGATCCTTTCTGCCATACTATTCTCCTCCTTTAGACTGCAGTTCGTACTTTTTAAACTATAGACAGGAACTGCTTTTCTTCCTTACATGTAAAATCACTATGATGAGTTCTTCTTTCTTGCCACATGTTGTCTCTGGAAGTATAAACATTGTGGCGATGAGCCTGCCACCCTATTGATTGGGTGTCTTCAGTGAGGTTTCAGTAGAACTGACATAGACCCTTTGGTCCCAACACCCACACCCTTTATCTTAACAAGAACGTGTGTCTCATTATTCCAAATTCTGCTAAAATAAAGCCCAAGTGTTCAATTCTCCATGTGTTCCTCTTAATTAAAAATGAAATGAAAGAGAAAAAGAAACCATCAGAATTATATAAATAAAAGCAGATGGAATGCAGTATTGGAAGCTCTCTTCTACAATAACATTCCTTTTAATAAAATTCATTGGTTAATTTGGTTGATAAAAGCAGCGTTATAATTAAATAAGAATTAACATGCACTCGGGTAAATATTTGTAGTTTCCTTCATGTGCTGCCATGATAAAGGTAATTTAGCTTAAAAGCAGTCATCATCTTTCTTCATAACTGATAAAGCATTACTAATTGTGTGTGTTAATATGATACAATATGGAATTGAATAGAGATTTTATCTTAATAACATCTCCATTAAATTAAAGACAGTGTTGTATGACAGGAAAGATAAGTCTGTTTATTCTGAACTAGCACATCAAAAGAACAACTGTGGGGAGCTGGTGCAGTAAGTCACATTTTCTATACTAGTCAAGCTGGCAATGTTACATTTATAGTCACTGTTGTAAACATCATTTTGTTTTGTTTTGTTTTTCTGAGGAATAATCTATACACAATGTTTCATTGAGAAAAGTGATACTTTAATTACGGTGCAAAAGATTCCAATCTTTTCCTTTCTGTGTCAGATAGGATATTTCTATAAGCAAGATGCTGGGTAGAAAATGATCCAACTCTGTTGCAATGAAATATTTTGGCTTTTTCACCTTTTTGGCGATTTCACCAATCCCGAGCCTCTGTTAGCATGAGATGAGTGGCCACACTGTTAATGTGTTTGTTTAATTTTTTTTAATTAAAGAGAGAACTCTCAGGCTTGCCAGGAGTGAATAGTAATGATTTAACCACAAGAACACTGGTGTCATATGGTTGTAGTTCCTTCCTCCAGACCCCTCAAGGGGCTGAAATGTGCGGACTCTAGTCTTGTCCCATGGTCCTATCAGCTCTGTCCTCTCCAGGCTGGAAGGGCAGGGTGCCCTGGGGACGGCTCGCCTGCCGAGGGCTCCAGGCCTGAGAAGCCCAACCCCTGTTTCCACATGGACCTGGGCAGCTTCATCCTGAAAAACACACCATTGCCACAGCACTGGCTGCCCTGGAGGACGAGTAGGCATTTTGAATATCAGCTGTTTTGTCTGTTAATGTGTTTGTTTAATTTTTTTTAATGTTTATTTATTCTTGAGAGACAGAGACAGAGCATGAATGAGCAGGGGAAGGGGCAGAGTGGAAGAGGGATACAGAATACAAGCAGGCTCCAGGCTCTGAGCTGTCCCCACAGAGCCCGATGTGGGGCTTAAACCCACAAACTGTAGGATCATGACCTGAGCCCAAGTCAGATGCTTGACAGACTGAGCCACCCAGGTGCCCCTAATGTGTTTATTTTCAAAAGCACATGCCACCAACTGCCTACTCAGAGGCTATGAATTTGCTGTGAACGTGAGACCCTGCACTCTGCTCTGTGGACATGCTTCCATGTCATCCTGTTTCTTCCAGGGGCAGACAACCCAGCCCCCAACACGTGTGTGGAGTCTCAGAAGACAGTATCTCTTTACTGCCAGCTTTGAGCACACATGTCACACAGACGCATCTCATACGAGGTGGCATGAGTGAGACCAGCCAGAGTAGATATCAAGTACTAGCTAAGAAAGCAAGCGGTCTGGGAATATTACGAACCTCCTCCAAAATATACTGTTCAAAAAATCAGTCTGCAGTTTGGGAATATTACAAACCTTCTCCAAAATATACTGTTCAAAAAATCAGTCTGCAGAAGTAGATGCCAATCCTATTTTTATACCAACCCGGCTGAATACTTAAAGCCCAGCAAAAATGAAAATCATAGTTTAACACAGAGTGGGAGATGTAATAAATAATGAACTGCACTAACAGCTTAGCATCATAAGGAGGCAGATGGAAAACTTCTTTCCTGAGATCATTGCTTCTAGAATTAGAGAAAAGGGCTTCTGGACGTGTTCAGGGTGGAGAGTTCAAGCTGGAATTTCAATGAGGTGGGAATACTTTTTAGTCTAAATGCAAGATTTTCAAGTCTCCCTTTCGGAAAACACACAAATTATGGCATTCATCTGCTTCACCCAGGACATGAAAGGCAAAACAGTGAACCTCAGGCTTTTCCAGAATGTTGGATTCAATTAAACAAGGGCGGATGCTGCCAGGCTTTGTTTCCCACAGAAGTGTTACGATGCCATCGTCTGTCCAGGAAAAGAAAGGAACACCCATCCATGTGTAAAAGTTATCAGAAAACTGGAGCATTGGGACTAAAGGAATTATTTCCATGAGAAAAGCACAACCAGCCATTGGCTCATAATGAGCTAAAAGGCCAACAGCCCTTTCTCAGAGACTCCCAAGCCCGTAGTGTCCAGGACCCACAGCTGCAGCTGAGTCAGCATGGTGCAGATCAAAGGGCAGGGATGAGGCTGGGCAATGTCAACCAGCTCTGTCCTGCGTAACCTGGGAGTGCCACAGATTCAGTTCATTTTCATTGCCTTCCTAGGAAAGAGGCCCATGCACATATGGACCCACCGATGCACAGGTAATCTTAGGGGAGCAATTTACCACAAGTCCTGATCTACCCGGCTCTTCAAAGTCCTTCCTTCCCTAGCTACCACCTTCACTTAAGTTGTTTAAGTTCAAAAAAAACTTCTTTTTGAAAGGCTCTTAAGTGCCTGTGGCATTCTGTCTACTGGCCAGGAAACACCACATCTAGGCTCAGCTCTCTTTGCTCAATTTCCATGACAAAGGTGATCTTTAACCTTTCACTTCTCAGACTCTGATTATATCGTCATCTTGCCAGTATAGCTTTCCTATTAGAGTGGCTCTAAGAATTCTTCAAGAGCAAAATTTGAATAAGTAGTGTATCAAAAACACTCTGGTGTTTGGGGACCATCCAGAGCAAGTTTGACAGAGGATGGCTTGCCCTGGAAGACCTGAGCCAGTGGGTGGCCTGAACCTTCACCACAACCACAGGCCATTGCATTAAATAGCTTAATTCTGCAAAACCCAACTGACTGTTTACAAAAACCATTCACTTAAAAACAATGAATGTACACTCTCTTCTCTTTGAAACATTGAAAATAATGGGGTGTTCCAGTTTCACCACAATGTCTCAGATAAACTTTCAACCCATGATCCTTAAACACAAATGAATAGTAGCATGGACAGTCAAGGCAAACTCAAGTTCAAAATATCAGAACATAGGAAACCACGATATGATTAATTGCAGGAATGGATAAGAAATGATGAATGAAAGGCATGCTTTTCAAAACCATGGCAATTTGCTTCTTCAAAACCAGCAAGGGAGTGAGAGACTCCAGCCAGATGGGGGCTGCATTCCTAGGTAATGCAACCGTGTAATGATGGGCATGCAACCATATGCCTCCAGTCACTTCTATCATACTTTTATGGTTGGAAACAGGCCATAGGTCCTGCTCAATTTCAAGGGGACAGGATCATACAAGGCAAGAACATCGAGAAGTAAGGATCGTGGGGGCCACCTTATGTGTCTGTCTGCATTAAAATACAATTACCAAATCCAGGAAATTTCACATTGATACTATCCTTCTCAGTGTATCAACACCTGCTGTCAGTTCGTCCCATTAGTGATGATAGGAACTCTGGTCATTCGGCGAAGAACGCATTGACTAGATTTCTCATCTGTAGTAAATTTACCAATGTTCGCTCTGTAATTATTAAGTCAGCCTGTTATTCATCAAATTCTCACCCAATAATTTTAATGGAATTGATGACTCTTTGCGTGCATCAATAATTACCATGAGTTTTGCAAAATGGTGGCCTTGTAAATTCCATCATTCTTTCCACTTTTATTAGCTGGCATTCTGCTGTAAGAAAGAACTTTTCCTCTTCCCTGTAGGCATGTGGAGATGCATGCATGTTTGTGTGTGGATGTGTATTTATACAGGTATGGACTTGTGGGTTCCTATTATTTTAATGGTTTAAACTTTATTACTGTCATATTTATTCTAGTGCTCAAACTGTCTCAGATTTAGCCAGTAGGAACACTTTCAAGGTGACGCCTATCTCCCGAGTCCTTTTAACATGTCTCTTACTTTCTGGCATAACAAGATGATCCAGATCCACTGTGTGTTTCCCTGCCTCAGCCCTGGAATCAGTCATTTTTCCAAGGAGCCCTGGTTCCTTGGATCAGAAAATCGCATTTAGAAACTAAGATCAGTGTGCATGAGAGGGTTTCAAACGAAGACATGGGCAACAGAACTTGGAGAGACTACTGCAGTGGCTAGGATGATGGACAGCAGCTGAACTGTCGATTCTTTAGGGGCTGAGAGGCCAACTGGACGTAGCGTTTCTCCTGAATTCCCTAAGTGTTTAAAACCACACTAGACTCTCAATAGTTCCTCTATAAATACTGGGTTGGTTGATTCATTCACTCATTGACTACATTTATTGTTCAACATAAAGCCAAAATTAGTTCATTAGATGCTTTTCATGGACTTTGCAATAGGTAAAATAAAGTGCATGAGCAGTTTGGAGATCACACAGGCCACCCCTCCAGTTGGTTAATGAAGTCTCTTGAACCTCAGTGGGGAGCATGCCATCTCGAGGTTACATGCTTGGCCAGCAGCAGAGCCAGGTCTGGACTCCAGCCTTTCCAGCTCAGAGCCCTGAACGTCATACACCTTTCACCAGGACCATTTGTACTAAGATGCCAGAAAGAATTCTTGCCTTTTAACAGAAGAGGATTTCCAAAGCCTTACCTGTGATTTCACTAGTGTGGCTTGGCCATACATTCTACCCAAGCCCACACTGGCATGCTTCCCCAGTACCATGGCTTGCATGTTTTGCTACAAGCCATCAGCTCCACGTCACCAGATGATGGCTCTAGGTTAGCAGAGTCACACTCTGCTACAGGCTCTTCAAGTTCTGGGCGTGCACATGACTAACTCCAAGCCAATCTGTAAAAGTTTCTTGACCATTAAAACCATCTGCAGGGTACTAAGTTCTAGAGACTGCAGTGATTCAGGGAGGGGCAAGGTCCTCATCCCTGCCCTGAAGTCCTCAGTGTCTATTTCGCAGCAACGTGAGCAGTCTTACTCTTTGCTTCTTAAAAAATAATAAACAGGGGCGCCTGGGTGACTCAGTCGGTTAAGCCTCCGACTTCGGCTCAGGTCAGATCTCACATTCGTGGGTTCGAGCCCCGCATCAGGCTCTGTGCTGACAGCTGGCTTAGAGCCTGGAGCCTGCTTCCGGTTCTGTGTCTCCTTCTCTCTCTGACCCTCCCCCTCTCATGCTCTGTCTCTGTATCAAAAATAAATAAAACATTAAAAAAAATGATAAACAAAATTTCCTAACGAGCTAGTTGCAAGCATAGCTAGGGGTGACTGAGACCTTGCCCAAAGCCCAGTCTCTTGCATACTTCCTCTGTAATGATCACAACCACCTTGCAAAGAAGCTATAATTATCTCCCATTTTTCAGTGCAAAAACATGGAGCAAAAGAGATAAGCAGCTTCACCTAAAATCTCACTAAGGGTGTGGAAGAGAGAGAGCTGAGAGCTTCACCTTGACCCAAAGACTCTGCATGAAGTAGGAATCATAAATGTCCTCTGCAAGGATGCCAAGGATATTTACAGACCAAAAGGCTGAGGGGAAGGGGGTGTGCACTCATTCTCCTGCTCCCACTACCTGAGTTGGCCTGTGTCCTTAGAGCAGGGGTGTCTTCCAGGACCTGCCCCCTTCCCCTTTCACAGGCTTCTCTCATTCCCCATCAACTAGTCCTGGGCAGGCTCCTCAGGTGCAGCCTTCGGCTTTCCGTTGGTCAGCAGAGGCATCTTCACTGGCTTCCTGCCTCCCTAAAAGGACTTAGTTCCAGTTCTCAGCTTTTAAATCCCAGAAAATCTTCTGGCAGGGCTAGCCCATAAATGTCCGTAGCTTGGCTGGAGGCAATAGTAAACCACACCAGAGGTTTCCCTCTGCATGCTCTGCTTTGGAGAGTTGCCTGGGGCTGCTTTCTAAGGGAGAGCTTTAAGTGTAGACACGAGCTTTGTGCTGTAGCAGATGTTTTCTGGCATCTTTCCTGGGAAACACTTCTGGGACATCACCTGGGGTGGAAATAGAAACTACAACTCAGGACTCAACTCAGGGAGGTTCAGCTGAAACACTGTGAATAAGCAATTTCCACTTGTGGGACCAACATTCAAATAAGAACATTTCATCGATTCAAAATAAGGCAGACCCCAGTGTTTCCAATCATAATTAAGAGGTTGTGGAGTTAGATCTGGATTCCAATGCCATTTCCACTGGTTACTAGACCCAGGACCTGATGAGAAACTAAACCTATGTTATCCCCTCCCAGGGACTAGTCTATCCTAAATTAGTGATGCTTAAGGTTTTTGTAGATGTAATTTTGCATCATTTTTTGAGAGGGCACCCTCAAGTTGCATAAGGTCCAAAGATAATGGATTCATTTCTGCTCTTTTCTATGGGCTAGTTACCTATTTGAAGGGACACTCCTTCTCCCATAAGGAATAGGTGCTAATAGTGCAACTGAAAGCGTTCAGGAGCATGATGCCCAAGGTGTAGCCCCAGATTCTATGGAATGGAAACATCACTGACATAGCCCGTACGGCCTATGCTCCAGCTCCTCCCTTTCTGTCCACCTGTCTGGGTCTCTTAAAACCATGTAGTGAAAAATGCTTGGGATGGCAAAGCACTGTTCAAATGTTAGGGATAGATAAGTCCTGCCTTTTTCAAACCTTGTTCCTTAGCACAGCAGACCCAGGAATGAAGGAAAAGGTTTGGAGAAATATAAGTGTCTGGGCTCCACCCCAAGCCGATTAAATCAGAGTCCCTGGGAGTGAGGCTCAGGCATTGGCACTCTTTTTAGATTCCTCAGATGATGCTATTGTAGGAAATACTGCCTTAGAAAGCCATCCTGGGCCTTCTAGGTCTTGTGCTTCTAGAATATTAATTCTGGAATACTAAGTTTTGCCATTCATTTGGCTCTAAGAATTTGCTTTCTTGTACTGTTACTTGTAATTTTGTTTCTCCTTCCCAGGGTAGGTGGTGAGCACCCTCTGCCCCCAACCAGTACTCCTCTGGCTCTGGGCATTTAAGCAACTGTGAGCAGGAGCAGGTAGCTAACTGCCTACTGTGCACTCAGGTACAGTTAATCCCACTAGAAGACCGGAGAATAGCAACCCTTTGTCTAGCCCTTTACGTGCTAGGAGCTTCCATGCTAGGAGCCCCCTAATAAATCTGCCAGGGAAAGAATTTTTTAGCCCCATTTTACAGGTGAGGGGGATGAGGCTCAGAGAGGGGCAGCATCTTGAAAAGGGCTACCCAGTGCTGGACCCAGATGCCTACACTGGTCTGTGTGGTCCAAAGCACATGCTTTTCTCTGAGCATGCTGCCCTGGGTATGGTCTCATTGAGGCAAAGACCGATCAGAGAGAAAATGTTTGGGTATAAGACTGCAGCCAGCTCAAGAGGTGACTAAGAGAACTGTAAAACTGACATTTGAATTTTTCACTGCTCAAGTTCCTGATATGATTCACACTCATTTTGTGTGGCCAGGCTTCGAACTGAATGACTAGCTCAGCTATAAAATTTGGGTGCTTTCCTGAGTTCCTGCTGATATAAATTAATAATAAGGTGACCTATAAATATTTAATAGTCGATTAGAGGTTTTTCCTTTTTTGGATCGGAATCAACATCTTTTGATAATTGCATTTGAATGTTGCAAATAATCTCTGACCCCCATGCTTTTCAGTATAACCTGTGTAAATTACCTCTTCAAAAAAATCTACTTGGAGTAAAAGGCAGGAAATATGAACAGCAAAACCATTCAAACCTGTGGGTCATTTCACTCGGATGGTGTGAGGACAGCCTGCTGGGCCCCAAAGAGGCAGACTGTGGGTCCTGACATTCTTTTAAATGAGGGTTGAATTTGTAAAAGATTTATGTCCAGGCTGGTCCCTGTCATTTTCCTTTATGCCTAGAAAAGCAACCTCCAAATCCCACACTGGGCTCAGATGACTCAGACCTTTTTACCTGTTGCTAGACCCAGGTGCACAAAGTCCACCTTATTTTTTAAAATTTCTTCCAATATTTCTTTGTTTTTGAAAGAAAGAGGGACAGAGCATGAATGGGGGAGGGGCAGAGAGAGACGGGGAGACACAGAATCCAAAGCAGGCTCCAGGCTCTGGGTTGTCAGCACAGAGCCCGACACCCGGCTTGAACCCACGAACAGTGAGATCATGACCTGAGCCAAAGTCAGACGTTCAACCAACTGAGCCACCTACGTGCCCCAAGGTCTACCTTCTGAGGCAGTTGTTCTGTTTGCCCTCTAAAGTTGGAAGGATAATCCTGGGACTTGTTTAAAAGGTCCCATAGAAACCAAGGTAGGGCTCAGGAACCTGCCATATCAGTGACTATCCCACACTACTCGGGCCTGTGAACCACATTTTGTGAAATGTAGACTTACTGTCACAGATTTAGGAGACCTCAAAAATCATTCAGCCTAGCCTCCTCCTATTTGTCTGATCCACCATCTCAGCCTCACTATCAGGGATCCTCTGTGCTCTTCTCTGGGCTCCCAAGATCAACACCCGTGGCAGGGCAGGGCAGGGTGGGGTTGGGGGCCATGTCAGGGCAGGAAGGAGAACTGGGCAGGGTGGGAAGCCAGGCTGTAATGCAGTCTCCATGAAGTCCAACCTCACAGAGAGCCTTGGAGCAGGGATGACCTGCTCAGAGGTGTCCCAGGCCCAGTGAGTGAACAGACCTGGGCCTTTGTAGCCCTGCACTGATGAGTTATTCCTGAAGAAGGCTGACAGCCAAGGACTGCCATTTGGAGGACTAAGTCATTTATTCCTGAAGGGGATCTAGTTAGCCCCTCACAGCATTCACCAGCATTCTCATGACTACCAACTCTCATCCCCTTCTAAAACTCTTCAAAACTAAACACTATAACCTCTTCTATATGTGAGAACCATTCAGCCAAACTATAGGTCTTCCCCCAGGGTCATATTCTGCCACTGAAGGCATATAGATGTCCAGGCTGGTCCCTGTCATTTTCCTTTATGCCCACAAAAGCAAGCTCCAAACCCCACACTAGTCTCAGATGACTCAAAACTTTCTCTCACCTGTTGCTGAGCAAAATGCCCACCATTAAGGTTCTCTCATGTTTGAAGGCAGTGACCTTCCTACAGGGCCAAAGCTATAATGGGCCAGATGTAGTCCTGTGGGTCCCTCTAAGGTCGCTTTTGTGACTATCATTCACTGAAAAAAATGTCTATATACCAGGCACTCTCCTTAGAAAGTTCCCATGGATTTAACCCTCATAACAAACCCATTAAGTAGAATCTATAAAATCATTATTCCCCTTTTGCAGATAAAGAGATTTTGAGATACTCAGAGAAATGAAGTAAGTTGCCTGGCTGTCCCCATACAGTTGGGAGTTAGCCAGCTACCACTAAACTTAGTCAGAATGCAAATTCAGATCCCTCTGACTTGCTGCTCACTAACGTTAGAGGTATTCACCTTGAAAGCTGGGTCATGGGTCCCCTCTATGAAAAGGAAACCAGGCACTCTTTTTGGAACTGGCGTTAGAGAAAACCTGTCTTGGCTGCCCAGGATGTCAGACACCCTGCCCTCTCTGTAATCTAACATACAGCTTCAGTGCAAGGTCTTGGTCATTCTCCCCCATCATCCTCATTCTCTAGGCTTTCCTAAGCAGAAGAGGGTCTTCAGGGAATCTCCAAGATATTAGTTCAACAGGTCTAAATCTTCCTCATTTTACTGATGAAGAAATTGAGGAAATGAAGTCACATTACTTTACATGATTTGTTCTTTTCCACTCCTTGGAATTCTGACTCTTTTAAGGTATATGTTTAAAAAAACATCCAGATGCTTCAGTAAAAACAATGCTACATACATCCCTTTGTTTTCCAGAAAGGCTTTGCTCTTACTTGAATATTTTAATAAAGGAAGGCAGGAAACCCCAAGATCACAGAACAACTAATCAGCAGGCATGAGGTGACATCCTTCCCCCTCCATCTGGTGTACTCATCACAAGAGTCCTAACTAGGATGGAGGATCCCAGGTTTCACCTAGGGGCTCCAATGTACAGAGGTACAAAGATTCCAAATGCATTACTAAATGGACACAGTGCTCAGTTCATCCCTTAGTAGCACCCTTCACTCGATGCACTCCTCTCTAGGTTCAGTGGGCTCCCTGGAAGTCCCCCAGGACAAGCCAAAGGAAAAGGATTGAGGTGATATGGGGGTGTGGCTCATGAAGGCTTGGGAGGTTCTCTTTAATCAAAGTGCCCTACACTAAGGACTGTGCGTGTCTCTCAAGGCTGTTGCTTATCAGGGGGAGAACCTGGGACAGGCATGCCCTTCCTTCTTTTATTTCTCCCATCCTACTCCACTGCACCCCACCTCCTGCCACAAATACAGCCACTTGCTCAACCACCAGGCCCCTGTGTAACAGAAGCACACACAATTCTGAATCTTGCAGCTTCAATATCAACTGAGCCCTTAAGGTAGGCAATGACCTACATAATGTTTAATATGGAAATATAAGAAAGTTTATCTTAAAAAAATCCCTGACCCACTTTTAGGCCACCAACACAGGTACTCCTGGGTAAGGCAGATTCCTGTTGACTCTGAACAGCACAAATGTTAAGATCATTAGCATTTCTCCTAGGACTTACAGTAATTCAATCAAAGCCCCTCCCAGCAAGGGCCAGTTCTGAAACATGCTTTAATGCATTTGTCAGAATATGGCTGCTGCATCAAGGGCCTGACGTAAAACAGCAAATACTCAAACACAGGCTCATGGCATAACAATTTTGTATATCTTCTACAGGATGTAGCCTTTTGGGGCAAAAAAGGAGCTGAAGCATTCTACTTATGAACTTATAAAAGGAGTGTTGTTGGTTTTCTTTCCTTCATTTTTCAGATGATCTAAGACACTCTTTTAAAATTATTTTTGAAGAATTATTGAATTATATTAAAGAGAACTAGCTACAATTTAAAATCTTTGGGGGAAAGCAGACAGAGTAGACTCTTTCCACATTAATGTGGTTGAAGGAGTACATGATTTGAAATTCAGGGACCTGGGCTTACATCCTGGCTCTCCCTTTGATAGAAGGGTGGCCTTGGGTGGTCATTACCTTTTATGTTGTACTTTCCTCCCGTGAAAATGAGAATCACATCTGTGCTTACTTCACTGACTTATTTATAAAGACCAAATATGATCATGCACATATTTTATTAGGTATAAATTTTGATCCAGGAATAAGGGATCTTCCTTTACTTTTTATACCCTACTAGAAAGGTCAAAGTCAACACTAAGAATCAAGTTTATTTTTATCATACTTTGCTCCCCAGTTTGTCTTTGGGTACTCAGAGGTACCCAATCTCTTTCCATTTTTATCTCTGTGTATTGTATAAAATGGATCATAAATTCATTCATACCAGGATATAAATGTCTCTTGCAAAAACAACTTTCTTAGTCACGGGAACCAAAACTTTAAACTGCTAAAAATTTTTGAGTGAAAGACTGAAGGACTAATTTAGGGGTAGGGAGGCATACTGGATTCCCCAAATTCCATCAATAGGTAACTGCCAGATTGTGGATATTTAAGGACACACCCATGGGTGGCAAGGTTTTCACAAGAACACGGAATAACTCTCATCAATCTTTGAACCTGTCCTGCCACACACCTGCAGAGAATAATCACCTTCTTAGGGCCACTTGCAGCTATGGCCTTGACTGAAACTCCTTGCCCTAATGTTAACATCTGAACTCTGAGAAAACAGTGGGAAGCTTTTCCTTTTGATACTACTGCAAATGGAATTATTTTCTGAATTTTAGTTTTAGATTGCTTATTCAAGTGTATAGAAATAACAACTGATTTTTTTACAGATTCGTCTTTTATCCTGCGACCTTGCTGAACTCATTTATTAGCACTCATGGTCTTTTTTTTTCCCCCCCCAAGTTTACTTATTTATTTTGAGAGAGAAAGAGAGACAAAATCTCAAGCAGGCTCCATGCTGTTAGTGCAGAGCCCAGTGTGGAGGGAGGGTCAATCCCATGAACTGTGAGATCATGACTTGAGCTGAAATTAATAATTGTATGGTTAACTAACTGAGCCACCCAGGCTCCCCTTTCATGGTCTTTTAGTGGACTCCTTAGGGTTTCCTATATACAAAATCATGTCATCTACAAAGAGATGGGTTTTACTTCTTCCTTTCCAATCTGATGCATTTTGTTTCTTTTTCTTTTCTAATTGCCCTGACTAGAACCTCTAGCACAATGTTGAATAGAAGCTGTGTAAACAGACATCCTTAGGTTTCTTCCTGACATTAGGAGGGGATCGTCCAGTCTTTTATCATTAGGTATGATGTCAGTGGGGGCTTCTCATGAATGCCCTTCATTAGGTTGAGGAAGTTTCCTTCTTATTCTAGTTTATTGAATGTTTTACAATAAAAGGGTGTCAAATTTTGTCAAATGTATTCCTCACCTCTACTGATATGATCCTGTGGGTTTTTTTCCTTTATTAATACAATGTGTGACATTGATAAAATTTTGTATGATACGTCAACCTTGCACTCCTGTGATAAGCCATGATACGTAATCTTTTTTATATGTTGCTTGATTTGATCAGCTAGTATTTGTTAAAGATTTTTGCATCTATATTCATAAGACGTATTGATCTGTAACTTTCTTTTCTTGTGATATCTTGGTCTGGTTTTGGTATTAGAATTGTACAGTCCTTATAGAATGAGTTGGGAAGTGTTCTTATTTTTCTGCTTTCTGGAAGAGTTTTTTTAAGAATCAGCATTAATTCTCCTTCACTGGTAGCATTTACCAGTGAAACCATTTGGGCATGGGCTGTTCTCAGGGGGTAATTTTCTCTTTACTAATACAATCCTTCTGCTTGTTATTGGTCTGAATATTCAGATTTTTTCCTTTTTTTCTCAATTAGGGAGCTCTTCAAAAAATCAAGTCACCACTCAGAGATCCCACAAAGTTGACACCAGCAACTGAGCCCTTTCCCTTCTTCAAAGTAACTAGCCTGGAGTCTCAATATCTAGAAGCTTTTCTTCAGCAAGTTTAACTCCATAAACCATTTGACCCAAAATATGGGCTTGTGGATGAGCTAAAGCAGGATGAAATTAATTCCCATCATTTTGCAGCCCAACATGAAATGTACTAGTTATTAACTGAGATGTCCTAATAGCTCTTCTTTAAATCTGGAGAAGGCTAGGTGATATAACATGGCTTCTTAAAGGTGGTCAGCCCTCAGGAAAAACATATAGAAATGTTCTAGTTTTCTATTCTTCTTGGATAGCTTAGAAGCCCCTGGAGAGTTATCATTACCACCAACAATCCCTCCTAACTCATAGTCCCCAAGCCCTTCAGAGTAGGCACTTTGGACCCAGTTCCTTATGATTTTTCTTTTCCATTCCAAGCCTGGATGCAAAAACTTCTTCATTTTTTGCTATATCTGAGAGGCATTTTCATTTTTATTACTAATCATTATTTGGAAATGCAGTGAGGGCATTAAGCTAATAAATATGGAGAAGTTGCAAGATTCAAGTAATCCAACCAAGTTGGATTGACTTCCTTCTTTCATGGAACCCAGAGGCTCTTAATTTTTACTTGCTCTCCTTTATTCCTGAGAGGAGAACTTGTCAAACTGAACCAAATAATTAGACTTTCCATGTCTTTCAGACATAATGGTTTCTTCCTCCATGGAGTCTGCAAAGGTAGAATGAGAACTGCACAACAGAACTGAATAGCTGTCATGGCTTCCTCCCTGGGCAAAGCCACGGTCACCTTTTGTCTGGGGGATTCCAGGAACCTTCTTGCTCCTTAACCTGCTTCTGCCTTCACCCCCTATAGCCTATCTTCCTCACTGGAACCAATGCTCACTAAAGCAAGCATAAGTCATTCCTCCTGAGTGCCTGAGCGTCTCACTTGGTTGGGCATCAGCCTTTGGCTCTGGTCATGAGCTCACAGCTCACAAATTCGAGCCCCCTGTCAGGCTCTTTGCTGACAGCTCAGAGCTTGGAGTGTGCTTTGGAGTCTGTGTCTCCCTCTCTTTCTCTCTCTCTGCTCCCCCACCCCCCGCTCATGCTCTGTCTGTCTCTCTCAGAAATTAATAAACATTAATTTAAAAAACATAAGTCATTCCTCTGCTAAAATTAGTCCAACAGCTTCCTATTTCAGAATAAAAACCAGTCCTTACTGTGTCCTACAAGGACCTCCCTGACATGGCTCCCCACCTATCTTTCTGTTCTCATGTCTTTCCACTCTCTAACATCTCCACCTGCTTCAATACCCTCTAAACATATTATGCATTTGCTATTTCCTCTACCTGGAACAGTCTCCCCACCTCCCCCTGGATAGTCACAGATTCACCCTGTCTCTAAGTTTTTACACAGATATTGCATTCAAAGTGAGTCTGTTCTTGAGCACTCTATTTAAAATTTAATTTTCACTCCTACCCCTACAACCTCTGTACTCTTAATTTCTTCACGTTTTACTTACCATTCTGTTATTGTTTTTCTCCCCTACAGACTACTACATGAAAGCAAAATTTTTGCTGTTTACTCACTAAAGGGATCAGGCATTGAGTAACATCTTTTACCAAGATGGTAACATCCTACCACTCAAGCAGCTACCAGTCAAACCTAAAGACCTGGTTAATACCATAACAGAGGTTCTCTTGAATCCATTTAGCCAGCTAAGTTAGGCCAGGGCCACCATATTGGTTAGGCAACTTCAAAGCATTTTTTTCTCCTTCTTTATGAAAGTAGAGAAATAAAATTCCATGCCCAGGGTATTACTACCTTTCCTTTCAAAAACCATTATTCCTGGGAGATGCCTTAGCAAAGTTCACACTTTTCTGAATCAAGTTAGTAAGTTACCTAGGAGTTAACTATTAAAGTCATTAATTTTCCAAATTATATCCCTTCTTCAACTTTCCTAGGCTGAAGTTTAAGTCTCTTTAAAGGCATTGCTGTGACTCACCTAAAGATGGGAATATGGAAGAAGATCATGAAGAAGATCACAATATATGATGCATATTTTTGCATCCTTCTTTACCAGGCTTAGATTCCAATAGGATCCAACACTTCTTTGCCTATACCACTCCACTGACAGCTCTAGTTAAGGTTCCTGCTGACATCCCCATCTGAACCTAACTCTCAGTACCCAGCCCTCATCTTGCTCAACATCTTTTCCTTGAAACATTTTATTTACATGGTTTCCAGAACACCACCCTCTCCCCTCTCTCCTTTTACTTCAGTGTGCCTTCTCAGACTCTTTTGTTGGTTCCTTTTCAGCTATCCAACCTGGAATGCTCAGAGTTTTGTTCTCAGACCTCTAGTCCCCTCTCTACACCCACTTTCTATGAGGTATCATTACTTCTAATCACTCATGACTACTGAGTTTACACTTCCAGCCCAGGACTCTTCCAGGAGTGGTAGACTCATAATCAACTGCCTACTTGACATCTGTCCCCAGATGAAGTATCATCTCAAACTTACATCCGAATAGAACTCTGACAATCTTTTGAGTCATCCCTTCAGCCAATGCTTCAAACTGTCTAAAACCCAACCATTTTTTTCACCACCTAAGCAATAATCTTACCAAGAATATTGCAATGGCTTGACTTATCTCTCCCTGCTTCCTCTTTGCCTGTCTATAATCTATTCTCTATT
Organism: Suricata suricatta; assembly: GCF_006229205.1. NCBI lineage: Eukaryota > Metazoa > Chordata > Mammalia > Carnivora > Herpestidae > Suricata > Suricata suricatta. The sequence continues at coordinate 87,063,406 of NC_043703.1, read as the reverse complement.
CAGTAGCCAGAGTGAGTCTTTAAAATATATATAATGCATATCATCCATATCATTCCACTTCTAGGTCCCAAGTCCTACACTACCTTTCCATCTCATTTCCAGTAAAATCTAGTTGCTGGTGCCCTCCAAGAATTCATGTCCCTTCATCTTCTCCAAATATGCTGCACACCAGCCATGCTGGCCTCCTTGACCTTTTTCTAATACCTGTGCCTCAGGGCCTTTGCATTTGCTATACTCTCTACCTGAAATACTTTCTGCCAGACATATACCAGGCTGCTACCCTACTTCTTCCTGTATCATTAGCTAGACCTCAGAACACTGTGAAACAGCATAGATACCACCCACCTGCCCCGACTCTATTCTCCTTATCCCAAGTTTACTTTTCTTCACAGCACTTTGGTCCTGCTGATATATTACATGCTTATTTGTTAAGAGTCTCTCTCGCCTACCTGCAGGGGAATGTAAGCTCCTTGAAAGCAATCTCTTTGTCTGATGGTACACCGCTATATAAACAGTGACTGACACAGAAAAGCTGCCCTTTTAACATCTTCTGTGTGAAAAATTTATAATAGAATTCATAAACAACTTATGACTAACAGCAGAAAAATGATTAAGTAAATTAAAGCTTCACTTCTCAATGGAATTTTACATAGTCAATAAAATTGATGAAATCACTCATAGGCATTACTCAAAGGACATGAGCAATTTTCGGAAAGACTCCAAATTGTTAACAGACCACGGGGGAAAAGTATTACCCACCTAGCAAGCAAGGAAAAGCAATTTAAAAGAACTACAGGATACCATTTTTCCTGTTACTAAATTAACACATGTTTCTCTTTAAACTAACACCACCAGATCCTGGAAAGGCTTTCCGGTGGTAAACTCTCTTCTAGGGAATATAAATTTAAAGAACACCTTTGGAAAAAAAAAAAAAACCCTTGTACAAAAATGCATAATATTACATCAAGATGTTCATTCTTTTTCATCTGGTAATTCTGCTGGGAATATCACATAAAAACATAATCAATACTATGGAAATATATGTATTTATCAGATAATATATACCAGATAACACATCAGGTAATCTGCATGTCTCATAGCTAAGAAAACGATGCTGTATCTACTCTATTGAACATTATGAAGCTGCTAAAATTATGTTTATTAAGGATTTTATTGACTTGGAGAAATGTTTATAACATAATATGTTACCAAATTTTAAAACATCAGCCCTGGAGAAAACACTAGGTTCTCTACATAAGGAACAAAAACATCCACAGATTTCCTATAGGAACCTGGAGAATTGTGACTTTTGCTCAAAATTACTGACTTGATGTTTTGTATTTGTGTTTTCTAAAAGTTTAAGTAAGTCTATATTCAGAACATGTTTTGGCTGAGCTCTTTTCAGTTACAAATAAAAGATAAAGATTCCACTATGCATTTCCCTACTGCTATCCTTTTCCATTAGTACTATACACAATAATTTAAGTTTATCATGTCAGAGGTTTTATGTTTAATTTTTAAATTGTAAATAATTATTAGCATTTTAGTAAGTAATAATATTTCACATCTATATATGAATATAAAGTATATAAAATTCGATTTTTTACCATAATGCATTCATTTTTCTCATTAAAGCAAACAACAACAAAAAAGTATCACCTATGGGAAAACCTCACGTAGAACAAGTTCTATCTTTTTATGATTGATAACTGATTGCTGTGTGTGTGCATTGCTGGAATCAGTGGTATTTGGAAGAGAAGTGACAAGGACATGTTTTGTCATGGGTTCTTGTTTCATACCACTTGGAATCCAGCAGGAAGGGAAGAGACAGCAGAGTTGCCAGGTTGCCACAAGGATTCCCCAAATCATAAATACTAAACATGAGGCTTTGTTCTCTGTTGCCCATGTGTGGCCTGCATGCAGAGCCCAACTTTAATTCACCCAAAAAAGTGAATGGCTCATTGACTTTTTTGAAAACAATTTATAAGTTTTGACATAGTTGTAGATTTGTATACAGAATAACACAGATGCCTTCATGGAGTTTCCTCGACTGGTTACATTCCTCAGTACTACAGCACAATGCCACGATCAGGATATGGATGTTTATACACACTGACCTTATTCAGATTGCCCAGTTTTTCTTGTATTCACATGTATATGTGTGTGTGTCGAGTTCCATGCCGTTTTATCACACTGTAGGTTCATGTTTCCACCACCACAGTCAAGGATCCCTCATGACAAGGATCCCATTGTTGACCTTTTGTAGAAACACTCATGTCCTTCTCCTGCCCCAATTGTCCCTAATCTCTAGCCATTGTTTTCCATGTCTAATTTTTTTCATTTCAACAAAATTATACAAATGGAATTATATAACATATAACCCTTTGGGATTTGCTTTTTTTCATTCAGCATGATTCCCTCTAGATCCATGCAAGGGATTCATCTGAGTAGTTGTCTATATCAATATTTGGTTCCTGTTTATTGCTGAGCAGCATTTCCCATCACAGGATGCACCACAGTTGCCTAACCACTCACCCACTAAGGACACTGAGTTATTTCCAGTTCTTGGCTATTGCAAAAAAAGTTGCTACAAACATCCATGAGAAGGTTCCTCTAAGAACATAAATTTTCATTTCAATAAGATACATGCCTGAGTGCAATTGCTGGGTCATATGAAAACTGTATGTTTAGTTTTATAAGAAACTGCAAAGTTAGTTTTCACAATGGCTGGATTGTTTTATAGTCCCATCAGCAATACATGAGTGATCCAGTTTCTTCACATCCTCACCAGTATTTGGGGGTGCACTAATTTTTATTTTAGCCATTTTGATAGGTTTGTAGAGGTTTAATTTGCATCTTCTTAGAAGTCAATGATGTTGAACATTTTTCCATGTATTTATTTGCCATTTATTTAGTGAAATGTCTATTCATGTCTTTTACTCATTTTCTGATTGAATTTATTTACTTATTACCATTGAGGGGTTTTTAGTAGATTTTATTGTCAGAGTAGTTTTAGGTTCACAGAAAATTTGAGCAGAAAGTACAAAGCTCCCATATGCTTCTGTCCCTAACACATACTCGCAGTCTCCCCCACTATCAATACCCGTCACTGGATTGGTTCATTTATTACAATCCATGAACCTATACCAACACATCATCATCCAAAGTCCATGGTTTACATCAGGGTTCACTTATGGTGTTGTACATTCTATGGGTTTGGATAAATGTATACTGACATATGTCTACCACTGTAGTATCATACAGGAAAGTTTCACTGCCCTAAACTCTTCCGAGTTCTGCCTATCCATCCCTCATCCCCTTAACTTCTGCCAGCTACTGATCTTTTTACTGTCTCCATATATGTATCTTTTCCAGAACATCATATAGTTGAAATCATACAGTATGTAGCCTTTCCAAGTTGGCTCATTTTACTAAGTGAAAGGTTCACTTTCTAGGGTTCTTCTTGTCTCTTCATGATTTGATAGCTCATTTCTTTTTAATACTGGATAATACTCCATTGTCTGAATGTGCCACAGTTTATTTATCTATTCACCTACCAAGGAACAGTTTGGTTGCTTTCAAGTTTTGGCAATTATGAATAAAGCTGCTGTAAACATTCACGTGCAAGTTTTTGCGTGGACATAAGTTTCCAATTCACTTGGGTAAATACCAAGAAGTAGGATAGCTGGAACATATGGTAAGAGTATATTTAGTTTTCTAAGAAGTTACCAAACTGTCTTTCAAGGTGGCTATACCATTTTGCATTCCCACCAATAATAAATGATAGTTCTGTCATTCTATCTCCTCACCTGCATTTGGTGCTGTCAATGATTTGGATTTTGGCCATTCTACAGGTATGTGATAATATCCTATGGTTGTTTTAGTTTGTAATTCTCTGATAACATAAGATGTAGAGTATCTTTTCATATACTTACTTGCCATCTGTATATTTTCTTTGGTGAGGTATCTGTTCGGGTCTTTGCCCATTTTTTATTCAGGTTGCTTGTTTTCTTATTGTTGGGTTTTAAGAGGTCTTTGTATATTTTGGATACTGGTCTTTCATCAGATGTGACTTTTGCAAATGCTTTCTCATAGTATATAGCTTGTCTTTTCATCCTCTTTACAGGGTCTTTCATAGAGGAAAAAATTTTAATTTTGATTTAGTCCAACTTATCAATTGTTGACTCTAAGACCTTTGCCTGGCATAGGTTCCAAATATATTCTCTTTAATATCAGAGGCAAACAAAGAAGAGCATGGAAAGGGGGAAAGTGAACTGAAAGGTGGAAAGAGAAAGATGAATTGATAAGAGACCAAGAACTAGAAGAACAATAGGCTGTGTGTTATGTTCTTTTTTCCCCCCACAACCCTCTACCCACTAGGAGAAAGTGACTCAGGTCCCATGTTTCAGGTCCCATGTTTCAGGTCCCACTCAAATAGAAAATGGCCTATGTAGTTCACTCTTCTCCTGGATGGAAGAAAAAAATCCACCCAACTGTGCTGAGAGGGATGTGTCAGGAACCCTGGTGACAAAAAGTGGCTAAAAGAAGTGCTGTTTTTCCCCAGAGGCGTGAGAATGTCCTCCTTATTGAAGGACACCAGAAAACACAACAGTATTGGCAAGGGAGATCTCAGTTACAGGAAGGCTTGAGTCCAAGAAGTCACTGTGTCTCCAAGTCCTGAGACTCCTTTCTCCTACCTAGAAACACCAGGTGACAGGATGGCATTAGCAAGGGGAATCCTGCCTAGGAAGCACTCTTTATTTCCAGGGTTTGGAGGTTCCTTCCCTTATCTAGAGGCACCAGCCAAGCAAAAATTTCCCTGCAGCAGCACCAAGAGGGACCACTGGGAGCCTCAGTAGCTCCAGAGAACCAAGCAGATCAAACCAGCACCATAAAGGCTAAAAAATTAAATTGTCTTTGTAATCATAAAGCACAAAATGTAGCCAGGGTACTAAACCTAAAATGATAGTTTGCTAACACAACACCTAAAGAGTCCAAAATATAATAAAAAATTGCCACGCATGCCACAAACCAGGTAAATTACAGCCTGAATGAAAAGAGAAAATCAACTGATACCAATACTAAGATGAATCAGATGCTGGAATTATTTAACAAGGATTTAAAAAAATTTTTTTTGAGAGAGAGAGAGAGAGAACACAAGTAGGGGAGGGGCAGAGAGAGAGGAACACAGAATCTGAAGGAGGCTTCAGGCTCTGAGCTGTCAGCACTGAGCTCAACACGAGGCTCAAACCCAAGAACTATGTGATCATGACCTGAGTTGAAGTCAGATGCTTAACTGACTGAGACACCCAGGTGCCTCTATTTAACAAGGATTTTAAAGAAATCATTATAAAAATGCTTCAATAATCTAATTCAAACTCTATTGACACAAAGGAAAAAATAAAAATATCTCAACAAAGAAATAGAAATTCTAAAAGAGAACCAATGCGAAATTACAGAATTGAAAAATCCAACAATCAAAAATTTTAAAGTATTGGATAGGCTTAATAATAGAGCAGAGATGCAAGAGGATATAATCCATAAACTCGAGGAAATATTAATAGATTTTACCCAATCTGAACAACAGAGAGAAAATAAACAAAGAAAGGAAGAAAGAAAGAGAAAGAAAGAAAGAAAGAAAGAAAGAAAGAAAGAAAGAAAGAAAGAAGAAAAAATAAAGCTGCAAAAATTGTGTAACAGTAACAAAAGATCCAAAATTTGTAACATCAGAGTCCCAGAGAAGAGGAGAAAGACTTTGGCTGAAAGATAATTCAAAGAAATAATAGATGAAAACTCCCCAAATTTGGCAAAGGACATCAGCCTACAAGTTGAAAAAGCTGAGTGAACTTCTGAATGGGAGAAATCCAAAGATATCCATGCTAAGAGATATTATGATTAAGCTTCTAAAAAGTAAAAACACAATGAAAAAAAGTCTTGAAAGCAGTCAGAGAAAAATGACATGTCACCTACAGGGGAACCAATTTGTACACAAATTGTGGACTGGTCATCGTATGAAATCATAGATGCCAGAAGGAAGTGGCATATTTTTCAAGTGCTGAAAAAAGAATTTCCAACCACAAATTCTTTATCTGACAAAACTATCCTTCAGGAATAAAGAGGAAATAAACATGATGTCAGATACTAGAACACACAAAAAAATTTTAAGTTAGCATACTTGCCCATAAAGAATGACTAGAACAATTTCTTTAAACAGAAAGGTAATAATAAAAGAATCTTGGAATATCAGGAATATCAGAAATGGAAAGACAATATACATGAATACATAAAACAGACTATCCTCCTCATAAGCTTCATAAATCATACTTGATTATGGATATAAAAATAACACCATCTGATACTTAAGTCAATGTGGGGTAGATAAAAGAATCTCAGCGGAAGTAAGGTTTCCACACTGCACTTTAAGAGGTAAATGTTGATAATAATACACTGTGCTAAGTCACATATGCATATACAGTGCTCTCTGCCCCCAAAGGCACCCCTACCTTTTATTTATTTTATACATATATATACTATGTATAAATAGTATTATATATTATAATTAAGAAGAGCACTAAAAAGGTTATTAAAAGACATGTACTCAAAAACATTATAAGCAAATAAAAATGGAATCCTAAAATTTATGCAAACCATCGACAAGAAGGCAAGAAAAGAGAAGGACATGAGAGACAGAAGAAATAAGCAACAAATAATAAAATGGCAGACTTAGCTCTAACATATCAACAACTTTAAATGTACATAGTTTAAATACAGTAATTAAAAGAAAGAGCTTGGTTTAGTGGATAGAAAATCTCTTACTATATGCTGCTTACAAAAATCTCACTTCAAATTCAATGACATAGGTTGAAAGCAAGGCTTGGAAATATATATAATATACAAATAGCATTATGGAAATAGGGGTATCTATATTGATATCTGATAAAAAAATATTTTGGAGCACTAGAAGCTAAGAAGGGAGATTGCATTACAATAAAAAGATCAACCAACTGGAAAAAAAATAATGATCCTAAAGAGTATGCATGCACCAAATGACAGAGCCTAAAAATCCATGAAGCACAATTAATACCACTGAAAGGAAAAATAGACAAATCTACAACTATAGTTAGGGGCTTCAACACTTTCCTCTCAGCAACTGATAGAATTTCTAGAATGCAAATCATAGAGGATAGAGAAGACCTAAACAATGCAGTCAAGCAACGGGATCTAATCGACACATATAGAATACTCCATTCCATGACAGTAGAATATTCTTTTTTTTTCAAGTGCTCATTCACTAAGACCTACCATATCCTGGGCCATAAAACAAATCTCAAAAAATGTAAAGGCATTAAAACCATACAGGTTATGTTCTCTGACCACAATGGAATCAAATTAAAACTCAGTAAGACGAAGAAAACAGGAAAAATATCTAAAGAGTTGAAAATTAAACAACATATCTTTTTAAATAATCCACTAATCAAGAAGGAAGCCTCAAAGGAAATTTAAAAAGATACATAGAACTGCATGAAAATGCTCACTTTATTTTTATGTTTATCTATTTATTTTGAAGGAGAGAGAGCATGAGAAGAGGAGGGGCATAGAGAGGGAGAAAGAGAAAGTGCCAAGCAGGCTCCATTCTGTCAGTGCAGAACCCAACATGGGGCCCAAACAGACGAACCGGGAGATCATGATCTGAGCCAAAATCAAGGGTAAAATGCACAATTGACTGAGCCACTCAGGTCCCCTACTCACCAGCTTCAAATGTATCTCTTGAAAAGAAAATGTTTTTATTATATAGAATTATAAAATAGTTTAAATATATTTTATTATGTGATTTAAATACTGGATTGTCAATATGTACCCCATAATCTTTGTAAATCAAAATTGTAAAATGCTGCTTTGACTCCCACAACTTTAAGAAGCTCTAGAATGGAGAATTCGATTTTTTCATATTTCTTCATAAAAAATAGGGTAACAGTTTGATAAGGGAGGCTGTCTCCCATTTCACATATCCCCTAGACTGTCAATGGGGCCAGGGATCATGTGGTTAGAGAAAGAAGCATGATGCTCCTCTTCTGCTCAGTTTCTAGAAGTTAATGTATCTTCTTGCAGGGCCTTTCTCTTCTCCATTCATACTCTCCCCAAGACCACATTCACTTCCACAGCTATAAATACTGTCCCTATGTCAATAATTCTTCATTAGGCAATCTGGCTCTGGACTCCTGACTCATGCATCAAACTGCAAATCGGACATGTCCACCTGGATGTCTAATTGTCACCTTGCCCATAAGCAATAGGACTCTTGATTTTACCTCAAATCTGCTTCTCCTCAAGTCTTCTCCTGATTGGCACTGCCATTCACCCAGTTATTCAAGCCATAGTCCTAGCAACCAACCTGGGATCCTCTTTTTCCCTCACACCCATAACACATCCATGACACACGTTAGAAACTAGCTCTACAGACCCAACTGCCTAAACATTCCTTTCCTCCCTATTTCTGCCACCATCTTGCTCATCCAGATGACTGCTTCTAGTCTTCTCTCCCTATGATGCATTTTTCTCATGGAAGAAATCCATTTTAAAAAATAAAAATCAGATTACGCCACTCTCTGCTCACAAATTTCTAGTGACTTCCCATCACACTCAACATTTGTTTACTCATCTATCATGTCTTGTCCAAGTAGAATATGTATTTTCTGAGAGACAAACATCTTTCTGTCTGGTGCACTCTAGAATTCTCAAGACCTGGTTCTTACCAAGGGACTCCATAAATACCTGTTGAATAATAAACAAGGAAATGAACACAGTTTGAGGAGGGTAACAGCAGCCATGATCATGAAACAAACTGTCTTGGGAATCTAGATCAGAGTACATTAATGTGAATATTTTACATGCATATTATCTGATCACAACAATGTAAAAGTCATGGGTGTACAGAAGGACTGGATGGAAATAAAGAAAATATTAAAATATCATCTTTAAGTGATGGATTTATGGATGCTTTTCCTTCTTCCTTCCTTCTAATTTTATTCTTTAAAATTAGCATGAACAATTTTATAATGGAGAGAACTTAAATTAACTTTATTTGTTTAAGTCACTCATTGGGTCTTTCTTCCTCAGGCTGAATTATTCAGTGCCTCACCATTTTATCTTCTTACCTCTCAATTATCTTTTGGGCCCTTTGCAATACAATCTCTCCTCAACAATCACAACCCCTGACAAGCTTTCATTGATATGATAGTCCACAACATTCTTCTGTAGGTATGAAAGTTTAAGGAAGGGAATTTTTCCTTTCCTAGAAGGTGTCATTGAGCAAGTGTGCTCAAAAATGTTAATAAAGTCCTGATTTTAGGACTGGCTTCTAAAGAGAGCTGGAATGGTTCTAATGAGTTATAAAATCTGGCAATTAATTCCTGAAAGAATGCCTGAGAAACTCTAATGAGCTTTGCATATGTTTCCTCTTTTTATAAGTGGGATTGAATGAGTTATGTTATTCACACTTTTCAAGTGTGAATCTTAGCTAAAGTAGGTTTAATTATGCTTAGGCCTAGTACTATGAAAGCAATATGAGACTTAAAAAATGATCCTCAGAAATTAAAGAAATATATGGAGTGCAACAAATGTGAACATTTTTCTTTTTTAAAAAGTGAGATATAGTTGTAGGTATGCAAATGTATATAGTTTTGTTTTCCATCAGGCAGTGACCCCAACAAGGGTGGTGATATGCTAATTTTAGGAATATGTGTCTGAGAAGAGAAACACAGGACATGCTCCTCTTGGGGGCAGAGGTCCAATCTGGTTCTGGGGGTGGTCCCGTGGCCACCTGGATAAGTCAGGTTTGTTGCCAGTTCTGGAACTGGCTCATTTCCAGGCCTCATTAGATGAGATTAAATTAGAGCCAGTGAGAGGGAGGGCATGTCAAACTGTCTAGGGAATCTGGACAGAGTGGACTTCCATACACACCAGAGCCCTCAGATCCAAGGTGGAGTCAGAATTCATCCACTCTTCAAGTTCCTCCCCATCACCACTGGCACTTGCCAGAGGTGAGGTTTGCTGAGGTCGGTTAAGTGTTGAATAAGGATAAGATCTGGTCTCTGCCCTCAAGAACTGTAGTCTTCTTGGAGAGGTAAGACCTACAGCTGACAAAGGAAACAATCAGGCAGCATATGCCTGGTGCTGAGATGAGAAGTCATTCAACAGGTCAGAGATGCAAATGAACTGGAAAGGACTGAAGTGGCAGCAGTCTAGCAGGGCTGAGTTTCTGTGGCCATGAGTCTGTCCCCACCAGTTTGACCTGATAGGAGACATCACGCTCTGAATTCTTGCTGGAATGTTTGCCTGACTAGCTGGAGAAAAGACACCTTCATATGAAATAGAACCACCCTTGATGCTCCCATCTCCTGTACTGTCATTCCCATTGTGTCAAGGCCCCAGAAGATGTCTTGGTGATGACTTTTAAAGATGGTTTCTTTAAACTATCTCTGTCTCTTAGCTGGGCTAAACAGAAACAAGAGGTGGTACCTCTATTCTGAAAGTCACTTATCCTCTGCTCTGGACTATAGAGTGTCAATTTGAATCAGATTTACCTCTCTGGTTAGTTTGCTAGACTTCTATTAAAAATTCACAGTCACTTTCCAGTCACATGTATGTTAAAGGATGAGAAAAGAGTCAAGAAACAGGTACAGGCCAGGAGGAAGAAACCAGCCCATGCCTGGGAAGCCCCTGCCACATCTTCCCTGAGGAGATAATCAAGATATGCAAATTAAACTACAGTGACATATTGTTTAATTTATCAGGTTGGCACAGCTAAATATGGGCAATGAATTTCAGCATTGGTGAGGGTGTAAGGAAATAAACAGGTGCTTGGGTACTTTGGTTATACAAAGGTAAACCCATATTATAACTTAGCAGTATCTACTAAAGTGCTTAAAGTTGATACCTTTTGAGCCAATATTTCTACCTTTAAGATTTATGCCTCCAAAACCCTTCTATAAGTGCTCAAAGACTCAAATATGTTCCTTGTGGCTTTGTTGAAAAACTTAAAAGTATAATTAACCCAAATGAACTCTGAAGAAGATTAAATAAAGGTTGAGACGTCTACACATCTACACAATGTTGTACGTGACTTATGAATGAGGTAGACTTCTTTGTACTACTGTGGAGTAGAACATGCAAGTTCATAATATGAGTTAATAACCAAAACAATCAAAAGCAAGAGTTAATATCAGTGTAAAAAATAAGATGGAGAATTTTGCAGCAATTTTTGGCAGTGTGTCTCTAGAAGTGAGATTATGTACATTTCTGTTTAGCTTGGAATTTTACAATCAGAAATAAGAGGTAAAGTTCATCTTAGTGTAGTTCTGAAGCATATTTTCATTCAATGAATCTATGCAGGAATTATTCATGACATTTGTAAACATGCGGGCATATGAAGTGATACTTCATTGAGGCTTCAGGACATTAATTTCCAGGGGGGCCTGAGTGGCTCAATCTGTTAAACCTCTGACTTCGGCTCAGGTCATTATCTCACTGTTCATGAGTTTGAGCCGTGCGTTGGGCTTTGTGCTGACAGCTCGGAGCCTGAAACCTGCTTCGGATTCTGTGTGTCCCTCTCTCTCTCCCCTTCCCTAACTCTTACTCAGTTGCTCTCTCTCAAAAATAAATAAACATTAAAAAATTTTTTAAAAAGGACATTAATTTTCAGTGTGACTAAAACAAGGAAAGATAGGGACAGGTCTACATGGCAAGGTTTATTTAGATCCCCAAACCAAGAATTGCAACTTGTTGTCGGTCTTTGAATGAATAATTTTTAAGTCTTTTGAAGTCTTAGTTTCCTTATCTGTAACTTGCAGATGGGCAAAGTGTCCTATTAAGGTCTAGTTGAGAGAGACTCCACGGACAGGTAAGCAGAGGGTGGGTAAATAATTTCTCCTAGCAATGGCAGTTGTGTGCTGCTCACATCAGCTAGGTCCAGTGTCACAAGAGCTGAGAGACCTCCTCTGAGTTAGCAAAACACAGAGGTTTTTAGAATAACCTAAATGGCCTTTCCCACATTCATCCCAGACCTTCTGCTTCCCCATATATTTAGACAAAAGAAAATTAAAGAGAGAGAGAGTAGTGTTAGGAAAAAGAAAATATAAATGGAGAAGGGAATGGAGTCATTAGGAGGGAGGGCAGTTAAAGATGAGCTACTAGAGGCATAAATCACACAAACAAAAGTTTGTAAAACAAACCAAGGCTCAACGAGGTGATGATTGACACACAGCTCCAGAGCCCCACGTTCCAGGCCACCCCAGAGGGCCTGCTCCACAACGTGGCCATTGATGCAGCCCAGGTGTGCAGAGCCTTGGCCACTCTCATTTCCTCTTCCTGCCCAAGGCCCCCCTGCTGCTCAGGAAGCTGTGCGGTCCTGGTCATGCATGCAGAACTCCATGGCAGGTCAGGAGCCTGGAAGTAGGGGCCTCCAGGCCCATTCTCACTGTAAGAACAGCTTTTGTAGCAAAGACAAGTTCACAGTCATCGAGTGAACCTATGACAGTCTTGCAGAGCTGACACTTTGACTGCCAGCCAGGGTTCGGTCCAGAAAGAATGATGTAGTTAATGACATTAGAGCCACTGTAATGGATGTTGTGGGCATTCTCTGCCAGCACGACCCTCCTCACAACTCCACGAGGCCTGTGTTACAATGTACACTGACTGCATGAGGAAGTCACAGCTGGTTAGAGAGGTCAGATGCCCCAAGTCATCCAGCCAGAAAGAAATTGGGTCAGGGTTCAAACCCAGGCCCACCTGGTTCCTCTTGGTCTGATACTGCTGTCTTTGTTTTTTGTTTTTTCCAGGCATCTCTCCCATCCCTTTCTGCACCTCACAACCTTCTCACACATTTGTGAACCAATCACTGGGAAAGCTGGACCTGCCAAAAGCAGGCTTTCTCCGTCTATCTGTTTATGATTCCTTTTGCACACATTAGGTTAATCTTAATTGATATTCAAAAAGCAATTAGAAATCTCAGCATAATTACAAAGCAATCACTCTTACAACGTCAGCTGTTTTCTAGAGACTAAAAGAGCATCTCTGGTCATTTCTGTCTCAGCCCTGTATCCCTGTGTCAGTGGGACCATCCACACTCCAAGCTCCCACTGTCTACACTGAGAATGTGGAGTGTGACTAACCCTACCTCCCACCTCTCGGCTCTTAACTGCTGCAGATTATACTGGCTCTCACTACCGCTCATGGTCCCACCAACCCAATGTCCCTTCCGAGAGATGGTAGGGTGACAGAATGATCCACACATGGATCAGCATTTGGCAGTGCAGGTTTTAGAAACACAGTTTGAGAGCCGATGTACCAAAGGATTAACTGAAATGGCTTCTTGCTACCTCTCCTGGGTGTGACTGCAATCTGGGTAAGATCCCTGAAGATGAAGTCCTCTCCTAGAAGCAAAGGAACAAGTCTCTAAGGGAGTCTCAGACACCTTTGGGGAAAGGCCTGGAACAAGCATGCCAGGGACATGGAGAAGAAGGGTGGGTAGGTGGATGGAGCCTTCTCAGTCATTTAAATCATGTAGCACAGGCAGACCACCTCTTCATAACTATTACAGACTGAAGTAGGCTGTCCCCATTCATGTGAAACCCCTGTACCTAAAAATATGACCTATTCTGGAAATAGAGTCCTTGCTGAAATAATTACTTCAGATGAGGTCATATTGGAGTACAGTTGGCCTTAATCCAATATGACTGGTATCCTTGTTTTTTAAAAAAAAAAGGCAATTTAGACACAGACAAAGATAGAAGATTCAGGGAGAACGTCATGTGAACACGAAGACAGTCATCTATAAGCCAAGGAGAGACCTAGAGCAGACCCTTCCCTCACAGCCTCAGAAAGAATCAACCCTACAAACATCTACCTTCAGACTTCCAGCTTCCAGAACTGTGAGACAATTACATTTCTCTTGTTTGAGCACCCCCATTTGTGGTACTTTGTTACGGCAGCCTAGGCAAACAAGATACAGCAGCTCAATTTCAAATTTCTGCTAAGAGAAACCTAGACAGTAAACCACAGTTCTCAGATGTAAAACTACATATGAAAATACAGCAAAGGCAGAGTTACGTGATTTCAACCCCAAACAGGACCACAGGCCTTCCGTGACATTTCCCTCACATCTTAGCAAAGCTTCCAACAACCAACTGGTGAGGGCAGCACTGGAGGAGAGATTTGAGTTCTTTTATCAAGTTTATTTTTTATTTATTTTTGAAAGACAGATAGAGGGCATGCGGGGAGAGGGTGGAGAGAGAGGAAGATAGAATCCCAAGCAGAGACCAAAGCGGGTCTCAAACTCACAAACCATGAGATCATGACCTGACCTGAAACCAAGAGTCAGATTCTTGAACAAGAGATTTGTGTCTTAAGTGACACTTTGTAAATAAAAACAAGAAAATAGGGAGCTGATACCTGAAGCATAAATTCCCAAATATGACATGAAAATGACATTAAATGAATATTGGTTACATTTAACCACGTCCTCCATATAACTGCCAATTGAAAATCCATACATCTGGAGAAATGATCTAATTTTCCAGTTACCATTCTTACATTTTTATACTGCATTTTTATACTGAAAAAAAAAAATTCTGTAGAATATGGGCTTCAAAACAAATGGAATCAAACCAAGATGTTCTTTGTCTAAGGAATGTATCCTGAATTAAAGCCATGAGAACATTCACAATTTTGTGGCAGTTTTACAAAATAGGATTTACCTTGATGACTTCATAAAACTTTGCGCTGTAATTTTACCCACAGACATTTTAATTCTTCTATAATCTGATATGTATGTTGCTGGCTGAAAGGAGAAACATGAGTTCCTTTTTGTATTTTTTCCATCATTGGTACATGTTATCCAACACCTGACAGGCTGTCAGGACACGAGCTCACTAAAAGTTGAGGCTAGTGTTTAATTTGCTTCGTGAAGCAGGACCATGGCATGGAGCCACACACATAGACACTGCATATTTCATTCATTCGTTCAACAAACACCCACTGCCTCTTGTTAATGTGCTCAGCACTCTGCACGGTGAGGAATTCTGCAGGACAGAATAAACAAGTTGAAGAAGGAAAGTGGTGTAGAGCTATTCTTCTACCTATGCAGATGTGGTCTACATATGAGCAGATTCACAACCTTGCTTATGATGATTTGGGGCAAATCCCACAGGCCAATTTTCTCTTTGTTCTTTGAGGGCCCTCGAAGGTCTGGTATGGTGGCCTGGTGCACAATCAGGTCTTGTTGGTTCTTTCATAAGGGTTCTAACCCCAGGACAGAAAGGAATACTGTAACACAGGATGCCTTTCCTACTTTACTGCTTTTGACTAAAATAATAACTTTCACTCTGACATAATGACTGTACCGATTAGACTTAGGCAAAGAAAAAACTCTGATGGAATAAATTTAGTTGTGGGAATGAAAATCTCTCCAGAAGTCCCTGAAGTAATTATCTGTGTTCTCCCAGGGGCTGGGAGACAGGCATGGTATGGGCCTGAAGTCCATAGGGAGGCCCAAGCTTCGCTAAGTAGAGCCTCCTTGTCCGCCAAACTCCTTGCTGGGCATTTCACTTCCTTTCCTGTGTTGCACCCTCAGCACAACCTGCTGGAGAGGGGACCTTAACAGGGGTTCCTGAATGCCAGGACCTGGGCAGTAAGAAGGACCCAAATTATCTTCAGGCTGAAGCTTCCAGACTCTTGCCTTGAACAGAAGCCCTGAGGCAGGGTCTCGACTCATTGACGTGTGCACACAGCAAATATATACTGAATGAAAGAATGGTTACATCAGATTTCATGGACCTTAAAATACAACCATTCTCAACAGCTCAGGTCCCTTCTCTGGGTGTCTGCACACACTGGAGTTTCCTCCAACGCAGTGCCTTTTGTGTAGAAGACCTCGAGTGGAGTATAGGGCTGTTGTCATAGTTTCTTGGGCACCGAGTTACAGATCAATAGAGGGTAGGCATTATCTGTGGTAACTTTAGAAGCAAACAAAATAAAATGGAGATTCCACAGAAAGCAATTTTGAGTAATCGCTTAAAAATACAAACATCTCTCCACTATGCCCAAAAGAAACAAGTGCTTATTCTGTTTTGTTTTTCCAAATGAAACTGCCAGCCAAGTTGAAAAAAATCCTTTCTATCCTCAGCTCCTGCCTATGAGGAAGAGCAAGGCAAGCTGTGCTTCTGTGATGGACACTCAGAGAATGGCAGCCCCTCCCCAGGGACGCTATTAGTGTCTGGGCTTCTTGGAAAGACAGGGAGACATGTGAGACTCTGATTACTATTCAGATCAGCGGCGAGGCCTCGGCTGTCTGGAACTGACATCGCCAGGTAAATAAAAGGGCATTCACTGGAGACTGCGCATGTTCTTCCGTCCCGTCATGGGCAAGTGTACGCCTGTACCCACAGCGTTCATGGCCACCTTGTGAAAGCAGTCTCCAGCCCCGCCCCCAGATGCAGGGGTACACTCTGCGCACAGTGTAGTTTGCTATTTTGTGTCCCTTAGCATTTCCTCCACCCACATAGTAGTAAAGCACCTGGACTCTAGCATTAGGATTAGCAACAACCTGGGGTCTCTTTCTTGACTCCCCTACTCATATCCCAGCACGTGACACTATCCACTTGTGGAAAAGGACGTGCAGCAAACAACAACAGCAAAACCACTGACTCCATGGCTTAAATGAATTAACGACTTCATAATAGCTAACATGCACTGACCTCTTTCTCCGTGCCAGTGGCTGTGCTTAATATTCATTATTTTATAACAACCCCATGCCATTACTATCCTCGTTGTCCAGGTCAGGAACCTGAGCACAGGGAGGGTAAGTCACCTACCCCAGGTCACGCAGCCAGCAAGTGAGGTCACCAGGACTCAAGTCTGGTTTGTTTCTGACTCCAAGCCTAAGCCCGTCACTCCTCCATCATCGGGGAGGACAAAGTATCTTAAACTGCAGTCTGCAGGATGGACTCTTTCATCTCCACCCCCTCCCTCATAGGGAGGGTTAACGTAATCGTCAAGTTGTATAAGGTGGTTTCTCCATCACACACAAATTCAATTTTCCTTAAGTATCACCCCAGCTTTATCTAAAAACCCATCTCAAAGTTAACTTGCAGGGAGTTGAGGGGCTGGGGTGATGCGGGTGTTCAGGGCCTCTCTTGGGAATGTCTGCAGTAAGACTACACCCGCCATATAAATCTTGTCCAAGAAAAGAAAAGAGGCCGGGTTGTGCAGGGTAGAGTTACTGCAGCTGCCTGGACCCCCTGCTTACAGACTGGGGAGATCAGAGGGGAGCCAGGCCAGTTTGATTCCAGGCCCAGAAAGCTGTGTTGGAAGCGAACCCTCTCAGGTTTCCAAGGAGGGAAGGTTTGCTGGGGAGCTGGAGTGTGGACTGAAGGATGAATTCCGGGCTATGCGGTTCCTTCGAGAAGCCGAGGGCGGCAGACTGGATAAGGAGCCAGACTCCTTTCCACCTCAGATAAGATTGAGGCCTCTGTCTCTGAATGTGTTATTAATACTCTGCTTGGTTCAGCAAGAGCTAGTGCTGTTCTTTTCTTGCAGAGAGAGAGTTAGAAGAGACAGTGACTTCCCCAAGGCAGGAAGACCCCGGGGTTATAAACCCAAGGACGGAGGTCCCCTCCGAGCCTCCGGGAAACAGCCCTGGCTCCGGCCCCCAGGCACAGCGCAGCTCTCCGTTACTCGCTATGTAATCACATGTAATAAAACATGAATATTGTACAATAAAGACTGTGTTTTCATAAATCTGTTTGTGAGATCAAGTGGTATGCTTGAAAATATGAAATATGTATCAAAATCTATTACAGCCTCCTCTGGGCGTTGTATATAAATCTTTACCTGTGAGAACATTTCAGAGATAGAATCTAGACTCCACGGAACACCCAAAGCTTTTCCTCCATTGCAGTGACACATCACTATAACAATTTTAAAAATGCAAGTTAACCTTTGAGGTTCACACGCCCTCCCCCATCACCCTAAGAAACAAGTTCCATTCACAGAAGCATTCACTGCCCTTGCCTCCGCCCCCCATTGCAAGTCCTGCCAGCCCCAGGCACCAGCCGAGCGCTCCTGGGCCCACAGCGCCCCCTAGTACAAGTTACTGCCGCTGCCTCCTGACTTCTTTCCCGCTTGCACCTAAAGGGAGGGTCCTTTTAGGCCAAATGCCTCCCTGCAGCCCTCATTCTCACCCCTAGCCCCGCTGTGGTTCTTGAGTTCTTACTACACAGTAAATAACGATCTAGAACTAGTGAATTCCCCCATGGACATTCTCCCTCTCATATCCCCATCCATATTCTCCTTAACCTCTTCCTCGTTCTCATTCCCTTGCAACTCGATGAAGTTTCTCTATTGGAAAGGCTCATCTACTTCCTAATCCTCTCTTCCTTCCATCTGGAAACCAAATATTCACCAAAATTAGGGATGAATGACATAAAAGTGTTGTTAGTAATCCAAGCGCATCCAGGAAAGGGACATGCCTGCATTCACCATGGAGGCAAGTGCAACGATGCTGTGGTGCTCTTTCTAAAGCTCTGAAAAGTACCCAGAGGAACCTTTCAATCTCGAGTCTCTACCTCATTCCATTTCTCTAAGGACACCTGCTTCCCTCAAGCGCTAGCATTCAAAATGAACTTTTAAAATACTATTTTACTCACTGTGATTGTTTCTCTGTTGTCCTCCCTAGCAAAAACCTTGATGCTGTTGTAGTTCCCTATGCAATTAATCCATCCAGATTGCCGCTTGTTTGTGAGCCGGCCCACAGGACAAGCTAGCCACCACTAATTTGTACTGCTTTCCATGGGGAAGTGTCGTCTGCACTTCAACCGTTTGGTCACCCTACACTGCCTAGGCCCATGCCTGTTGGGGGACACCTTTTGTGCATCCCCGCACCCTCCTGTCAGCTTCACTTCTTGCAGGCACTGCTTTAGAAGCCAGGTCCCTGTAGGTTGCAAACAGCGTCCCACAGGTGTGAACGCCCCGCTTCTTCCCTCGCCTGGTCGTGTCTCTGATGCTGAGATGTGGGCCCGCTGTGGGAACTGTTTCCCTCAGTCCTGTCCTGGAAGTGCGGAGACTCAGTGCCCCTGAGGGGCCCTCTGACCTGTGAGGCTGGAAGGCGGAGTCAGCCCTCCTCCCTCACTGCTCAGGTGGACAGTTCTGAGTCTTGCTCCAGAAAATTCTTCTGAGTACCAAAGCATGCAGTGACCCTTTGTAGTGCCCGGCTCAATAACACATCCCCCTCATTGCTCCTGTCCCTGACCCTGGCTCCCTGAGACCATATCCCTGCATCTCAGCCCTTGTCTCTGGAGGTATTTTGGAGGAAACAGGAATGTTTCTCAATGTTCCCTCCTGTGCACATGGATTACCTGGAGAACCAGACAGGGATGTGGTCTTCTTACAACAACATTCTAGAAGCATGACTCTTGGCTCATTTTGCTACTCTGGGCACCTGAACCAAAACTACATTTATGACAAACCCCAGAAGAGCTTCAGTGAACACAGGTTCCATAAAGACTCTAAAGGAACAGCTGCTCCTTGCTCTAGAAGGAGGACAACAGATAGTTTATTACACAATTAACTTAAATTTTCAATTCCTCACACATGAGAACCTCTTTCAACTCCTGTGGAGAAAATATTTGCTATGGGCTGGTCCAGATTTCTTGCCTTTTTTCATTGGCTAGTCCTGCATTTTCTCTTCTCTGTATTTTATTTGTCCTACAAAGTTTGTGCTAGGATGCCATTTCTAGGGTCAGGTTCAAAGCTGAGCCCCCAGGGGTTTTGTTGGCAGGACTGTGGAAAAGGCTTCATTCCCTCCAGTACCCTCCGGAAGGTGCTTTCCTGTATTTGGAGTGCCCATGGTAGGACCCCCTGCAGCCTCCACAGCTCCAGGCTTAGCCTGGGTCTGATGATCTCTGGCCCCTGTTCTGCACACTGACCTGTTGCCGAGACGAGAGGGGAGATCCATCCTTTGCCTCTACAGAGAACAGTTGCTTTCTGACTGGAATCTGAGCTGAAAAGGGGTTCACAGAGCCGAAAATGTCCTCTCTCTTTCTGCACTCAAAGCACCCTTGCTCTGGGAGTGATGTGGGTTCACGACCACTTCCTGTCTGAAGCAGTGTGAGCTCCTAGAAGGTGGAGGCAGCCCTCCCGGCTGTGTGAAGTGGGTGCACGGACCTCTGGGAAGCAGGTCAGTGTGACCGGGTGGAAAGCATGTGAGGTGCTGGTAGAGAGGCAGGGATGGAGGCTGGCAATGCTTCTTGGCTCTGGGGAGAGCCTTTTGCCCAGGTGTTTAAAAAATGTGACAAGGTGGGGAAAGGAAAGCAAATGCTGGACAGACTTGGCCCTTTTATAAATGTTCTAGTTCTGACATCTAGAAAGAGTGTAAGAGTGAATTATTTTACTTCAGGAAGAGAAAACCCCAGGGCAAAGCTTCAGTCAGGAACCTTGCCTGGAGGAGGCAAGATGCTTTCCTACCCTCCTCTCCCCGTCACTTCTGGAAAGCTTAATGGCCTTTCCTAATTGCCACAAGACAGGCTCAGCCCCCCAGATTCTCTGGGAGACACTGTCTGAGGCCTGATGGGGGGGTCATCAGGCTGTTTCCAATGTAGAAGCAGAATGGTGGCTACAGAGTGCCACCTAGAGGCAGAAGTGGCTAAATATTCAGATGGACTCAGGAGGAAACCAGCACTATAACAAGATCCTGTATGTTTTTCCCACCTTCAATCATTTGCTTTGGGGAGGCCTAGGAGGCCCAGCCTCGAGCCCCCAGCTCCCAGCTTTGGACAGGCTCGGGCACAACAAGGACCCCTCACTCCCAAGACCCTAAGTGAACACTGGACACACAGAGAGGCCAGCAGACAGACAGGCCCCAGAGTTCTGTCAGCTTCCTCTAGACTTTTGGGTTTTCTTTTCTTCACATTTACTCTTACCAAATGTATTCTAACCCTATAGACTCTTAGAACTCAAAGAAGGAATGTTTATTTTTATAAACTAAATCAACACAGAATAAGTGTAAAATCCATACTTCCTGATCCAAACACTATTGTTTCCCTTGATTCTTCCTTTAAAGAATCTACTTTGGGGGCATCTGAGTGGCTCAGTTGGTTAAGTGCCTGACTCCTGATTTCAGCTCAGGTCATGATCTCACAGTTTGTAGGACTGAGCCCTGCATTGAGCTCTGCACTGACCATGTGCAGAGCCTGCTTGGGATTCTCTCTCCCGCTCTCTGTCTCTCTCTGCCCTTCTCCTGCTTGCATGTGCACTCTGTCTCAAAATAAATGAATAAATAAATAAATAAATAAATAAATATTCCTTAAAAACAAAAAGAATCTACTTTGTACCCAGCAAGGACTGTGTCTTATTAGTTCCCACTGTAATTATGAGTGGCTTAGAAAACATTATTTTAAATATTTTAATGTTTATTTATTTTTGAGAGAGAGAGTTCAAGTGGGGGAGTGGCAGAGAGAGAAGAATGTATAGAATCCGAAGCAGGCTCCAGGCTCTGAGCTGTCAGCAACAGAGCCCAACATGGGGCTCAAACTCAGGGACTGCAAGATCATGATCTGAGCCCAAGTAGGATGCTTAACCGACTGAGCCACCCAGGTTCCCCATTTTTAAAATCTAGAACACCACCCCTGATTCTTAGAGTTCCCAGACTCCTTTTAAATCTCATGAGCCCTCTGCCCTGAAGAAATTTAATGCACCCATACCCATGTGAATTTAGCCACAGTCTCAAGGGGTGTGTGACTCAATCCTCTCCTCAGTCCATCCTTGGAGGATTAAAAATCCCTCTGTATCTGAAGACATACTGCATACCTGCAACTGGTCTCGCATAGCTGGTTCTAAAATGTTTTTTAAGTGCCTTATTCTCTAAAGAAAGTCCAAGGGCAGAGTCTTGGCCTTTGTATATGCTATTGCCTCTGCATGGGACTCTGTGCTGCTCCCCGGGTCCAGCTATCCATAGCTGCGTAACAAATCACCCCAAAACTCAGTGATTTAAGTCCACAGCTTGTTACTATTTTTCGCAGTTCTGAGGGCTAACTGGGCTCATATGGGCAGTTCTCACTCTGTTACAGTCAGATAATGACTGTAATGCTGGGGCTGGGATCATCAAAAGCCTTCTTTACTCACATGTCTAGGTCTGCTGGGATGGCTGGGAAAGCCAGGGCTGACTGGGTATCTCCCTCTCTCCCTGCTCTTCTGTGAGGCTTGCTGGGCTTCCTCACAGCATGGTGGTCTTAGAGGAATTGTGCTTCTTACGTGGCATCTGCCTTTACCCTGGACAAGTGCTCTAAAAGGTCTGGGCAGAAGTTGAAGGCTTCTTATGACCTAGCCTTAGAAGATCCAGAACATCACTTCTGCCACATTCTATCTGTCAAGCAAAGGCCAGCCCAGATTCAAGGAAAGAAGAATTAGATTCCATATTTCAGTGGAAGGAGGAGAGAAGAATTTGTGACCATCTTTAAGCCATATACCCTGTTTGACCAAGCACTATTGGACGGTTTCAGTTTCATATTAAATGCCATTTTCTTAGAAAGTCGTTTTTCACCCTAGACTACGTTAATAATATATTTTGTGCATGTTCCTAAAGTGCTCTCATGCTCACAGTCCTTTTCCCTCTGTCTCTTTCTCCCTCTCTCTTAAACACACACACACACACACACACACACACACGGCTTTTAATATTTTCACATTTGTTTAATATTTATCTTCCCCATAGACTAAATCTCTCAAGGGCTCAGGCAATGTCTTTTATTCACTACTGGTCCCAGGCACTTATACATCTGGTTCCATGTTCAGCTTCAGAATTGAGCTAAATTGATTTTGAGTGTTCAGGTGATCAATGGAAGGAATATGGAAAGATTTACAGGAAGGCTGAAACTAATTTAGGGTGTGTTTTCCTGCAGCTCCCTCTCCTTGTAGCCTTACTTGCCATCAATCTGATCATGCCCCTCTTTGAGCTCTCTAAAAGAAAGGCGTTCATATCTCAGAAGCTGTCAGTCATGTAGTTTGACCCTGGAATACACGGGAACTCAGAACTTTGAGCTGGGGCAGACTGTAGGGATGGATCTATAGCTAGAAGGAATCTAGTCTCGCAAGCAGAATGTGGCAGTTGATGTATGGGCCCAGACAAGAGGTGGCCAGTTATTCAGCCCAGCTGTCAGGTCAGGAGGCTCTGTGTAGTCACAAGTGTCCTGACAGCTGGCAAGAGCCCACAAACAGGGAATTCAGAGCAGACCCTTATCAGAAATTAATTCTCAAGGGGCCTTAAGGTCAGCAGATGGTGAGACCTCATCCTCCAGTTGCTGGGCCAGGGAGTGGCTCCATGGAACGCCAGTCTCTGGGAGTCCTTACCCTTAAAGAGACTAGAGCTCTAGCTAAGGCACTGAGATAGAGACAGGGGCACAGGATATAAGACAGGCAGCCATTTTCTACCACCAAGGTGTGAGGTAGTACTTGGACATGAGGCAGGTCCAGGCCCTCCATGGTCAATACCACACGTCAGGAAGAACAACTTTTCTGTTTAAATCCCTCTTGCTAAGCTCTGGCTGCACACTTGTGGTAGCCAATGGAGCATTTGCCAAATATTTTTGTTCCCCACCCCTGAGGACATGGTAGGGTTGCATTTCCTGCCCCCCTTGTGGTTGGATGGGGCATGTGACTAGTCTGGCTAATTAGTTATGAGAGCCCGGGACACGTGTCCCTTGTGCCGGAGCCTGTAATTACTGGCGCAAGACTCCAGGCGATCTCCTTCTCCCTGGCCCCACGCCCAGCAATGCTGGAGGTGGCTGCCCCAGCCAGGCCGGGTCTCGGAGTCACTTATGGTGAACAGCATGGCCTTGCCTCCCATAGTATCTGTACAGCCGGAGGGGCATAAAAATCTGTGTTGTTTTTAAGTATCTGAGACTTTACAGTTGTTTTTTGCTGTAGCACAAACTGACCTTGAAGGCTCTCACTTTAGCTGCACATCAAAATCATCCAGGAGCTTTACAAAGCTCTGATGCTCAATCCCACACCAGAAACTCTGGTTTCATTGGTATGAGTAGGCTGGGAATCAGGATTTTTAAAATTTAACTCAACTTTTTGTTTTAGAATACTTTAAGATTTACAGGAAAGTTGAGAAAGTAGTCCAGGGAGTTCCCATATGCTTCTCACCAAGTTCTCCCCATTCCCCAACTGTTAACTTCTAATGTGGGACACCTGGGTGGCTCACTTGGTTGAGAGTCTGACTCTTGGTTTCAGCTCAGGTGGTGACCCTGGGGCCATGGGACTGAGCCCTGTGTCAGCCTCTGCACTGAATGTAAAGCCAACCTGGGAGTCTCTCTCTTTTTCTCTTTCTCCTTCTGCCTCTCACCCTGCTTGCACTCTCTCTCTAAAACAAAAAAATAAATACATTACTGTGGTCCTTTGTCATTACTCATGAACCAATACTGACACATTATTACTAATTAAGATTCATTCATTACACAGAGGACCTTAGCTTTTACATGTCTTTTTGCTGTCCCAGGATACCTCCTGCTACATTATATTTAGTCATCAGGTCTCCTTAGGACCCTCTAGACTGTGATAGAGTCTCAGACTTTCCTTGTTTTTGATCACCTTAACAGTTTTGAGGAGTACTGGTCTGGTGTTTTGTAGACTGTCCTTCAACTTGGGTTTGTTTGATGTTTCCTCACGGTTAGGTGGGATAACAGGCTTTGGGAAGGAAAACCCTAGAGATGGGCACCAATCACAGGCACGTGACTTACCACCGTTCATGTTGTCCCTGATCACCTGGATGAGGTTGGGTCTGGTGGGTTTCTCCACGGTAAAGTTACTCTTTCCCGTTTTCATTTCATACTCTTTGGAAGTCATTATGCATAGCCCACACTTAAGAGGTAAGAGTTATGTTCCACCTCCTTGACGGAGGAGTATCTACATAAATTATTTGGAATTCTTCTGTATGAGAGGTTTGTCTATTCTCCTCCATTTGTTTATTTATTCAATCATTTATATCAGTATGGACTTGTGGATATTTAGTTTATATACTGCTTATGATTCAGTATTTCATTGCTCAAATCGTTCCAGCTTTGATTACTGGAAGGATTTGTAATTTAATGTGCAGCAAAGTTGGGGAGACATTGGCTAAACACACAGTGATTCTCAACCTCGACTGCACCTGAGAAGCACCTTGAATGCTGAGTCCAGCACAGCAGGCAGTTCTTTATAGGTTTGTGAGGTTCCGTAGCACACAGAATTAATCACGTATCACAGATTATTTACCAGATAAGATGCCCATTCAAATGAAGGGTGTTTTGTTGTTGTTGTTGTTGCCTGTGCAGCAGTTTGCAAGTATTGTTTACACCAACATTTCCTGGAGTTTAAAGATCTTAGCAGAATTTACATCTGGTGCTGCTAGAACTCTTTCCACCACCCTCTCCCCCACCCCACCCCTGGGAGTCAGTCCTTCTCTCAGCACCCAGAGAATATGAAAGGGGGAAAATTACTCTCAAGGCACCACGATCAGCTCAGGATCTCCCCCCAAGGGAAATATGCCCAAGACACTGAGGTGACCGTCTTCTTTCCAGGACTAGTAAGAGAGCACAAATGAGTTGAAGTATGTGTGTGTGTGTGTGTGTGTGTGTGTGTGTGTGTGAGAGAGAGAGAGAGAGAGAGAATACATGAGCACTTATGAGCATGAGTAAGTATGTGTGTGTGTTTGTGAACTGTGTGTGTGTAAGTCTAAGTAAATGTGTGTGGTTGACAATGAGTGTGCCAACGCGTGTGAGCATGGGAAACAAACCTGAGATTGTGTGTGAGTGTGCATGAAACACCGTGAGCATGTGGAGCGGGGAGGTCACACTCGACCCCTTGTGGGCATTAGGCCGCGCCAGCATCCTCATTCCTCACACCGTCTTGAACTCCCAGCCGACTGTCTCTGCTCCATACTCATGCCATGGGTGCCATGGGTGGCACAGTGCCAACCGTTGTCTCTCGCCCCCTCCTGAGAACCTGGGTGCAGCACAAAACAGTCAAATATTTTCCTCTCCTGTCATCACTAACTATAGCTCCACAAGTTCTCAGATCGCTGTGCTAGCTCATTGCCATAATTAGCAATTTTCTGATATCATACTAACACTAGTTAATTATTCCCTGGGAGACAAAGCAAATTCACGGGATGCCGAGGGTAAGTGGATAAATTCCGCTCTGAAGAGAAGCTCAAGCACTTGTGTGTTAGTCATGCTGCAGTGTGGTCTCGGAAAGGGCTCTGTGACCTGGAGCAGGGCCAGAGGGGTGGACCCGAGAGAAGGCCTCGGCCATCACAGCGGTGTCCACCCCCACGCCCCCCCACCTCACAAACACTGGGAGATTTGGGAACCTGCCCTCCTCCTGCCCTTCACCAGTGCTGTGACCTGCCCACCGCAGCCCAGCTTGGGGCCCTGGTGTGAAGAAGGCAGTTTGTCATCTCCACCCTCCTCAAGCTGCCTACGCACCCCAGTGTCACCCAGCCTTCCTGTGCTCCAGCAAAACTAACCTGCCTGCATCCTACCCTTAGAGCCCTGCTTGGTGTCCACTTCTCCCCTTGGGGACACACAAGAACTTAACAAGGTTGTGTGAGCCCTTCTGCAGGCAGGGCTTCCCGGAGGGGTGTGAGATGCTGGGAGGGGACGAAGAGAAGGGTGTAGCACAGCTGTGGCTCCTTGGGCACGGGAGCAGCCACCACTTCTCCTCTCCAGGGACACTGAAAAAGAGAACTGGGAGTCCTGGGTGTACATCATTACGTGGGACACACCACAGACCTCTCAAAGGCTGCTTAGTGAAAACAAGTAAAGAAACCCACAGAGCTATTTTTGCCTGTTATTCTATTGACTGAGGCAGACATTGGGTTCTCTTGCCTATAGTTACTCAAATGACAACCTGAGTGGTGCCTTCCTTTTGTATGTGAGAAAGTCCCTTCTTGGCGGAAAGTTTAGGCTTGAGGTCTCGTACCTGGGGCTTCTTCTCAATTCCCCGAACACTGAGCAGGCTGCACGGTACTGTGACAGCGTGTCCAGCAGGTCAGGTGCCTTCACCTCCCCTGGTGGTCCCCAGCATAGGGCCCTGTGGGAGCCTCTTGTCTGCCTCATCCTGTTTGGTTTTGACACCTTCACCAGCGAGCCCTTCCGCCCTGAGCCGGAGCACCCTGGGTCATGAGGGGCTGTGCCGGGCTGGGGTTCAGTGTGTTCTACAGGCCCAGGTGCCTGACTGCTCAGGGACTGTGTGACTACATGGCCTGGCTTGCTGGGACAGTGTCAGGTGACACCTCTTGTCCTGGACTAATGGCCTACAAACTCCCCAGACAGTCTTGATTTAGACAATAACTATGGTCATGATGCTTTGGAAAGATTTGAGGGCTGGCACCATCTCCTTGGCCTCGGAAATCTGGCCACTCTGAAGCCCCCCTGTTGGAGAGGGGTGAGCTTGCTTCCCAAACCTCTGGGAAAGCCACTATAAAGTGAGGCAGGGGAACACGGATACTGCTCCCTGTCCGCGTGCAGAGACCTAAAAGGCTCGTGCTGCACACCCATGACTATTAACAGTGAGCCCAACTCCTTAAATGCCTAGTGTCCCGAAGCCTTTCTGCATGTCTTCAACTACACATATCCCCTCTCTTTAAACCCTCAAATCCACCCCGAAATTCTTTCGCCTCCGGTAGCATATTCCTTCTGAAATGTTGGAAAGGCAGCACAGAGCAAGGCTCAGGAGTATATGAGCCTCAGCTCAAGTCTCAGCTCTATCACTGAGTAGCGCTGTGACTTTGGGTGAGTCACTTTACTGCCGTAAGCCTCAATTTCCCATCTGTAAAATGAGAGTGACAGAGGCTGCTGCACAGAGGGGATTAAACCAGTGAACACATGTGATGCACTTGGAACAGAGTCTAACACCTGTAAATATTAGCTATTAAGTGCTACATGTTACCTTCCTTTCTAGATTGTAAGCATTCTTCCTTCAAAAAGCAAAATTCAGGAATCCCTGGGTTCTACTCTTGAAACTATACTGTATGTTAACTAACTTGAATTTAAATTAAAAAAAAAAAAGCAAAATTCAGGGACATCTGGGTGGCTCAGTCAAAGCATCTGACTCGATATCAGCTCAGGCCGTGATGCCACGGCTGCAAGATCAAGCCACACGTCAGGCTCTGAGTATGCAGCCTGCTTGGGATTCTCTTTCTGCCCCTCCCCTGCCCTCATGCGTGCACATGCACATGCACGTTCTCTCTCTCTCAAAGCAAAACTCAAAGTGATTTGCTGAGTAATGACCATATGCCAGGTACTTTAACAACCACTGTCTCACCAATCCTGGAGCCAACTCTGAGAGCTAGGGGTCACTGGCCCCCTTTTATAGGTGGAGAAGAAAAGGTTCAGAGAGGTTAATTAATTAGCCCAGAGCACACAGCTTGGTAATTAAAAGATCAGAGATGATTTAGAACACACGTCCTTCCTCCACCTTATCATACCACCTTCCCTCCACAAAAATCTGATGACAGCTAAGCCTCTGTGCTGATATACGCTGCAGTTCAGCTATGGAGGTTTACCACAGATGACATTTAAAATTGGTGGTGCTCTTCAAGAAAAATCAAATGGATTCCAGGCATCAATTTAAGAGGACATTCATTTACACAGGCCAAGTGGCATTAAGAGCTTTAGCCAAAATCAATATGTGAGTGTTCCCTATGCTCCACCCCGAATATGTGCACTGCATCTTCTCATGGCCATGACTTCTGGATAGAAGACAAGATGTTCAAACAAGGTTTGCCATTTGCCGACAGAGCGATGAATGTTGTTTCCAGGTAAAAGGATTTACTTCTGAAAAGAGGAACTATCACTAGTCCCTCCTGGGCTCTGCCACTTCCCCTCTTGGGGCCTCAACATTCTCCTCCGTACAGTGGGACTGTATGAGGTCTTCTCTACGACCCCAACAACTCTTACTCTGCAGCGGTCCCTGAGTCACATATGCTGCTTAGGTTGCATCTGCTTCCTAGAACGTCTGCCTGAGCAAGTAGTAGAGTGGATTTAATGGTGGCCCCCATCCTGGGATCCCCATTAGGATGTCCCCATTCTAATCCCCACAACCTATTTATATGATGGTGTTTAAAAAAAAAAAAAAGGTCTTTGCAGATGAAATTAATTAAAGGATCTTGAGCTGAGATCATTCTGAATTACCTGAATGGGCCCTAAATCTAATGACAAGCATCTTTTAGGAGGCACAGAGAGAGACACACAGACATACAGCAGAGATGCCCATGTGGAGACAGAGGCAGAGAGACTGAAGGGATGTGGCCACAAGCCCAGGAACGCAACAACCACCAGAAGCTGGGAGAGGCCAGGAACAGATTCTCTCCTGCTACTTCCAAAAGGAGCCTGCCCTATAACCCTCTGAATTTGCACTCCTGGCATCCAGAACCGGGAGAGAATAAATTCCTGTTGTTTTAAGCCACCCATTTTTGTGGTAATTTGTTATGGTAGCCATTCAGGAAGCAAATATAAATAGATTTATATTAACATGACATGGTGATACACATGTTCACTTTTAAAACACAAGTTGGCTTCATTTGTAAGTGTTTCTAAAAGGTACTATTCAGTGGAATTACTGTGACTGAAATCAAGATTGGCCCCATCCTGTTAGAACACCCAAAAATTATTTCCAGTAAAGGGAAGAGGTGCCTGGGGAACTCACTGGACCAGCCCCTCCAGCTGTTGGGGTAGTTCACACCTTTACAAAAGGTTTCCTTTGCTGGGGCCGCACTGTTGCTAAGACTCTCCATTTGTTAACCCAAGTGAAGGTTAACTGTGTCTCTCATTGCAGAGATTGGATTACCAAAGCAGTTTTGACACATGAGTCCTTCTATATGCTTTGGGGGTCAGAAGAAGGGAGAGGAACAGAGACCCCTACACCCACCCCAGCAAGGGAGCCAGGCTGGAGCCAAAACAGTAGAAGCTCCTCAGTTGCCGCGTCGTTTGGTGATGGTACCAGCCACGGCCTTCTTCCTTCCGGCTAGCCTCCAGAAATGACCTGTTCTAGCCAACTCTTCACCCCACGTCAGGTTTCAGCCCAGCAGCCAGGCTCTGCCCTGTACACAGTGAAGGCTGCTCTGATGCCAGCCTCCAGTGACCTTCTGTGGCAAGAGTCCAGAAGCCCTCTCTTGTGCCCAACCTGCGTGCTCTAAACAGTTGACCCCTCCTCCTTCCTGAAACCCTCCTGAGGTTTTGATGATGCAACCATTCCTCAGGCTCTCAGTTCGCCCTTCTTCAATCTCCTTCCTAGTTCCCCTCCCCTCCCCTCTCTTCCTTTCCCTTCTCTTCTAGTGCGGTCCTCTTAGGACTGCCCAGCCTCAGACTCACCTGGCGTAGTGTGATGATGAGTTGTATGTGTCAACCAGACTGGGACACAAGGTGTCCACATATTTGGTCAAACATTATTCTGGGTGTGTCTGTGAGAGTGTTTCTGGATGAGATTTACATCTGAGTCAGTAGACTGAGTAAAGCAGATGGCTCTCCCCAGCGTGGGTAGGCATCATCCAAACATTTGTAGGATGTATAAAACAGAAAACAGAGGAAGGGAGACTTGGTCCCAACTCCCCCTGACTGCTTCAGCTGGGACACCAGTCTTCTTCTGGTCATGGACTGAGCTTACACCATCAGCATCCTTGGGGCTCAGGCCTATGGACTTACTGAATTTTACCACAAGCTATCTTGGACCTCCAGCTTGCAGACAACAGATTAGGGTACTTCTCAGTTTCCACAAATTGCATGAGCCAATTCCTTAAAATAAATATCTTTTACATATATATTTCTCTGGAGAACACTGACTAATATAGGTAATCAGTACAATGGGGATTCTTTAACCCTGTTCCAGGCCCAGTGAATCAGAATTTTTGGAGGAGCCCAGGAATCCTCACTCTGTAGGCACCATGGAAGGGTTCTTATTCTCGTGTGCAAGAGAATACCTGCTCTTCTTTGACATTTGTTGCCAGCAAAGAACTTTCATGGATTGGTAATATCTTCCCTTTTTTGGCCGGCAAGATCTTAGTCCCCCATTCCCTCTTCTTCCTTCCCCCCAAAGAGAGGGGGATGGGAGCCTCCAGGAAAGCCCCTTCGGGGTTTGGTCTGGGCAGGGCACCCCCCAGTCTGGGTCTGTAGAGCAGGCCTTACATTCAAGTGGGGCCTCTCCAGTGGAAAGGAACCAATGGTTCATCTCAAAAATAAAGTATTACAGCTACTCCCAGAAAGACTGCTCTCTTATTATTTAATGGAATCGGTAGTAATTAAAATCAGCCTTCTAGAAATGCTCAAACATATCAAGTAGTAACATGTCAAAGTGTGAAGAATAGCTTCCATGTTCTTTCTCAGCGTTTGCTTTACTGAAGGCGAATGTTGTCATTTCTCTTGAATGATTTCACACGCTCACGGGGAAACCACCACACCCACGAGTTTACGATACCTACATCCAGACCGACAGGTCAGGTTTTCCTCCTGATGTCCAGCCCATATTTCTGATACCTCCTAGATATTCTCTACCTGGATGCCTCCGGCTGCTTGTCACTCAGGATATCCAAAACCACTTCATCATCTCTCTCCCCACTTCCTCTACTTACTTCCTCCTCCTCATTCCCTACTTCGGTTAATGGCAACAGTGCTCACCTACCTGTTCCCCTTCTCTTACTTCCCACAACCAACCGCTTAGGGATTTTGTCAGGGCTGTTTCCTCATTCCTGCTTTCCTCCTCGCTACCCCCTCATCACAGCCTGCCTCGGGTCAAGCCCCATCACTTTCTGCCTGGACTTCTAAAAGAAAGGAGAGGTCTTTCAGAGGTCATAGGGAAATTTTGTGTTCTAGAGTCAGACTAACCTAGGTTCAAATCCCAGCTCTGCCCTTTATTAGCTGTGTGGCTTTAGGTAAGTCATTCATCTGCTCTAAGACACAGAGGTTTCTTGGGTACAAAAAGGGGTAACAAAAATGTCTCTGTCATAGGGTTCTGATGAGGATTAAACGACCATGCTTAGTACAGCGACTGGCACAATGTACTGATTCAGTGAATATTGGCGCTCAGTTACTATCAATTCTGGTGGGTAGACAAGACCTTCCATGTGCTGGACACAGCCTTTCATGCTCGGTCTGTGCCCCATGCATTTTCTCAGGCTTTTCTCTCTGCCTGGAATGCACCCCCTTTGTCAATCCAGTTAACCCCCCATGCTTATTCTCCAGAAGTGAGCTTTGGTGTTACTTCTTTGTGACATGTCAGTAACGTGAAATCGGCCATGGTAGGAAAGGAAATTGGCAAATACGGCAAATCTGGGCTTGGTTTATTATTCTGATAATTGTCTAGACATGAGAATGTGGTGGAGAAAAAGTTAATAATGAGGATTAAATTAAAAAGTGTATATGGGGGCCCCTGGGCGGCTTAGTCAATTAAGCGGCCGACTTGGGCTCAGGTCATGATCATGTGGTTCATGGGTTCAAGCTGCGCATCAGGTTCTGTGCTGACAGCTCAGAGCCTGGAGCCCCTGCTTCAGATTCTGTGTCACCCTCGCTCTCTGCCCCTCCCCTGCTTGTGTTCTGTCTCTGTCTCTCAAAAAATGAATAAAAACGTTAAAAAAATTGAAAAATATATTAAAAAATAAATAAAAGTGTGTCATGCCTGCAGCTATCACAATTGCAAAGCTGTTCTTCTAGTGTTTGAAAAACCAGTATCCAATTTAGCAAGGAAGTTGCTCACATCATTGACAAATGATTAAAGTTCCAATATAATCTTTGTTGTTTCAATTTCATCTTATTAATACAAACAAAAATATCAACCAACATTTATGGTGAAATTACACTCATTTACAATGACATGAGTGACTTCTCTGCCAAATCAGACAGTATCAAGCATTTATTTGTAGCCTGATTTTGTTACATTATTGTTGGTGACAGGACTGTAAAGACTAACAGATTTTGCAAGAAATAGCAAGTCACACAGAAGTTATATAAACTGAAAAATAAGGTTATCTACCTTAATATTTGTGTCACTTCTAAA
Organism: Suricata suricatta; assembly: GCF_006229205.1. Taxonomy (NCBI): domain Eukaryota; kingdom Metazoa; phylum Chordata; class Mammalia; order Carnivora; family Herpestidae; genus Suricata; species Suricata suricatta. The sequence goes on along the minus strand of NC_043703.1, from coordinate 87,030,328 downwards.
CTTAAATGACTAATATCACTAATAAAAAATTTTATGTGAATCCTCAAGGGGTATACATTTCACTGTAAATGTAAACTTCTTTTCCAGATTCTGACCCTTAAAATACTAAAATGAGGAGTAATCTGTTAAGTTTCCAAAATGTAAGGTGAAGGCAAATACAGAAACTAAAAACAAACATCATGGGGGGTAACAGAGCAACTTCATCTGTCAACTCATGGTAGATATGCAACCACAGGATGGCTGAGGACACAGGATTCAAGAAAAAAAAATTTAATCTGTGAGAATCATCTGGCTATATACAATTTACAATAAAGAATATTACTGGGGCACCTGGGTGGCTCAGTCGGTTAAGTGTCCGACTTCAGCTCAGGTCATGATCTCATGATTTGTGGGTTCAAGCCCCGTGTTGGGCTCTGTGCTGCCAGCTCAGAGCCTGGATCCTGTTTCAGATTCTGTCTCCCTCTCTCTCAGCCCCTCCCCACTCATGCTCTGTTTCTCTTTGTCTCAAAACTTAAAAAACTATTAGAAAAAGAATATAATTATATATTTTGTAATCCTATCTGTCCTTTATGTCAGTACAATGTACGGTCAACTTATTCGTATATGTTTATGTACACTTTTTTTTGGAAGAGTCCATAACTGATCATTTACCAGCACACCACTGGTGCTAACCCTCTAAGCCTCCTGCCCTTTAGGATCTCACAGTACAGAATGGAAGATACACAGAATTCTAACAGGAAGTGAAAACAGTTGGTTACGTAGACTTGTAGAGACTAGCATTCAAGTGAATTAGACATCATTTCAGCCATGTGCAATTGCCAGGCTTTGTTCACAATGGTACACATTCCTCACATGCCTTTTTAGACCTTGTATGTTGACGGAGAATGCACGTATAGCAAAGTGCATAAAGTTCACTGGCTGTAAGTGTATTCCTCAATGTATGTGTCTGTTCATACAATGGACTATTATGGACCAAATGAATAGAAATGAACTCCTGGTATAAGGACCTCAAGGAGGAATCTCACAGATACTGTTGTGAGCATAGAAACTTATGAGGGACCATAAGGCAAGCTGAGGGCCAAACACAGGTAGAATTACCACCCGGCCCCTCAGGTAGGATATGTGTGACATTCGTCAGGCACGCCTGGCTGCCCAAGGACAAAGGAAAGGACAGAAAACAAAAGGTCAAATTGATAGAGTCTCCATTAGTTTACAAATATCTTAGTAAATTACAAGAAAAAGAAAATCTCGACAATAGCCTAATTTCTAGAAACCTATATAGACTCAGTTTTCTGGAGCCCCTAATACCACCCTCCCCTCCATAGTTATGTGGGGGGGGGAAACAAAGGCAGGAAGAAAATGGCAGATAAAATTGAATTTCCTTATAACCTGTAGCCCAGTGACAAATACATTGACAAATAAGGCTGACAGAGTAAAACATTTCTCCAGGAACTCCCGGTCTTCAATTAATGCTTGGCTATAGGGAAAAACAGCCTTAGCTTGACCAATACCTAGGCCTCCAGTAATCCATGAGTCTTCTTCAGCATATGAAAGATCTCCTTGGAAACCTCCCTTTGACTTGCCCTCCCCCAGCCCCATGGTACATAAGGAGCCACTCCTCACAACCCCAGTGCAGCTCTTTCTGCCCATGGGTCCCGTCCCCTTGCACCAAGGACGTCTTCAAGAATTTTCTTGGCCATCAGCTCTGAACCCCCATCCCTCCAAAACCCTATCAGAAATCAAACCAGAAGAGTGGATTCTCTATGACTATTTGATGTGCCTGAGACTCAGCTTTGGGGCACTGAGGTAGGATGCCTCCCCTGCACCCCGCCCCACATGACCCTGCTTTGGCTGACAGTGACAAGGGGTGGCATGCAATCTTGGGCTGCTCGGGGACTGCGTGCTGGCATTCCTCTGCTTTCACGTGGGCCCTCACAGTCCTGACCCTGCTCACCCTTCCACACTGTCCACCTCTTCCTACAGTCCTCCGTGGAGCAGAGAGAGCGAACACCCTTCTCAGGGATGAGAATCTACCGGACGGGGGCCTCTAGGTCAAAATGCCTTTGTTGCCCCCACCTGGGCTTGGTGCTGCTTGGGGCTGCAAAAAGCATAGACTTTAAGAAAGCCTCCTGTATTATATTCTCCAGAGAAACAGAACCAATAGGATGTGTTTAAATAGAAAAAGAAAAGGATTTATTATAAGGAATTGGCTCATGCAATTATAGAGGCTGGCAGGTCCCAAATCTGCACACCCAATGTCCCTGTTCCAGTTCAAGGGCTGGAAGCTGTGTAGAACCAGGAAGAGCCAGTGTCCCGTGTGAAAGGCCAGCAGGTTGGAGGAATTCTCTTTTACCTGGAGGGTCTGTCTTTCCTTCCATTCAGACCTGCCTGTACTAGATGGGCCCCACCCAGATTATGGAGGTAGACTTGAAGTCTACTGATTCAAATGCTGGTCTTACCCAGGGGCACCTGGGTGGCTCAGTTGGTTGAGTATCCAGCTTCAGCTCAAGTCATGATCTCACAGATGTAGGTTTGTGCCCCCATCAGGCTCTGTGCTGACAGCTAGCTCAGAGCCTGGCGCCTGCTTCAGATACTGTGTCTCCCTCTCTCTCTGACCCTCCCCTGCTCATCCCATGTCTCTCTCTCTCTCTCAAAATAAATAAGTAAATAAATAAAACATTTAAAAAAATTTTTAAATGCTGATCTTACCCAAACACTCTCACAGACTCACCCAAAATAATATTTGACTAAATATCTGGGCACCATAGCCCTGCCAAGTTGACACATAAATTAATCCTCACAACTCCTCACCCACGGGCTTCCCTCTGCCAGGGAGGAGGTGAGAAAAGGGAGAGGCTGTTGAAGGGGCTCACACTCTTAGCTGCCCAATCCTGAGCAGGCCACTTGGCCTCTCTGTGCCCATGTCCCCTTCCATACAGTGGGGACAGGGGTCACAAGTGCCAGAGGTGACACACACAGAGTGTTCAGGGCCATCCCAGGCACCCTAGGTGCCACCACTGTTGCTTTTACAGTGCAGTTAGGACTGTGACCAGAGCAGCTGAGGAATTGGGAGCAAAGAAAGAATGAAGGGTTCCCAGGGATAGACCCCTCAGGGGAGGGGGGAGATTCTGATTAAACTCAAAATCACTTGCTGTGGCTTCGTGGCATATATCTTTCATTGCATTTTAACTTTTGGATCCAGGCCCTTTTGAAGGTAGAAAGAATTTCATCAGATTGTGAAAATAGTCCCAAACCTGCTTTCGCCTGGAATGAATAACTCATGTGGGTCAGACACCCAGGAGGCCTGGAACCGCTTCCGCGGAAGGGCGGGCATGCCTTATGCTTCCGCACCTCCAGGATCCCCGGTTCTTCCAGACCCTGCATTTCCTCCGGGGCTGCTGAGCCTGGGTCAGCTCCCTGCTCTATCCTGAACTCGGCCCAGCTGAGTGCTTGAAGTGATTCAGCAGTACGGCTGTGTGGGAGGACTGGAGCTGAAAATAGTCAGCTTTTCATAGCAGGAGGAAGCAGAGTCCTTAGTGATTATGACGGGAGGTTGTTGGGGGGAGGGGACCGAAGGGGTGACCCAGGCCCCTGGGCCCTTGGGTGGATGAGCAGACAGAGGTCCAGTATGAATTTACTGCCCACAGGGCATGGGGGCGGGGGTGCTTCTCTCTTTTCTCATGGCTCAGAGACAAAGGAATCTCTCATCCTCTCTCACACCGAGGAGGGTTCCCTTATCTGACTGGTGAGAACTTGACATCCACTGGGTCCCACCCCCCAGTGAGAACGGAGCTCCCTTCCCACCTCCTACTCTTGGATCCGCGCTCATTATGCCCTCAGGGACCCAGGGCCAGTTGTCTCTGCAGAGAAGAGCTGGCACTTCCTTCTCAGCGGCCGTCCATCCACATGGCAGTGTGGCCCAGGAAACAGAGCAGGCAAATGCGATGGCTTTAATGCACATGTGGAACCAAACCCCTCTCTTGCTGCCTGCCATGGCCTTTCTCTGACACGGGGGTGCTTCTGATTGTTTAGCACCACGCATGGTTGTGGTGAAACAGCTCTCTGGGGTTGGGGATGAAAGAGAGATTCACAGGAGAGGCCAGCATCCTGCATTCCAGCGTGAGTAACTATAACGAAATCCATGCTTTGTTCCCATTCTGTGGAGACCTGTATTTATGTCCTCCAGTCGAAGCTCTGGGGGTCAGGCACAGTTGATTGTAACCCAAGACCCTGTGCTAAACACTCTTGGGGAGCAAAATGTGACCTGGACAGAAGCCCATCTCAGCAATGTGTGGGCCTGGCTTAGGACCCTCACCGAGGACCTTGTACCCAATCTAGTGAGGAGGTGGCAAGTGCCATAGGCAGATGTGAAACGTGTGCTAGGGCTGAATTCTACACAGAGGGTCCCCGGCCCTCAGATCAGGGCAGGCACTTGCTGCGGTCTGGTAGACCCCTTGCAGTAGCTGGTGTGGGCGCAGCTCAGGCCCTGGGCAGTGGGTGCAGGAGCTGTGGGAGGCAATGTGGAAGGAGGAAGGGGTGCTGGGGGAGGCACCCAGACAGAGATTTCAGACTAGTCAAGCCTCAGAAATATCTCAGAAGTAGTTCTGGGGTTGCTAATTTTCTAATTTCACCAAGTAAGTATATTAAAACTACCATCAATTGTCAGCAACACTTCTTAAGAGGAGGATTTTTTTTTAAGTTTTTACTTATTTTTTGAGATAGAGCAGAGAGAGAGAGAGAGAGAGAGCAGAATCCCAAGCACTAATAGTACAGAGCCTGATGAGAGGCTTGATTTGGGGCTTGAACTCAAGAACTGTGAGATCATAACTTGAGCTGAATGAAGTCAAATGCTTAACCAACTGAGCCATCTAGGAGACTCAAGAAAGGACATTTTCAATAGCAAAATGTACTAAGGATATTCTAAAATGGAATAGAGGCCTATTTTTTCTTTGAAAAGTGTGTGTATACATACTAATATGTAATTATATATAACTAATATAATATAATTATATATATTATACATATATACTTATATGTGACTATATTGTACAATACTTATGTTTTGCTTATAATATATTTTTTATCCCCCTTTTTTCTCTTTCTCATGCATGTGTCATTGTCTCTACTTTTTCTTATTTATTTATTCTGCAATTCACACCCTCCTGGCATTTGGAAAAGTCACAGGAGCATTTGGTTGTGCTTGGACATATTTTCACTGCATTCCCAGAGCCACGCTTTGCACAAACCGCTGTATCATTTATCTCCAATGGACATACTCTGATATGTTTAGGAACATTCCACTTGGAAACTCCATCAGATTATGCTCAATACGTATTCATCCAGAACTCTTAAGAGGATCACCAGCACCTGTACCTGGTCGGACCCACCCCTTGCGGTGTATCTGGCTGGACTCTCTCAATTAGCCAGTGGAGGGCAGTAGGGCCCTGGCTTCACATGACCACACCCCAGGCACTATTCTCATCCTCATTTTACAGGGGGAAACTGAGGCACCAGGCACCTAAGAAGCTGTCCTGAGTGTGTAACACTCAAGCCCGTGCTTGGATCCACCATGTCTACCACCTCCCAAAATGACAGAGAAATTCGGAACCCACAGTCTCTTTCCTCAATCTGAGGATCTGGGGAGGATGTTCAGGGTACATGGATAATTTAAGAGGTGTAGACCTGATCAGTCCAAATGAGTTGTCCTCTTCATACAGGCTCCTCAAAGACTTCATGCAGCCCAGTGGGCAGAGACTAGGGTTGGGGAGTTCGGGGAGGGTCAGGGTTTACCTTAGCTGGGCTGCTAACGTTGCTCCCCACCTACCAGATGAGTGAATGCAGTCCAGGACACTTCTCTGAGCCTACCTTCCCTCCTCCTTAAAATTAGGATAAGAGTCCTGAGAAATTTGTGGTTCATTGTGAGGAGAGAGTGGGTTAGTACAGAACTGTGGCTGGCATCTGGAAAGCGCCCACTAATGTCAGCCACAATGGCCGTTTTTGTTGTCATTGTTATCATCACTGCTATTATTACTCACACAACCAACCTTTATCATCAGTCATTGGAATGAAGGGTGTCCGAAGGCCACAAAACATGCCAGCATCCACATATAACCCTATGGATCTTACTTTCTCTTTTTTCGGGCTCTAAAGGAAGCATGGACTGTGGCAGATGGGAATCTTAGAGGGAACTTCAATACTCACATTATGGGACCGCAGAAATGAGTGCTCCTGGTGAGCCCCTCGCTGTCCACTGCTGGACACCAGAGCAGGGAGCTGAGAGATGGAAGAACAGTGCCCAGAGTCTGATGAGGTGCGGGGGCTGCGGGGGGGGCGGGCAGGGATGTCAAAGTGGGAAGAGCTACTAAGGAGAATGACACTGGAAACACCCCGGCCAGCAGAGAAGTGGCCGGAGCACGGGCGCTGGGCCCACACTTCCTCCTCATCCTTGCTCCGCAGGCTTCGTTCCACCGGCATCACCCGCAGCTTGCTGGTTCCCACGTCAGTTTCTGCTACGTAGGTCTGGGTAGAGCCCAAGATTTTGCCTCTTTGGCAAGTTCCGGCAATGCTGGTGTTGCCCACTGGGCCATGTACTTAGAGAACAATGCTTCAGACCAAGGATCCTCAAATGTTTTAAAGCCAAGGAACCCTTTGGTCAAATGAAATGTCTTGGAGGTAAAAATAAAGGAACAAGTTGATGGTGTGGGGTCAGGGGTGCCCCGCTGGACAATACCTAAGGCACCATTACAAACTGACCAGAAATTCTCAAATTCACCTTTGGCTTTTGACCAGCCACCAGAGAGTGGCCAGTCCAGGCCTTGTGTTACGAACCCTGAAAGAACTGGTTACAAATTGCATGGTATTTGGGGTCAGCGGTCTCAACAACCTGTGTTGTAACAGTCCTCCAGATGCTTCTGAGCTTGTTCAAGTTTGAGAACGGCTGATCCGTTCCACTTGCTGTGACTTCAGTTACAGAGGGATGACAGCACCTCCGCACCATCCTGGACCAGAGTCCCAGCTCTCCTGAGCTCCCTGTCTGCTGCTCCTCCACCGGCCTCTCCCAGAGCACTGCACACGCATCCCAGCTCGTGTCTGAGCCCACCTTGTCCCACAGGCCTGTCTTCTTCCCGTCCTCCCTACCCTGGGAGCAACATGGTCATGTTTATTGCTCACCATGCACCTGGCACTGACTGGAGCTTTATGCGCATCAGCTCCAAAGCAGGGTAGATGGTAGGCTTCCTATTTCATAAATGAGGAAATCAAGGCTCCAGGAAGCGAGGCGCCTCACCCAGGTCGCCGGCTGGCACGAGACTCACACCCACGTCTAGGGCACAGCAATTGTTTTACAATCACATGTTCTCCTGCACCAAAACCGTGCACCCAGCAGAGCTGGCCACTCACTTACCAGAAAGACCTCTGGAGTCAAAGGCTTTGGCCTTGATTTATTATAGGGGGTATTTGACATTTTTAGAGAAAAGATTGATAGCTTCCATCACCTGTGAGTCAAAAAATGATTATGTAGGAATTCCAAAATTCTATTAACAGTGAAAATAATAACAACGGTAGTATTCCAGAAACCTGTCTTCTAAACTAAGACTCGTCCCTCCTGACTTTAGGGAGAGGCTCGATTGTGTCCTGGTCACATCAGCTTTGCAGAAAACGAGCATCTTTTCCTTCCACAAGCGGCTCCTTTCACAAATCCCAACTGCCCGAGACAGGAACCCAGCTGGTGGCCCTTCACTCCTAAGTGTGCAGTGACCCCACGTGGCCATTTCCCAGAGCAGCCACTTGCTGCTAGTTCCTCATTTTTAAAACAGCAGCAGATTGATGTCTTTTGTTAGAAGTTTTGCTTTCATTCCACTGAGGAGGCAGGTGGAAGAAGCAGCCTTGCCTGGGAAGACACAGGCTGAACTTTCAGGGACAAATATTCTTCCCGTGTGCTGACAACGGAAACTTCCAGCTCAAGGAAGTGGGCTGAGGGCGTCCCCTTGAGGCAGCATTTGAGGGACAGCACCGTTGTGATATGGTGATCAGGACCGCTAACCTCAAGGTCCATTTCTGCCCTTTGTGCACCCCTCCCCCTGGCTTCTTCCTCCTCCTCCTCCCCCCCACCCCTCCCCACCGCTCCCACCACCCCTGCCACCCCTCCCCAAACTAGCCTACTGCACCTCAGAGAAAAGAGAAAGGCAGACAACTTCCACCAAGGAAATTCTGCTGTGGTGTAACCTCCAGACTCAGAAAGTAGAAATGAAGGCCTGTCATGCAAGAGCCGGGAAGGTTCATGGGAGTGATCCAAGCCACACTTCATTTTATAAATAAAAGTAAAGGCCAGAAGCAATAGAAGTCTCTCCGTAGAGCCAGCACCCAGCAAGGATTTCCTTATGGCTGCTATTAACCTGTCACGTCCTGGTGGCTTGAACTAGGTAGGGGTTGCTTCCTTTCATGAGGAAACTGAAAAGGACTCCACATTTAGAGAGACTGTGCCTGTGCTGTTTTTCTGCAAGGCCCCATTTACTCAAGGTCTAGATTGTGCATCCGAATAAACCAACACTTCAGGAGGAAAGTAAGGAGATAAATCATTTTCTGAGTTTTGTCCTAGACTCCCAAACACCTGATAACTTCTAAGAAGGTCCAAACACATTCCAGGACATTAGCTTCAAACCGCCCTGACTGACATCTATACCCCCTACGTTCGGTCATTTATGAAATAACACATATTGTTCTTCTGTCACTTGCCTTTGATTGGACTCTACCCTGGATTCCTGAAGGAACACATATCCTGGACCTCATTTCAATATCACCCCCTAACCCCAAGTGACGAGGGAACTCATTCTCCTTTTCTTTCTGAGTCTCCCAGATTTTCCACCTGTGATAATCTATCACTGTTCAATAAACTCTGCTTTGTTTTCTCCAGTTCACATTTGACTTCTATCCTGCTCGAAGCCAAGAGCCCTCTTGGCTGGTCCTGCAGGACCCCCCTTTGTGTCTTCAGATTCAGCCTGTCTGCATCAATATTAACTAAGTCCCTCAGAGGTAGGTGGCCCAGGGCTCCTTTTGTGGCTCCATTATGTCATCTGAGACCCCAACTCCTCTGCCCTCTGCTTCATCAGCTCTAAAGAACAAAGCCTATCTGCAAGGTTATACCATGAGTACAGTATGGTTGCTAGAGACCTACCCATCAATTCTGAGTTCCAGGCAGAAAAAAGAAAGAGCAAGAGCCAAAGCTGAATTTGCCAGAGGTGTAGGCTTCCTTTTAATTAGCTTTTCCCATTTTCCTATAACTCACCTTATTTCTTATTAGCCATCCCTACCTGTAAATAGAGGCTTGGAATTGTAGTTTTGTAAGCTGGGCACATTGCTCAGGAAGAAGGGAGAGAATAAAGGTCTAGACAACTGGAAGCCTCCTCTGTAACTACTGATGATTATAACGGCCACGAGTTCTCCAGCACCTACTATGTTTATATGCGCCGTCTCATTCATCCTCATAACAACCTGCCAGAGGCCATTATTCTAGTTCACGGGTGAGAAAAATGGAGCCTCTGAGGTGGTAACCTGCACCTAATGAGTGATGGAGACAAAATCTGAACCTAGATCTTACTCCAAATTCCATGTTTGAAAACTCTGTCCCATTGGGTTAATGAGATTGAAGGTAGCAGAAACTTTAAAGCTTGTTTTTTGAAAACTGTCTCCTCCTAATCAGCTACTGTATCTTTCCAGACCCCACTAACAAATCCACTAGCTTTCTCTGCAGAAGCCCGGACTCAAAGTCAACTGATATGGTTCCAGCCTGGGAACAAGCAAGAGCCTGCATTCTTCACCCAAGAGAAGGAACCCAAGCCCCGCCCAGTTTATACTAGTCCCCAGAGCATGCTCTTAGTCCCTCTCCTTGTCCGAAGAGGACCTCCTGATGTCAAGGGCTGAATTCTGCCTCTTTCTGGTGTGAAGTCTCCACCCCGAGTGAACATGGGATGTATGTTACACAGACGTTTGCTCAGTGGGCCTGCTCTGTCTTTCCTCATAAGTGGTCCTAGGTTTCCCTGCCCTTTTCATTAGTATGTATGTAATCTCCTACCCTGAATTTCCCATTTATTTTTTCCTTTATTTTATTTTTTTTACAGTTTATTTGTTTTGAGAGAGAGAAAGATAGCACACATTAGCAGAGGAGGGGAAGAGAGAGAGAGAGAGAGAGAGAGAGAGAGAGAGAGAGAGAGAGAGAGAGAGAATCCCAAGCAGGCTTGAATGTCAGTGCAGAGTCCAATTTGGGAATCAATCCCACAAACCGTGAGGTCATGACCTGAGCCAAAACCAAGAGTTGGACGCTCAACCTATGAGCCACCTAGGTGCCCCTGAATTTCCCCTTTTAAAAACCTGCTCCTTAATCCAAAATCCAGGGTAGGGGATAGCCTTTGGACGTCAGTCTGCCGTCTCCCCAGGTTTCTGGCCTCCTAAATAAAGCATTTTCCTTTCCGACCAACATTGTTTCTCGAGTTTTTATTTTTGAGTAGCTGAACTTGGGTTTTGGTAATAGTCCACATCACAGCACCAACTGAAGAGGAGGAATCACAGGATGCAGCCAGGTATTTAGCCATAAGGGCTGCCTTTCAAAGCTGCTCCTTTGGCATTTATCACTGATTTATCCTTGGCAGTTATTATTGATCCCCAAATGTGAAAGAAGAGAAACAACACTAAACATTCTTTTTAATTTTTTAATGTTTTTTATTTATTTTTGAGAGACAGAGAGAGACAGTGCAAGCAGGGGAGGGTCAGAGAGAGAGGGAAACACAGAATCTGAAGCAGGCTCCAGGCTCTGAGCTAGCTGTCAGCACAGAGCCTGATGTGGGGCTGGAACCCACGAACTGTGAGATCATGACCTGAGCCGAAGCCAGACGCTTAACAAACTGAGCCACCCGGGAGCCCCTAAAACATTCTTTCTGAGGAGTAGAGTGTTTCTGCTGCCATGACCAAGGTTGAAAAGGGCAGAGCATTAAACAGAACAGTGTAGTCTAAATATGCAAGCCTGTTCAGGTGCATTTCACCCAGACCTTCCATCCTTTTTCTGTACTGCTGCTGACCTTATAATATAGGGAAAATCTTCCACATGACTCTAGGCTACTTCAGCTTGATAGCCCTTCAATGTGTCATCTTGTCCTATTTGCACACTTGAGTCCAGAATTGTAAGAAATCACTTAAGTGTATAAAACATCAATCCTTTTGCTATGTAAAAAAAAAAAAAAGAAAAGAAAAGAAAAGAAAAAAAAGAAAAAAAAAAGGCTCCCGGCTTCAGAAAAGACTCATCGAGGGTTCCTTTAACTGGAGGTCTCAAAGCTGTTTTTGAGCATAAACTATTTTTAAGTACTTGTTGGTAAAATTGCTAGAGGACAGAGAAACTTAAAACAAGATTGTGTGACATACTGCCAGTTGATGACAAAACAGAAATCACGATACAGCAGGATGTAGATCAGTGGGAAAATGGAATTGTGTTTATAACCAGAAGTTTCCTACTCGCTTCTCTTGTAAGCGAACTCCAACTCTGCCTAGGGTTTCTGATAAAGAACAGAAATATTGACAGTTGCTCTGGAAGCATTGGGCTCCACCATGAATCGTCTGGGCAATGGTGTTTGTGCTTTGTTCTCTTAAAGCCATTTGTCATGGGATTTCACTTAAGACTTACTATCTTGGTGGAGTTCTTTGGAAAACCATCAGGCGTGGGCTGAAGTCTTGATGGGAATCCCTGCTGGCAGCTCACACGCTGTGCCTCAAGCCCTTGCAGTACTGGAGCATGTCCAGAAGATGGCGCAAAACATCTCTTGTCCTTCGGAAGAGATGTTCCAAAATGGCTGCTTCCTCCCTCATTCCCTTCCTTCTTTTCCTCCCTGCCAGTCTCTCTCTCCCTTCTCTCTGTCCCTCCTTTCTTCTTTTATTAATTGATTCATCAAATGTCTGTGAAAGTCTAAAGCTGAGCTCTGTGCAATACAGTGGAGAAATGAATTTGGACAAGGTCCTTTCCTTCCTGGAGCCCAGAGCATACAAAGAAAAATACAATAGAGAAGTGGGGTTGACAGGTTACTAAGGGAAGAGTATCATTCTTGAGCCCCATTAGCTCAGCCTATGAGTTAGGGAGTTAGAACTGTTTTGTCTATCTCCGGGTCCCAATTGCATATTTACTGTGACCTTGTGCAAGTGCCTCAATTTCTTAAAGCCTCAGTTTTCGTATCTGCAGAATGGCGATACAGATCACCCCGAGATTTTCATAGTGTTGAAAGAAATGAGTTAATATATATCAAGCATTTGGCACATAAAAATCCTCAAAGTGTTATTTAAAACATGTAACTCATTCATTCTTTCATGCATGCATTCATTCCATAGGCATTTGTAGAATATAACCACATTAAAAAGACTACCCTTGTTTTGAGAGGCACATTTATAGATATAAGGAAACTTCCTGTGCTCTAGGCAGCTATGCTCAGTGTGCATACTTGCTCTAGTATTTCTGAATACCTTCTCCAGTGGAAGTGTGAAAATCTATCACAACTGAAGTTGTAAAATCAGCTTAGACTATAATGAGAAAAAAGCAGCCTGGTGTTAGCCAGGCGCGGAGGAGCGGACTCAGAGAGCCCGCTGCACTGTTCCCAGGAAATAGAATTTCTCCCAAGGTCGGGCTGCAGCAGGAAAATGTCACAATGACCGCCTCTTTGACTGACCAGTGCCTTCTAATCCCTGACTCCCCATGCTCACTTTGCTTCTCTTCTCCTTTACTAGGGACAGCCAATCACGAAACCACGATTGCTTGGGAGGGCCCCTGTCTCCTGCTCCTGCCCCGGACACAGCACACCACTGAGCCACTTCCCTGAGGGCCTCGTCACACCCTGCGGCGGCAGCCTGCACCTTCCAAAAAGAGTCTTCCGGCCTCCTTCTCACTGAGCAGTGTGCCATGGCTCAGCTAGAGCATCCTCCGGGCAGTAAATTGGATTCTGACTACAGGGTGTGCCTCTAAAAGGGAGATTCACTCACTTCTCCCAGGAGCATCCTTGGGCTAGGAATTGTGGTTGCTCACAGAGGGGGCACAGATGCCTCCGGCCAGCCCCTGCACATCCCCTCCCCTAGGCCTAGGACGATTCCCTCCAGGCCTGGTGACAGTAGGGTGATCCACCAGAGAGAGTGGGCTCTGGGGCAGGTGATACCTGTGTGGTCTTAACCATGGGTCTGAGGGAACCCCAGTGTTCCAGTTCTGGGACCTGGGCCAACAAGTGGGTCTGGCTCTTTACAAGCCCATGGGGCTGCTGGTTTTGGCTCAGTGGCTCGTGACTCAGTTGTTTGCCAGGCAGTGCTAACGGCACTTCTGGGCCACAGAGAGTGTCCCCAGAGCCCAGGGCCTTCACTCTCCTTGAGCATGGGGGGTGAGAGATGCAGCTCCTCTCTGGTCGGGCAGGCTGTGGGGCCCTCAGTTTCCTCTTCTAGAAGTAGATCACAGCATGCATGGTGCTGGGGTCAGAGCCCTCATTTCAGGACTGGGAGGAAGGAGAAAAATGGATCCCAGGGAAAGAAATATGGGCTGAGTATCCAGGAGGACAAATCATGTGATGAAATGTGTGGACTCCCTACATGCACACCCCTGGCCTACAGGCCTGGCCCTGTGAAGACTCTTTAGCAGCCTCCCTCTCCTGCTGTCCACCCCATTTATTGTGTGCCACCTGTATGCCAGGTGCTCATCCCATGGATGCTGTTCTTAATCTCCTAGATGCTGCCTGCATGGCATAGCCTGCGCTCTCCCTCTTGGAGAGCACACTCTCTGGCTGGCTGTTAAGGGCAGGGACCAATGTGAATCCGATGAAGTGACCTTGATGAAACTGAGGCCAGGCCAGAGGCAGGGATCCAGAGGCCTGAATCAGTCAGTGACTACAGCATCTCATTCCACTACTTTGGGTTCAAGTGACGGGGTTGGGCTCCACAGGATTTTAAATTTTTAGTTGTGACCCTTCTCTGCCATTAGGAAATACATGTTACATTACAACCCACACCATATCATAGATGCTCAGGACAGTAGCCCAACGTGGGCCTACTGTGTTCAGTGCATTCTGCAGTTTTGTATGCTATTCTGGTTCGTGGCTTGGAAACGATGATCACAGCCCACTCAGTGGACATCACAACACACTAACGACCCCGGGCTAGTTGTCAGTGATGCTCCACAGTGAACTGGTGGCTGCTAGTGCCAAAGGCTCCACATTTCCATTGGCTAAAAGTGCCCCCAAATCCGGTGGAGCTCAAGCACACTTGGTTACACGGGGACTTAGGGTCCCTCTCTCCCCACTGACCTGGGTGTGCAATGTCCAGGGGTGGAACACTCAGGATGCTCACATGGTTTCAGCAGACCAGCAGGCTGGGGGGCTTGCTTCCTGTCCAGCCAAAGGCCCTTCTTCCTCAGTGGGATATGGGGGCCTAGACATTGCAGGCCCTGGGTTAGTCACTCAGCTGGGGTGGACACCCCGGAGGTGACTTGTCCTGAGCTCCTTCTGCTTGGCTTTGCTGATGCACCTCGTGCTGACCCTGGTTGAGGCATTGGAGCTGTGCTTTGCCTGCTCACCTGCTCTGGGCTCCGCAGCTCTCCCCTCACTGATGTGCACAGAAATGGCTCAAAATGCCACATGTTAAAGAACAGCCCAGTAACATCATAACTTATTTGGGTCCTACATTTTGCTTTTATGTGGCTGTATTCATGTGTTGCTTTCAATTGCAGCAGGAACCCAGGGCCTCTGGGCCTCTCAGAGCCTGTAAACTGTAGCTGGGAGGGGCAGGGGCCCTGCCTTGTCCGGAGATGTGTGGCAGGAAGAAGGCACCATAGACCCAGCTCTGGGTACAAACTAGGTATCCCCAAACCTAAGCACCCCTTCCTTTCCAAGGCCCTGGCTCCAGACACATTGGTTGTTTTCTTCCAGAAAAGAAAACACCAAAAAAATTACACTCCCCAGCAGCAATCTGGTGACCGTCAGTTGTGAGCTGAGCTTTTATTTTTTTACAATAATAAATTCTTTTTTTTTTGCATCAGTATTTTTTTCCTGTTTATATATTTTTTTAACATATGCAATTATTTTCCATCATTTACACCACAGTAGTTACAATTACACTCCAAACAGAAAAGCAAAGTAAAAAATCAAAACCCCAACTTCTATTTCATGTAATTAGACTTATACAGAAATTAGAAGGTTATGTAGCAACTAGTTAATCACCTAATTTCACAGCTATCTGAAGTGGTGATCGTTATATAGCAGCTTATCTATGATACATTCAAGATACATGTTACAATTTATTACTTTTACAATTATTACAAGCCCCCTGAGGCTTGCCCATAAGCTAAAACACAGCCTGCATAATACCTTTCCTTAAATTCCACCTCTATACTACACTATACTTGAGGTCCATGCAAAAAAGTAGCTACCTTTTATATAGGAAATGGATGATTAAGTCTTTGGTGTTGTGAAAGCAACTTCATTTAAACATAACCACCCCCACCACCAAAAAAAGAAGAGGAAAAAAAAAGTAACGAAAAATAATAAGGGAAAAACCCAAGAGCTGAGCTTTTCAAGGTCAGCTATTTATTTTAGGGCTGTGTTTATGCTAATTGCTAGACTCTGCTCCTCAGGTTCCTAATGGAAATAAGACCTTTTCTCAACAATGCATTTCTGAAAGGGTCTTGCAGGAGCAAAGAACCACAGGAAGAGGGATCTGGAAACAGCACTGACTTGCTCTCCTGTGTGGCTGCCCATGTGGTGGGTCCTACATGCACTTAGCAGCTGACCTACAGCTTTATGGTCTGTCTGGGAGGAGTTGGTGACACTGTTGCTGCAAGTGACGAAATCTGGTACCTCTTTCCTGTCCAGGCCCCTGGGATTTCCCCTTTCCTTCTGAAATAGGGGCCCATCCCTTTGTTTCTTCCCGAAGCCAGCTTCTGAGGTTTCATATGGAATATGAACCTCTTCCAGGGCCGAGCTGTGCATCTCCATGGCAGTCTTAGGTTTGAAGAGCCAAGGAATAAGAAGTCTCTCTTTCTTTCAACAGAGCTGTCTCACTCTTCCTGCCAAGTAGGGGCCAAGGGGGTCGGTCAGGTCCTGGAAAGACAGCCATTCTGGAATGCAAGTGTTCCCCCTGAGGCTGGCCCAAATCACCACAAACGAGTTCTCTTTCGGTTCTCGTGGTCAGAAGTCTAATACCGGTCTCACTGGGCCCAAATCAAGGTGTCCTCAGGGCTGCCTTTCTTCTGGGGCATCTGGGGGAAATCTGTTTTCCAGAGTCCAGCTTTGTCCTTGTCAGGTTCTACACTCCATGCCTCATGGCTCCCTTCTGTTTTCAAAGCCAGCAACTGCATTGCTCTGACCTCTGCTTCCATCATCCACCTCTGCCTCTGACTTTTCCGTCTCCCTCTTTCACTCTTAAGGGCCCTTGTGATTACATTGGACCCACCCAGATAGTCCAGTAATCTCATCTCAAAATCCTTAATTCATTCAAACCCACAGAGTCCCTTTTGCCATGTGAGTTATCATATTCACAGGTCTCGAAATGAGAACATGGGCATCTTTATTATTTTGCCTACTTCACAGGGCCTCAGCTGTCAGCCTGTGGGCACTCACTCAGCCAGGCCCTGGGCCCTCAGGCTGCAAGTAATGAGGAGCACGAGGACCTAAGTAACATTTTCCTGCGTGGCTCAGGCAGCAGTCTGGATTTGGAATTATTGCTGGCCAAAGAAGTCTATCCAATCCTTGCCGTGTGCTCCTGGTCTGTTCCTGGATACTAACGGCCCCATACTTCTGATTTGGTCACTAGACACAGGCTTTTGTTGTTAACACATTCTGCAGCCTGTTTCCCTGGTGTGATGTTGCAGGTTGGTTTCTAGGAAACCAACTCTGAGACGGAGTTTGGCAAGCAGAGGGTTTGCTAAGGAACGCACCTGGAGTCAGCACCTATGGGAAGGAAAGGAAGGCGGCAGAAGTGGACAGAGAGAGAAGCCAAATCACAGCACAAGCCCAACAGTGGCCTGGGCTGACCCTCCCTGTGGGCCTCGGAGAGCTCTGGAACTGGAATGAACCTTTGGAGATGTCCAGGTTTGGCAGAGAGAGCCAGGACTTTGTACTCTCGTGTTGGTCAGTCATAGGATGTGAGCTACCTGGGAGTTCTGCACTGGAGATGATTCCAGAAGGGACAGGGGGCTGAAGGCTGTGTGCTGCCAACGTACCCAGCCGCCTGAGCAACCAGCCCTCCACTGGAAGGGGTCTGGCGGTACACCACCATGCTCGCTACCTCCCACCCCTTGTGCCTCTCAGACATTTCTTCATGCTATGTTGAGGAAGAAGCTCCTTCAAGATTCCAGTGGGCCTCTTCCTAGAGGAACCCAAACAAGATGGGTAGGGTGCTCTACAACTCCCACGTCCATTGCTGGTCTCACGGCCATAGCTGATGAGCACACTCTCCCTTCCACGCCATCCGCTGCGCACTCCCATCAGGATGGGGACGCTGTTCCTGCTTACTGGCTGCCTGCACGTGTCCGGGTGAAAACTGAAGATGGTAATCCAGTGAGTCTGGCCATGTTCCCAGGCAGAAATCTACCTTTGGGAACCAAGACCTCTCAACCTGCAGAGCTCAGAAACAAGGCTTTGGGAAGTACAGATGCTTCAGGAGGGTCGCCGGGGGTTACAGGAGCTAGCCCTTAGCTCCCACACCTGTGTCTTCTTCCTACTGGGGACACAGCACCACATAAAGGTGCCGGCTCCAACGTGTGTCCACATCCTGGAAGCTGGCATCCCATTCTTGTATGGCAGTGTCCCCGAAGTGGCACTGTTGCTCTAACAGGCCACTCCTTCTCGCCCTCAGGGGTTCAGTCTGTGATAGGAGTCCAGGTCCACAGGCCCACTCTTGCCCTTTTGCCAGGAAGAGGGTCTCTTGTGCTTACATGATATGTGCTGCCCTGGCTGCAAATCAAACACTCCCTAAGCATGCCATAATGCTTCCGACGGAGGCCCTGGGGTTGGGAAAGGTAAATTGATACCCAGAGGGTCGACTGCTGTCAGAATGAACTACTACTGGCCCTTTCAGGTTGGAGGGGGCCAATGCAGTCAGTGTGCTACCAAGTCTCCTGAAGGATGAGGCATGTCAGAGACTCGGTGCGGGTGTCTGTTAAGGGCAGATTGGACATCAGGCGGCAGCAGTGCACTTTGGTAAGTGCAAGCCCATGCTGCTGGGCCCGTTCACAGCCTTCATCTCTGTCACCACCGTGTCAGCACTGAAATGATCAGTGAAGGGCCTGGCTGAGTAATCTCCTCCCCCTGCTTGCTCAGTGCCTCTTCTCCAGTGAAGGGTCTCTGGTTAACACCAGCATGTGACACGAGTCTCCTCACACTCTGCCTACTGTTCCCACACACCATCCCTCCCGTCCCACACCTTCCCATCGTTTTCCTTCCAGGATCCTGCAGCCAGACAAGCCACTTGTCACTGCCCGTGAGTCCACATATATTCCAATTTCCTCCTACTTTTCTTTCTACCCAAAATGGACAGCCAGGTGCTTCACCCAGAGTTCTGCCCATTGGGAGGCTTTCCCCTCCCTACTTATGTAAGACCACCCCTAAGGGGCTCTAGACAGCTGTTATCGTTTTTTTGGCTTCCATATCCATATTAAGCCCACCTGACCATGAACAAAGGTTGGACTTTTTCTTCTTCCTTCATCTGGTCATACAGAATTCCCAAACAGACAAAAGCAGGAGCAGCCACACCGCACTGGGGTGGGTGAAGGCGCGGAGGATCTCAGCCACAGGCTAGGTCATGTGCGGCGCCCTCTGCTCTTGTTTGTATGTGACTGTAGATATGCCACTTCTGTCTTAAAACGTGTTCTTGCCAGCCCACGCTACCTTATGACTTGGGTCAGGACCCAGCTTATCATGGGCACTTGTGGCTGCATGGCCACTTTCTGCCCCCGGGTCAAGCATTCTGTCTCTGTCAGGGCCCACTAGCACACCGGGAGTGTTTTTAAAGGCTGTATCATTTTCTGCTGGAAATGACATACACCTGCTCTCCTGAAGCCGGGTGTATGTGCTGCAATTGCCCTGTTGTGGTTTGCTGTAAATCCCGCCCCCCTCCTTGCCCACCAATGATACACGTGCCGGGTTATATGGTCTAAATGTCAGGGATCCTCCCGCCACAACCAGGGCCTTCCTCTCCATGCTGAGCCCCACTGGAAGTCAGCAGCTCTTGGTTCAGCTTGCGTATGGGTGAGAGCTGCATCCCCAGATACGTAACACAGTGCCTCTGAAATCTAAAGAGGCTTTTAAGATGCCATGCTTTTTTCTTCAATATAGAAGGTGCAATAATGTGTCCTTTACTTTGGGTGGGATGTCCTGTATGCCTTTCATGACTGGATCCTCTCAAAATTTCACTGACGTGGCAAGCCCTATGTTTCTGTAGGGTTTATCTCCCACCTTCTGGAATGTACATGTGTTTTACCTGGGCCTTCCATGTGCTAGCCACTTCTTGCTTATCTAGTTTGATCAGAATCAGATCAGTGGTGCAGGGGATTAATGTGATGTTCTGCCGAACTGCCAGATGGTCCAAATTTCTTCAGACTCTATCATGACAGGGCGCAGAAGGGTTAACATCAGTCCAGAGGAAAGACTGTAAATGTATACATTATTTGTTTCATGTAAATGCAAAGTGCCTCTTCTCTGATAGGAATTTGCTAAATTAGTATCTGCACACCATTTGCCACAGCCCAAGTGAATATGTTCTAGCAAAGATCAATCATTCAGGTTGGCTGCCTGCAATCAGGGCTAATAACTCGGTTGATTTTAGAGGAGTCTGCCCTCACTTGCCAAGATCCACAGGAATTTTGTTTTCTTTTTGAAAGAGAGAGAGTACGAGCAGGGGAGGTGTGGAGGAAGAGGAAGGAAATCCAAAGTGGGCTCCACGCTGGGCATGGCTCGATCCCACCACTGTGAGATGATGACCTGAGCTGAAATCAGAAGTCAGTTGCTTAACCAACTGAGCCACCAGGTGCCCAGACCAGGAGTTTTCAAGGGCTAGATTAGTAAGTTAAATGGAAAAATTATGGGATCACTATCTCTGCATCTTTTGGATATTTAACAGTGACACAAATTTCTGCCATTCCACTGGGACACATATTGTTCTAATTACTATCTTGGCTGAGGGAGAGGGGAGCAATTTTAGAGGCTTCCACTTGCCCCTCCCCACTAGGATAGCTCTTACCTCTCAGGCCAAGGACACTAACATAGGTCTATTCCGTTTATACATCCAGTCACCAGGGAAATGACCACCAGGGGGATCTGTGACCCTACTGGCCCACAGTGACTTGGATTCTGACCAGGACTGCATTTATTACCTGGTCCTCACATGCTCCACTCCAGGGGGGGTGCCATGATGGTGCTTCATGTGCCTGGATAGCAATATGGCCTTGGATCCCGTGTTCAAGAGTCCTTGAAATGTGAAGTATTCCTCTTCCTCTTGTATGTTGTGAGCTGAATGAATGCTTGAAGGTGTCTTTGGAGAAGGACCAGGGAAAGTTACCATGGTGTTAGTTCCCTTCCCTCTTGGGAAGCAGGTTATCTTCTTCCTTCAACAGGTTCTGGGCCTGGAACTGACTCAGATATGGGAGGTGGGCAAAGAAATGTGAGTTGTGACTGGAGCAACTCTTCTCCACCTCTTGAATTCTTTTGGTAGTACAGACTGAGCAGCCCCCTTGTTGGCTGTCCACTGATTTTGCCCCAGGGATACCCTGTCCACCCCAGTATTCTATCTATGGGTCAACAGCATGCCTCCCACCACACCTCAGGCAGTGGCACACATCACAGTAAGTGTTTACCTGGTTTCTGGCAGTTCCGTGCTGTCATGTGGCTTATACTCCTTTGGAAGTCTATAATCACTGGGCTGGGTTCTGTAATGCCTTTTCCCATCATCAGCTCTGGCTTGGAATTTAGGGCTGCTGGGACTTTCACTAGGGCACTCTCCCGTCTCCTGGGGTCCTTACTAGTGTGTTAAGTAAATCCTGAATCTTAGGAGATAGAACACAAATCGGTCGGCTCTCTTTTAAGCAGGTTATACTCCAACCCCAGAATCCCATCCCACAGTCTCCTGCCTTCTGCGGGTACACATGGGCCAGGTCTTGCGGTTCTTTGGATATAGTACTCTCTCTAACCCCATTAATAGGCTCAGAATATCCCTGGGTGGGCTCATTATGATTTACTCCTATTATAGGCTTAGTGACCAGGTGGGTAGGTGGGGGCAGATCCCAAGGAGTACAAGGTGTTAGCCCCTATAGGAAGGAGCCTTTGCATCATCTATAAGCTACTTTTTGCGTAAGTCATGTCAATGAAAAATAAATCTTTGCCATTTGAAGACAATGAGATTGGGGAAATGCTTGTTGCTGTGGCACCACATAGTCTGTTCTGACTGATACATCTGACTTCATGCTGAAAGAAGGGAAAAGATCTTCCAGACCATAAAAAGGAACATTTTCTCAGAACACTATGCTTTTCTTTTTTAAACACGTTGATTCAATAGTCATTGTGAGCACATAGGTAAGTGAGGTAGACAATTTTTTCTGTATCTCTATGATTTTAGCAAGTTTCACCAAATTCACTGGCTTGAGCCCCAGTTTGCTAGTACAGTCAACAGGCCTAAAGGGAAGCCCAGAAGAAAGCACTGAAGTGGGCCACAGGGCTGGGAGTGGACAGATTTCTGGACAAAAAGCCAAGGTTAAAACTGAATTAAATAAAAAATGCAGTTTCTCAGGCACATTAACCACACTAAGTGGTCAACAGCCACTTACGGCTAGTAGCTACCATACTGGACACCACACATAAATATTTCCATGATCCCAGAAAATTCTGTTGGGTAGTACTAAAGGATTTAAGATCAGGCACTACATGAGACACTCCAAAATGCCTTTATCTTATAGCTGATATAAAAAAGAATATCAATTTAGGTCTTCCCAAATTTGGCAACAATCCTAATAATTTAAATGATATAACCAACAATGTGTGAAAATTAAAAGAAACTTCTAAATCATAAATCTTTTTCAACAGCCACATGAGAGGAAGAATTTAAATTTCATCCTCTCTGGGGAAACTAATACAAAATTGTCATAGGAAGAGGTGATCAAAGTAAATGCAACAAAAAAAAAAAAGGAAGGAAATGTATTATAAAGGTGTCAGACGTTTAATGAGAATAGTTTTTAGTATTTTGCAATGAGTGTGGTATGCCAGCTTTAAAATGTTTTAACTTACTTCTTTTAATATTCTAAATAAATATAGTTTTATAACCTAGCTCTGTATTGAAGTTTTATATTCCTTTTTTGAGGAAGTCCTACCCTACACTCAGGTCGTATAAAATCTTATATGCCTTGGATAGAACTGTTCTTGAAACGTAATTTTTTGTTTTTAAGACAAAGCCATTTATAGCCTCTTCCCTTATTTTTCTACTATTGAATCAATCTGGAATAGCTCCACATCTGCACTGGGTTGAAGAGTATTCTTTGGGACAGGGTCTTGGCAGATGTAATCAAGTTAAGATCATGCATGCTGGATTAGGGTGGGCCCTAAATCCAATGACTGGTGTTTTTATATAAGAGAGACATGGACACACACAGGGAGGTAGGCCGTGTGACAGCTGAGACAGACAGGTACCACAAGCCAAGGCCTGCTGCTAGACTACCAGGAGCTAGGACAGCCAGGGAAGAATTCTTTCTTGGGCCTTGGGAGAAACTGTGATCTGCTGATGTCCTGATTTGGGACTTCTAACCTCCTAAACTGTGAGAGAATAAGTTTCTGTTGTTTCAAGCCACCAAGTTTGTGGTGACTGGTTGGAGCAGCCCTAGGAAACAAACACAATATCCTACACATTGAACCGACCTAATTTCCAGGCGCTATTTCCTATTACTTGGGTGCAAGTATTTATTAAAGAGCATTTAATTTAATTACAACACTGTAAGTTTTATTTACTCCAAATAACACATTTCAGATATCGAATTCCAAGGAATGAAAATGAACAGTACAAGAATACATGAAGTAAATATTGCAACATTTAAGACTGGCCTCAGTGAAGCAACAAAAAATGCCAAATATTATCACATCTTTAACCATGACTTGAGCTTAAAAATAAAAGGCAAGAAGAATAATCTACATTGCATGAATGTGAAAACACATTGCCTATTTTTGAACAGGTAAAAGCATAACTTGTAAGTTTATCTACATCAACTTACTGGTTCA